>NC_084897.1:25287127-25887127 GCF_958979055.1 Alnus glutinosa | reverse complement strand
ATACAAACAGTAACTTTTGCACAAAACTTAAAAGTGAAATAATTTTTTTACATCACATTACCCTACATCAATTTTATATTAGGACATATAAGGTGTGAGACTCATACATGTAAGTTCCAAAGCTGAAAGCTAAGAGATAAAATCTTTTGTCACCTCAAAACACAATACTTGACCACATTGCTTATATTATAAGGTGGTCCCTACCTAGTTTTACGATTTTTTTTTTAAATAATAATAAAAATACAAATTACCGTGCGAGTAAAGATGACCATGAATTGTCTGTTAAGGTGACAATCTATCCTATCCCAAAAACTAAAACCGATGATTTTTCAAAGTTTGCGTAACATGACAATAAATGACATGACTCTACCGTGGCATTTTGACTATTCAAACTGAGAAATCCAAAATAATAGATCTCAATGATTCATCATTTATGAACCACCTTTTTTTAAAAAAACAAAAAAGATATTAAAAAATAGGGCATTTTCCAATCAAACTAGACACGTGCCATTTTATTACAAGTGCGGACGTAATAGAGTAATGGTTTTTGTTAATTTCAAACAGGAGTTGGGATTTGGAAAGTAATTTATCAATTTTACTTACCACACTACTTGTTAAGCCACTATCAATATCTTAAGGAGCTAATGAGCTATTTGCAAATCCGTGAAGCCTTAAAGATTGATTTTCCATTTGTTTCTAGAAAGAAACAACAATATGTTCCAATAATATGTGTTTTCCTTACTATGTTTCTTTCTTTCTTTCTTTTTTGATGAATAAGTGAACAATTTTATTAACAACTAACAGCAAACATTACAAACAACGTTCCACCAAACACACAGAAACAACACCATAAGAGCAAAACATAACTCTGGCTACAGACAAAGACAAACAACACAACTGGTATCAAACCGGTATAGACAAATCAATATTCCAGCTTAGGCAAATATTGACATTCTCTTCATTCTTCTTGAAGTTGCCTTTGCCAGAAATTCTAGTCCTTACTTCCGGAAAAATACTTCTAAGAATCTGCTCCTCTGTTTTTGGTCTTCCATTATGCTTAATCTCATTTCTAGCTCTCCATATATTGTAAACACTGGAGCTCAAAACCAGCCTACAGAGAACACTTTTCAGCTTCTTCGAAATACACTTCCTACTACATTCTTCTACCACATTCTGCCAGTCAAGAAGGGGATTCGAAAAATTACGTCTTTTCATACAAATCTCCCAAATCTGAGAGCTAAAGCTGCAATTGAAAAATAGATGATCTCTGCTTTCAGTACCATGTCTGCAAAAACAGCATTGAGTATCACCTTTGTATCCCCAAGTCGGAAGGCGATCAACCGTTGTGAGCCTATTACGAACAGCCAACCAAAGCAAGAAGGCCTTTTTTGGAATAGCTTGATTGAACCAAATAAGGGACCACCAATCCATTGGTTGCCTTTTCAATCTCAAATGGTTCCAACTATCAGAGCTTACAAAAATCCCCTTTCAAGCAATAGTCCAGATTGGTTTATCTGCAACCCCCAACCGAACCTTTGGAAGTCTACTCTGAATGATAACCAACTCATCAGACCTAGCCGGCTTCCAACACCATTCACCATTTCTAAGCACTGAATCCAACTTGGCCGTATCTATTCTACTTTGAGAATCATATATAGGCCTAAACCCAAATTTATCAAACAAAGGGCGAAGAGGATGCTAATTGTCTAGCCATAAATGGATGCTCTTCCCATCCCCAACTTCAACTTTGAGGAGATCCCGAGCCAAACCATGCAGGTTTTCCTTACTAAGTTTCTTAGTTTTGGGTTGGCCGTTTTGGCTCATGTTTACATTTGAACTCCTAAAAATTTCGGGTTAAGAACCCCCAACCCCCTGTCATTCTGCAAATAGATTATGTCTGTATGTGTTAGTCTAGCAGAGAACACTTAAGACACCATCAAGAGTACTCACTACAAAACCTGTAACCACAAATCCGTGGAAACAGCATTACCCTAATATCTCATTCCTTGAAATTGCTACCTCGGATGTGCTAGCTATCAAACGCTGTAATGTAGAGACTCCAAATTAGTAAAACCCACGGGTGAAGGCTTACTTACAGGAGGAAAATCTTGGCTTGCCAGAAACGCACAACCCACGAAACGCTCCCCAAATTAGCAAGAAACTTAGAGAGATTTCTTACAGGAAGCAAAACCGAGATCTGATCTGAATGGAAGAGAACGTACCTTGGCTTGCCGTCGGTCCACTTGGAGATGGAGAACGTACTCACAGGTGAGAAAAATCTACAACCAACCACTAACAACAATGCGAGAAGAATCTAGATATACAGTAAATTTTACGTTCCTCGGAGAAAAACAAAAACAGTACAGTTGATTTTATTTCATCTCTTCAAAATACGAAATCCCAACCATCAAAAAGTGATTTGCGCAAAAGGCCATCGCATCACCAAAGCAAAATACAATAAAATCTCAGAAATCAGAGCACCGACCGTTTCGCTCCCAATCGCCAAACCGGGTGGGCTCGGGACCACGGGGCCCACCGACCTCGCCAGTCGCTTTATTCACAAGATCGTCACTGTCTTCGTCGTCGTCTTCTTGATCATCTTCCTGGCTTTCGTTTGGGAGATCTTTTTCGGTAGTCTCTGCTTGTGGCTTGTTAGGGTTTTCTTCGAGCGGATGCGGCTGCTGAGTCGCGGAGCAGATAAGTCGGCTCACAGGGTTCGACACGGAGCGAGTGAGCGGGTCGGATCTGGTGTGGGAGAAGGTCAGCTTGAGAGCGCTCAATGAGAATAAACGGCCCAGATTGCTCGCCATCGTTCTTTTCCTTGCACAACGAAAGAAATAAAGGAAACCCTCAAAAATTAAGAGGGACAGAGAGAGAGAGAGAGAGAGAGCTCAGCGTTGAAGCTGTCCCCAAGTGAACGGTGTCGTTTAAAGCAACGTGTTGCTCGCACCTTCATGTGATGGCAGCCGAAGGTCTCTGTTTAAAAGGTCCCCTCTATCATTTCTCCTTGCACTTTTATATATATATATATATATATATATAGAGAAAAAGCCAACTTTAATTTGTTTGTGTTTTTTTCAAAATAATTATGTGTACAAATAAATAAATAAATTATCAAATTTAGACCACTAAAATACAATTTTAAAAAGATTTATCACCAAAATATTTTTTCAAACCAAAATCACAAAGCATTTATTCAAAAATAACGTAAAATTAGAAATTACTATAAATTATATTTTTTTCAAAATGTTTATGTGACCGTTTAAATTAACTTTTATTTTTTTATTTTTTTTTTAAAAAAAAAGATCAAAAAATTGTTTAGTGTTGTGAGATAAAAAAATAAAAATGCAAAATCAGTCCTAACCTAATTTACAAATTACTCTGCATAATATCAAAATGAATTCAAAGGTTATGGTATGCCAAAAAAATAATTGTCTATAGAATTAAATTCCGTTAAAACATTTGACAGATTCTGAGGTGCCACCTCAACACTAATAATTGGATGGCATGTTCACTATTAATAAAAAAAAAATTAAAAAAAAAAATTAATATAAAAAAAAATGAAAGGAGTTACAGCCGCCCTTAAATCAATCTGGGGGTAGCTGCGCGCCACCTTCGACCACTTATGGGGTGACGAGCGGCCACCTCCTTCATTTTTTTTTTGTTTAATATATTTATATTTTTTTATTAAGAGTGACACGCATTGTTCAATTATTGATGTTCACGTGACTCATTACAGAATTTGCCAAATATTTTAACAGATATTGCCTCCGAGGAATAAATTATTTTTTAACATTAGAGACTTTTGAATTTACATTAATACCGGCTATTTGTAAAGTAGGCTAACTATATCAGCGGTTATCAACGATATCATTCTTAACGACTCATCGTTTATCGCTTCGCGTCGAACGCACACCTGACACCACACCCGTAAATCAAAGCTTGAACCATGGAAGCTTATAGAACCACCGCGAAGGCCTCGTCCTTAAGATGGCAAATCCTCCGCCAAGCCCTTCTTCGTCGTCCTCCTCCGCTAATCTCCGGTACTTCCTTAATAACCAATTTTATCATTAGTTAAGCAATCAATCAATAAAACAATTTTCTCAATGTGATTGACCATCGAATTGGTCGCAGAAGAAAAAGAAGAAGGAGAGCAATCTGAAACGAGCATTAAGCGCATTTCAAGGAAGGCATCGCAGGGGTTCAACTTGATTCCCTGCCACGTAGTGGAGGACGACGCCGTTTTATCTTCGGGCTCTTTGAAGCGCCCCGGCCACGCTAGAGAGGCTCGCGTGTGCTACACGTTGCCCATCGACGGAGCTCCCAGGCTTTTCCTCACGTGAGTGCTTAATTTCCCATTTTTCCTCATTCATTTTTGTGCTGTTTACGATTTTAATTTGTGGGTAATGTGTGAAAGAGTACTCGGAGGTTGATTATTGTTGATACAGTTTCCGGCATGATAATGTGGCCTGATGATGATTCGCTTGAAGATTCGCTTTGTTCTTTATGATCTGCAAAATAATAAACACTGTGTCGGGGGGTGCCGACGATCCCCCTCCGATGCCAAAGTCAGAAGATTGTTTGGATATGAGCGAAGTAATTTTTTGAAGCATAGAATAGCATGTCCCTTAATATTAGAAGAGATTCTGGTATTTATAGAGATTGAGGAGCAGTTTAGGATTGTTCCCGGTTTGTGCAAGGATCGGCAGTTGAGGAAGACGTGGCCTCGGGCGCACGGACACTTCGGGTTCCACGACCGCGTATCTCGGGCGCACGATCCCTTATGGGTGACATGTTTTTTGGAGAGACTTCGGGCGCACGATCTAGTTATGTATAGTGTGTCGTATCCCTTAAATCCCGGGTAATCCCGAGATATTCGCGGACTCGGGTGTTACGAGGTACCCGGGTCGGCTACCCGGGTCGGGTGGTCGGACTCGAGTGAACCGGTTAGGCCCAAATGATTTGTATGGGCTTTGGTAAACTAATACTTTCCCTAACAGTTACCCCCCAATTCTTTTATGCAAATTTTGTGCGTAAGAGAATTTAGGAATAATCAAGCGGCCTTAACTTATCACGGATTCGGAAGTTGAGTCGGGTGCCGATCCTTGCACAAACCGGGAACAATCCTAAACTGCTCCTCAATCTCTATAAATACCAGAATCTCTTCTAATATTAAGGGACATGCTATTCTATGCTTCAAAAAATTACTTCGCTCATATCCAAACAATCTTCTGACTTTGGCATCGGAGGGGGATCGTCGGCACCCCCCGACACAGTGTTTATTATTTTGCAGATCATAAAGAACAAAGCGAATCTTCAAGCGAATCATCATCAGGCCACATTACCATGCCGGAAACTGTATCAACAATTATGATTATTCATGCTGATCCCAAACGTTAATTTGGTTTTTATGAACGGTTTGCTTGCTTAGTTTGTATTTGGTGCATGCATGTAATTCATAGTTTTCCTGAAGTGATAAAAAAAAAAAAAATTCTAATTAGTTTTGCTCATTAGTACATGGCTATAATGCTGTATTAATGAAGCTCTTGTTTAGGGAATTGTTTTCTTTGGGATTAAGTGTTGCATCTTTTTTTATTCAATATTAGTACCGTGTGGTTTTTGGGAACATGAATCTTGCATGTTTTGGGTGTGAAATGGTTACTAATATGTAGACGTTATGCAGCCAAAGAGTGGACGAACGTGCTGACCTTGGTGATTTTGAGATCTGCAATAGATACAATGTTGACAACACTGGGCTTGTTTGTAAGTTTCACTCACATGGTTTGGAATTGCTAATTTGAAAGATTATTTGAGGCATGGTTGGGATGGTTCTCAATGAAACTTTACTTCTTTTTTTTTTTTTTAAGTGAGATAGAAAAAGTGTTTAGGCAGGTGTTTTGCGGGCGCCATTTTGGTAGTTTCTCTGTTTTCAGTCTTGAGAAAACACGGAGAACGAGTTTTCTCATTCACGGCAATTTGGCAATCATGGAGACTTGTCTTAAACAATGCACACTTTGAACAGTTGACCTCCAAACCTTCCTCAGATCCATCACATCCCTTCTTCTCATGAGAGGCATTGTGGTACCGGATGGTTTGGGGGTTTAATGTTAGGGGTGTGGTGATGGTGGTGTAACGGTGCAGTGATGATGGTGTGGAAGTGTGATGGTGCGGTTCAGGGGGTCTGATGGTGGTGTGTTGGTAGGAGGTTTTGGTCATGACATCATGAAGGTGTCGCAATGGGGGAAGTCGTTGGTGGATTTGGGCCTTAGGTTTTGCTACTTTGTGGGTTTGTTGGTGGTTTTCGGTATGGGTGTGGTGATCTGGTGTTGGTGGTTTGGGTCATGAATAGAACACAGTATGGTGATGATGGGATTTTGACTGTATGTGTTGGATGATGGCGTGGTGGTTCTGGTTTGAGGTCAGGTGATGCTTTGAGCGAATCGGTGTTGCTAGGGGTGGCTATCGGGTCATGATTAAGCAGCAGATTGGGTATTTTTGGAGTGTTCAAGTAGCGGTTGTTTGTGGCTTTGTCAACGGATGTGGCAGTTGGTTGGTGTGTTGGCAGTTTGGGGAACTGCCAGTGATGATAGGGCTTGGTTCGGGTGGTGACCATGGGGATGTATTTGGCCTTGAGTAGAGGCTGGCTGATGGTGAATGAATGACATTTGGCGGTTTTGGGGTGTTTGGATTTTGAGGGGCTCAGTTTGTGGCAGACATGGTGTTTTTGGCCAGGGATAGAGTGACCGTCTGAGGGGATGGAAGCTGAGGGAAAAGCCCCACTCTCTAACTCTCCAAAAATTCGGGGGCATAGTGTACCAAACAAACTTTTCTGTTTTCTGAAAATAGTTTTTGAGTTTGCTTCTTTCCAAACAACTGTTTTTACTGAAAACAAGAAACTGTTTTGTTCTCATTCGTGAAATCATGTTTTCGATCGAATCAGGCCCTAGGCATCCTATCCTTTTTAGTGCAAGTGCTGGTCTGTTTGTGATATTGAATATCCTATAGCATGTCCTTGTTGGCATACCATTACTCCTTATGAGAAAGTAATGTCTTTATGTCATTAGTTTCATGAAAGTTCATGAAATTGCTCCTGTTATTGTTTTGTTTATAAATTTATACAGATTAGCTAAGATTCAAATCTAGGACAAGATTAACCTTTAGTTTCTTAAATGGTTCTCTTGTTGAGTTTCTCCATTAGACCAAAATGAAAATATCATGGTGGGTGATTTCATCTATATGAAGGGGAAGATTTGGTAGTTACGAATAACATGTTTTGTATTTTGATGGAAGATCTTTCATTTCAATGTGAAAAAGGAACTTCTAATTCCTTGATTGTTTCCTACCTTATTCACATGTGGTCTTTTAGTCTGGGCTTCTTTGTGTGTTAAACATCTTCAAGACTCTTTTATTGCACACTTGATTTGTGATTAAGAGAGATAGTAAAATACCATTCCTTGAGGCTAGTTGGTGTGTGCAACCATGAATATTTCATTTTCTTTTAGATCTATTTCAAATTAAATGGCACTGGAAGGGGATCAAATGGTGCAAGTAGTCAACCGCATGTGAGAAGAATTTGGATGCTTCTAAAGATTGTAAAGGAAACTTATTTTCTTTTTCTATCTTGAAATACTTTCTTCTTTTCTTGCTTATTGAGCTTGTTTGTTGCTTAATAAAGTAAGGGGGTCCATTCTTCTGTTATGACTTGGTTGTGGAGTTTCAGTGAAGAATACTGTCTGCTAAAGCATTAGTTGCAGAATCTTCTAAATGCTTTGCTTGCAGAAAGCCGGAAACTACTGAGAAGCATTGAGTTTATGAGGTTCATAAAGCAAAAGGCTTTCTACTATGGTTTCACTTAATAGTTAGTAGAATTATTCTTTAGCCTTACTTCGTATTTGAAGCAACGTATCATAGAAAGTTAAACCCAACTTTATGCTTTTTAGTGAATGTCTGAAATCAACGTTAGAAAGCTATTTTCCACTAAATTAGGTTTTGTTAACCCTTTTTGCAGTTCAGTGCAATCTGAGCTCAATTTTTATCAGCTTCTTGCTTGATCTCTTATTTTGAAATTCTATAATGAAGCTTATTTGACCTTAACTTGTGCACTATCTTTGATTTGGTGGCACCATGAAAGAATCATTCCTTCATTTAGGTTTGCAACAGTGCTGCAAGCGCTCAAATTCCGAAAATACATTTTGCTAGACAGGGTGTTGAGATCTGATAGGTGCTTATTTTTCTCTTCTATTTGAGATTAAATGAAAGTGAAACAAATAAAACAGTCAAGTTTACTCTCAACAATTTTGTTGCAGAAGAGTTTTTCAAGGAATGACATCCATCAAGGCAAACCGAACCTTAGGGATGTACAAATTTTGACCATGAAATTTTCCTGGATTATTTTCTTTGTATTTTTTCCAGCTATTGTTTATCACCACATGATTTTGTGCTTTATATGCTAACAAAGATTTTGGTTGTATAATATCCACTGATATGCTTGGTCAATTTGTTTTTTGGGTGTCTTTTTCTTGTAGTTTTAACATTTCTTGTGCAGGTCATTGGCCTTCAGAAGATGTACTTGCTTACTTTTGCTTATCACAGGCAGACATGTTCAGGTTTGTAATGATAGATTTCTGTGTCAAATGTTATTTATGTATCTGACTGCTGAATCTCTGTACATTTTCTACCAGTTGCTTGCATTTCCTTCGAACATTTATGTGTATTAGTTCTATCAAATTTATATGTGTTTCCCCTCATTTTTCCAGGTATAAACGAGTTATTGAGCTTGGATCAGGTTATGGATTAGCTGGTTTAGTTATTGCAGCCATCACCGAGGCATCAGAGGTTGTGATATCAGATGGAAATCCTCAAGTAGTGGATTGTATCCTTTATTTATTTACTTTTGATGATGGTGGTATCCTCACCCATGGGTTAGTTAATTGTACCCTTTGGGTTTAGTCATGCGAAGTTATCGTGTGGGGAAAATCTATGTATATTATATCTTGTGATGGTATCCGTAGGCTGATATGTCTTGTTATTGTCTGTCGAAGTCCAGAGACAATATTTTGAGACACCCCTTTCAACTTTTCTGTGGAATAATAATGCGTACTGCCAAGGGTGATAAGGGGTAGAAAAACTTGGTGAGACACATGGGAGGTTTCTTGTCCTTCACAAACTGGGAAGTTTGGATGGTGGCATAAGACAAAGGCTTTCTGTGGGAGGCATTGTGGCTTGCTTGTGTCAACTTCAGGGGATTGTTGGAGGAGAATCATGAGTGACAAATTGTCTGGATGGGGGTACTATTAAGATTTAAGTTGTTTGAGCCTAATCTTCAATAGCGGCCCTATAATAGAGTTGGAGGCCTGCTCAGAAGTTGGGTATATGGACGGGCTTGCGCTGTTTCAACCCAGGACCAGTCCCTGCTCAGTTTGTCCTATATATTTCTTCTTTTTGCTGTTGTTGTTGTCGTCCAATCCTTTCATTTTGATATTGTCTGTATTTGCACAGTTCTGTTATCAAGCGGTTATTGGGTGCATCCTCTCTTTTTTTTGTACTTTTTGTTTTTTCCTTTTCTCAAATTGTCAACATGCATTGAATTATACCATTTATAGCAATAAGCAAAACCCTCCCCCTCCCCCCACAAAAAGAAAAGAAAAAAAGAAGAAGAAGAAGAAAGGAAACAACCCTCCCTCTTCCTCTTTTTTCTTCAGGATTCAGATTGAGGGTTCTTTGACATCCAGATATTCAGCGTAACATAGATGCCAATACTGGAGCATTTGGTGCTACAAGAGTGAACTCTATGGCATTGCATTGGGATCAAGAAGAAATATCAAATCTTTCTAATGCTTTTGATGTCATTATTGCAAGTGACTGGTAAGTTTAATCTTGCTTGAAGTATTTATTTTGATTCAATATGCATCATGCTGTGCCTCTTTCGACATATGAGAGTATGGAGAATCATTGAATGTGGATGAAGTGATTTATATTTTAATTGCTAGAAAGTGTTTCCAAGTGCTTTCTGATGCCCTGTGACAAACACAAGGGGTTTGAATTTCTGATGCTGGGTGTTAGTCATAGATGACACTCACACAGCATCACATTTATCTGGTGGATGCTTCTTTTGCTTCCTATTAGTTTTAGTTTAATTACTTAGTTTGTGAGGTGATTGGCTTGGGAAAACTTTTTCGTTGCCTAAATTTCTATGAGCTGGAGATGTCTAGATAGGTAAGTTTTCTTCATTGGTCAACAGAAAAGGCACTTTGCACGTAATGCATGAACATTTATGCGCATACAGCCACACACTGACGAGCTTTTCTCATCTTCATGTCAAGTTTATCTTTTTCAAAATTTATTAGTTTGATTCCTTTTTGACAGCACTTTCTTTAAGGAATTCCACAATGGCCTTGCTCGAATCATCAAGCTCCTGTTGAATAAAGCGGGGCCCTCTCAAGCCATATTTTTCAGTCCTAAAAGAGGCAATTCATTGGACAAGTTTCTTGAGACAATTGACCAAAATGGCTTGTTTTTCAGCTTAACAGAGAACTATGACCCAGAAGTTTGGAAGCGTCATCAGGAATTCATGGATTGCAAAAACTCCTCCTGGTCCAGCTACGAAAGGGACCACTGCTATCCGGTAATGGTCAGAATTACAATATGAACTTTCTGTGGCTGTTTTCCCTTGTGTTCTACATATTTTGTGGACTTGTTAAGTTCTTGGCCAGCTTTTTCTATTGTTAGTTTGCCCTTGTGTTAGGCATAGATTTTGTTATTATTCCCAGGATGCAGGAAATTTTCCCTATAAGTATGGTTTGTTAGGGGTACTGCAGGTTTTACTACAAATCTTTACAAACTGACGTGACAATTCACGTTGCATTTATGTGGGCTATCATGTCATTCACTAAACAATTAAATTTGCTTGTCAAATTTTGTTGCTTAGTTTTTCACCTATGTTGTGCCACGTGGTATTCATGTGAACTATCACGTCAATTTGTAAGTGAATTATAGTAAAAGTTGTAGCACCCCAACTATTTTCCTTGCCAATAAAGAAATGCATACAAATACTACATTTGATTGATCTACTTTATTAGAGAGATTACTTTGAACATAATATAGGTGAGTGCACTAAAGCTTTTTGGCTTAACAAGATTCCTTATCTCCATATAGGCATCAAAGTTACAAGTTAAAAACTTTTAGATATAACCGTCCTTGAGTAAACAAAGACCCTCCACCTAAAGATGATGGATAACAATGTCAAAAGCTATCAAATACTCCGTGGATCAATTAAACTAGAATTTATTGGAAGTGGATGGAATATTTGATGTTTTCTTTTAAACACTGAGAATAAGGGTGCTCATACAAACAAGTATAGGTGATTCTTCCCTTGTTCCTTTCTGTAATGACCATAATAATAGGTAATGAATCAATCCATTATAACTTTTATTACAATTCCTTTACAAACTCATTGAAAGGAGAGTTGTTGACGTGGTAAGTATTACACAAACTATTATGTTAGCTAATAAACATGGTCAGTATCATGTGGATTATTACGTAACATCCTACATTTTAGTGTAATGAAAATTTCAATGACAAACTATATAATGGCTACTTTGCTTTTTCTTTTTGCCTTTAGACTAAGTTCTAAAATTGGGACATACGACAAGATTGCTCAATCAAGGGTTTTTTTTTATACTTTACGAAGATGTTCATGAACTGGAAAGTTTTGGTCAAGTAATATTTACCTGACTATTAAGGGACCATCAGTCTGTCTCTGCCACAATTATAGATGTATTAAAGAATATGTATTAATCATTTTTAGTTTCATCAAATAGGAGTTTCTTTTTCTGACTTACCCTTTTGTTTTTTTTGGTTGTCTGCTTGTGTCCCTTTTGGAGTCTTTTTTTCCTTTTCCTTTTGACTGTTGAACATATTTTGTTCACAAAAATTCTTTTCTTTTGAGTTGATTTTGAAACGTTTTGAAAAGTAGTGCTGTTACGGGTATTATCACTTTTATTATAAATCGCTTACAAACTAATGTGACAATCTAGCAACTAGAACGTGGACTCCTTGCATGATACTAATCATGTTTACAAATTGGCGTGATAATTCGCGTGACACTTATCATATCGGTTACTAGAACGTGAACTATGCGTAACACTCATTTTCATAATACCCAAACTTTTTTGTTAAAAAAGAAAAAGAAAAAGAAAAAGAAAAAAGTGGGAGTGCAAAAGCACCACTAATAATGGACCGCAATCTTCTTCTTATCTTAAAAGCAGTTTTGTTTCTTTCTTTGTGTTGTGTCGTCTGGGGCTGACCACCCCCCCCCCCCCCCCACCCCACCACACACACACACACACAAGTCGGTGAAGAATCACATGCCTCATAGGCAGTAGGGCAACAATTTGGATCCTAACCTATTTTGGCTTGTTTAGCTTTATTTCCTTCTCTCATAACAAGGATGTTTTAAATTCTTCTACATATAAGAACATGCAAGAATTGCCCGACAATTACATGTTTTTTCAGCTTTAGAGACTAAGATAGCTAAATGTTGGACGCTTCCACACTTTGCCTCCATTTATCCATTGTGATGTCACAAGCCCTTTACTCACCCACATAAGAGAATGATACTAAGGTTTTTACATTACAAGTCAATCAGGGTTGAGGGATTTAAAAAAATTAATGAAATGGATTGTGTTCGTCTCGACACGTAGTTGTATATCCATAACACGACACGGACCCGAACCATAAACTCAAATTCTCACCCTTAATTACAAGTGCTTTCATGAAGGGAAAATAGTGGACAAGGAAAGGCAATAACAAAAGAATTACTATAACTGTAATTCCTCTTCTAGTGTTGAATTGATTGACAAGCGTAATCCTCAAGGCTGCCTATTGGTGATAATTGAAACTTTTGTCAATTGATAAGGTTGATAATTGATGTGCCAACTTAATCAATTGGGTATGGCAACGAGCAGCCCTTGTAGCATTGATGTGAAATAGCACCAACTTTCATGAAATTTGGCCAAAATCACTTCATGCCGGTGGCGTTTTTCTACCCCTTGCGTTTCACGCAAAGCTTGACTCATAGTACTCATCAAATTTGGTGACAAATTACCAATTATTTTAAAAGTTTAAGTTAATAGAAGAGTAATGCTACATATGACACTTTTATTTCACTGGGCTGATGTCTAACCGTCCTTAATCTTTTTCTTCTTTTTTAACAATGACTAATCCAATGGTTGGTAAACACTATCACATTAGTCCAATGAATGGAGGTGGGATATGGTTATAGTATGTAACGTTACTCTTAATAAAAAATGGTTGCTTTAATTATTTAATCAATATTCTTACACTCCTTCCAACATGTGGACTTAAAAATTAGAGGTGAATGACGAATACAAGTTTCGAATTCAAGACATTTACTCTGATACCATACTAAAATCAATAATTATCTTAAAAATATACACTAATAAAAAATAATTGATATAATTATTTAATTAATATTGTAACATTTAAATCTCATCAAACTAACTCCAAAAAAAAAATCTACCTACTCTATGAGTAGAACACAAGCCTCATTAGCTTTCATCATGATTACATCTTGAAAGTGGTTGAAAGCACCATTTCTTTAGCAAGTGCTTATATTTTCTCAAACTTCAAATAATATTCAAAAGATCCATGATTACAGTTCAATCATATATCTATAGTCGGCCTGATTATTCCCTCAAAAGAAGAAAAATATATTAGACGTCGCTCATAAAATATTTTGGCCAATTAAACCATTTCACTTTTATCATTTTTTATTTAAAAAAAGTTTAAATTTTTTAATTATTTCACTTTCATAGTGAACAGAGCTTAAAGCAAAAAGAAAACAAGCCCCACCGACCAGTGGCAGACAAACTATTAAAGATTTTTAATATGCTGGGCTAAAATTGTAATTGGTGAATTAATGAAGACCTATTTTTTGTTCTACAAATATTAAAGGATTAGATTTATCATTAATTTTTTAGTTTAAATTTTTTGAAATAAGTAATAATTTAATATGGTATTAAAATCAAAGTCTTTAATTGAAACCTTCACTCCACAATTTACCTACATTTTTAATTAAAATATTTTACGTGTTATTTAGTTCCTGACATGATAAAAGTGTTAAAATCATTCGTATCAATTTAAAGTAAAACTTTTAAAATAAGTGATAATTTAATCTTATAAAATGACTACTCTCTCCATGAATTCGGGCACCTTGTGTGCCTACCTCGAATCAAGTAAATCTATGTAATTTATTTTTTTTCTCTTTTCTATTTTACCTTATTTGCATAACAATAATTGAGATTTTAAATATTTTCCTTTGTAAAACTCAATAGAATAAGAGAACTCTTATTACAAGTTTTCACATGCTGATATGACAATTCATGTGACACTTAACACGTCAATCACTAAATAATTAAATTTACTTAATCAATTTTTGTTAATTTTTTCAATATTAAGTTATTCACGTAAGTTTCCTCTTCTTTTGGAATCTAGTTCTTACTTCTTCCTCCCGAACCCACGAAACAATAGAAATGAGCAATTAAAATATTATTGAGTAGTTAACATTAAACTAGGATTTTGAAACGGAATAAATCTTGCTTACTTTATCGCATCATTTAAAATTTTTAAATGATGTAATATCATGTACATCGTTAAATATTTAACCGTAAATCTAATATGAATCAAGAATAATTTTGATCGTCATTTTATTTGAAACGGAGATTGAGAATCCTATTCCTTTGGAAAGTGGGTGGCAGAGTAACCATAATCACTGATGTTGGCGATGATGCTTTCTAATTTCTATCATTAAACGACTGGCATTGCCGATGAGAATTGAACAAAGCACATGGCAGGCAGAGAACTACAAGCATAAGAATGAGAGAAGGAGAGAGATCGCCAAAATCAAGGTAGATGAAAAAGCTAAAGAAGGGTGAGTTCTGGATGAGTCCCCAGAGGCCAAATTGGCTAGCCATGAAGTGGCCAGTTCAGCTTGCTGAAGTGCTGAGTCTGAACCAGATTCTGATCCTGATCCTGATCCTGACCCTAATCCTGACTCATCTGTTGTTGTTCCTACTATTTCAGGGGGTGAATCTCTTGAAGATTTCAAACTGCTTGCACAAGAAGAATAAATTCCAAACAGAATTAGTGTACAATTATTATGGGTACCAATGAAATTCATATGAGTAATTAACCTAAAAGTTGAAAATAGTGAACAACCAATACAAGAACTTAATTATTTGCTAGATAAAAAAAATAAAAAATAAAAAAATAAAAAAAAAAAATCCAAATTTTTAAAATGTCTTAATCACATCTGTTTGATATGCAAAAGATTAATAATAATTGAGATTCAATCTGGTATATATATATATATATATATATATATATATATATATATATATTCAAAATCTGGGACTCAATATATAGTTATGTAATGCCTTAATCTAGTATCATATAGACTCATTCTAACAAAGACCAACAAATAACTCCCTCATATTTTTAAATTGAATAAAAACTTCTTGTTGTATGTCCATATAACAAATAACTTTATAAGACTAGTAATGCTATATATTATATATACCTTTATTTTATTGAGTTGATGTGATATTTTGCCACCCACCCTACAAAATTTATAGAAAAGAAAAAAAGAAAAGAAAAGAAAAAAGGCCCAATGCAGTCCAAACCTTTTTTCTATTTTTTTTTCTTGTTTTTTTATTTTTATTTATATACATTTTTAGAGTATATATATATATATATATATATATATATTTCACTTTAAAACTTCAAAAAAATTACTTGTCATGACCTCAAACTTAAAAATAAATAAGTAGATAAAAATAAAATCCCCTGTATTTTAATTTTCAAAGTGAAAGAGAAGCTTTACCTTGGAGACGAAGGACAAAATGTGATGGTATAATCAGCTCCGGTACACGTGAAGGTGCTAGTTGCATCATCGTAAGCATAGCTATACGACTTGGGACAAGCGGACTTGAACAGCTCAGAGTATTGCGACGGCTTACATGTCGATGCTGTACCGTACGCCCCGACGCAACAGTACTCGGGCTTTCCAAAAGCCTCACACGCGCTCTTACAACCCCGGCCATCGTCGGTTCTCAGCTCCGACGGGCACCGCCGGTTCAGGTCCGTGACGCACCCGGTCGACTCGCATGTACCCGACTCGCCACTCCCTTCGACGATCATCGGCAAGTTGTACCCATCAACCAGGCTCACATCGTAGAAGTCTTGTGAGCCCGAGCCAAGTGTGATCTCGGCTAGAGTGGCTGGTGGGGTGGCTGTGGCGCCGTTGCACTCGATGGTGCCGGAGCTACAGTCTCCGGTGGCGCAAGACCCACTGCCGGAGTCGTCGAAGTTGCAGCCGGTTCTTCCCCAGAAGCGGCCGGACCAGCCAGTTGGGGCTTGGAAAGTGCGAGAGCTGCCCTTTGTGAGCGCGAAACCGGTGCTCTCTAGCTTTGGACTGCCTGCCCCCGACAAGATTCCTGGCCATACTGTGAAATCGCACTTGTTCACAAATGTGAATGTTGCTCCTGAAGCGCCTGAAGAAATTAACCAAAAGAGTGTAACATGTATTAGTTATTGTTGTAATTATGGTTAAATTAATTACCGCTTATCTTAAAGATTATTTAATCTCATATTCTAACAATTATCTGCACACCCAAATGGCGAAATCATTAATTGGGAAATTTTTGTTTACCTTTGGAAATGAGGAGAAGACTAAGGCTGAGGAACGTAGTATAAAAAAGATGGCAGTATAAACTGAACAGTTCCATGACGATTCCCTCCTTTGGTTAATCAAGAATTAATGACAGTGTTTTTCAATAAAAATAAGTGGTTCAGAGGAGAAACAGTAGTAATAAATTAATGTCGGTGATGGCCTGGAGTGGAGGTGCATTAATTGGTTGGTGAGTGAAGGCGGCTTCAGAGAAAGAAGAAGAGCAGAAGCCAAGACAAGGCTTTTTTTTGCTGTGGTAGATGGCGGTGAGAGAAGACGAATGGAGAAGACGACCACCCATATAACTGCACAGAGTGCCACTATTTTTTTCTTCTTCTATATTTCTGTGTCTCACTCTCTTTCTCTTTGAAAAAGAGTGGACGTGAGGAGAGGGTGAGGGAGTAGTGGTGGAGAATCATAATCATCTGCTCTAGACCCCCTATTTATAAAGATATATATCCATAAACAAAGGAGCTCGTCAGTTAGTGCCTCTTTAATTTGTCACTGTTAGAGGAAGCTGGCCTGCTCTTTAATAATTAATTTGCTTCCTGATCAGTTTTTACCCCATGAGAGGGAGATTTTTGCTGCCCATAAGGGTAAAAGGCAAAATCTACCCTAAAAAATCTCTCTTTTTAGTCCTAAAATTCTCTTTTTCCTGTACCAAGTTAAAGAAAAAGAGAGGTTTTTACAACATTTTTGCTTTTTTTCCTTTTTGAGCTTTTATGGAACAAAAGTACTTCCTCTCTTACCCGATGACGTTCCAATTTCCAAACAACGATCGTTAGACCTCTATCCGAAGGGCGACTGCCAAATTAATTAATAAGTTCTAGGCTACTAGCATTTTACCTATATGATTTTAATAGTCACAAAAACCAAATAATTTATTAATATCTTCAATGAGTTCTAGGCTACTAATTAATTAATGTTAATCAACCAACGGGGGTCAAGAGGCGATCTGTCCGCCTAAAAATCCATTTAGCTTAGGTAGAAGTCTTCCGGTTGTACGTCCTGGTTGCCCACCCTAGCCATCGGGCTCGATCGACGCCTCAACGGGCTGAGCACTCCGGCACGAGAAGAAGTGGAGTGTAGTACTGGGGATTTCGCACGCCGAGTTCGTCAATCGTCCAGTCCGAATCTACGTCGTGATCGACTTCGTCTCTGTCTGAAGGCTTTAATTCTGGAAGCTTATCGATCGTTGATTCGTTTGTTCTGAACTATATTATTAGTCTTTTTGAAATTTGGGATTTGGAAAGAAGTGCTCTGTCTTCAGACGACAAAAGGTGTTTTGATGACGTCACACCGGCACAGCTTACCAATTACATGCTCATTAAACGACACGTGTAATAACATCCATAAAGTGTGTGCTCAAAACGTCATCGTTCCATACGTAGTACTTAATAAAAACAGTGCCCCGCCCTAGTTACCGAGTTACCTATATATGAAGAGTATTACTCCCTCCAAAAAAAAAAAAAAAATCAAAAATCAAAAATGTCAAGCAGTCAAATAATTACGGTAAAGTCTTCAAATTTCATTAAAATCTCAGCCGATCAACAACTCAAAAAGTAACTTTTTTTTTTTTAGCTTGGGAGATTCGCAGTAAAAAGACGATGCTTAAAAAAAGAGCAAAAAAGTCCGTCTTTCTTTTGACAATTTCGCTATTTCTTTAAAATTTACTAATTAATAATAAAATTGTTCATTTATTTTATTAGTTAATTTTTTTTAATATTTTTAATCTTGTTTCCGATGAACCAAAAGTCTGACCATAACAGTCTATATTTTAATAATTGGCATGATAAATAACATATGAACAGCTACATCAATTTATAAACGTACATGAATGTGATCTAGCTAGCTAGTATCACATAGTAATTTATTTATTTATTTTTTTTTTTTTTATGAAGATAGTAATCCATATTTTAATAATACATGAATTGCTACTGATCAGTTTATAAAACACTTGTAATAAAAGCTAGCTATTATACTTTTAACAACACCCTGTGAATTAGAGAGGGTAGCATAGAACTCATTGAAGCTAGCTCTTAATTAACGAATTAATTAATGAGACTAGAACTCATTATTCCATTAACAAAAACTGAACTTGTTAGAGCTTCCCCGACAAGTTGCCATCAATTTTCTCATAAAATATATATATATATATACTAGAAGACAAATATTTCCTTGAATAACTTTGTTTTAGTGTTATTTCTATTAATGCAATTCGTGTTAGAGAAGCATTACAATGAGTGTCGTCTCCTCCTTTATGCCAAAGCAGATTCTCCATGTTGAAAACGAGATCACTGACAACTTTTATCTTTCGTGGAGCTCAAGACGCCAAAGAGAGAAACTTCTCAGACAAGCTGCTGTACGTACATGCTGGGGAGGAGGGTTTTTCCCCCCACCTTCCTTCCTCCTGCATCGTGTCTCTACTACCAGTCTAAAGTTTATTCCTTTTTGCTTTTTTCTTTATTGTTTATTGCTTCGAATTTTGAATTGAAGGTCAACTCTACATCCACCTCCGTCATCCACGTGCCTCATCTCCATCTTCATCAGTCTGCCCTCTTCTTCCTCCCTATGACTTTGGTCCCGGGGATGTACCTTACGCGCTCCCTTGACGCTTGTGGGCTACACATACCAATTCTACCATATATAGATCTTTTTCCGTAGATCCAAAGTCCCATTGCTCTTCACTAAAAGCTCTTTCGGTTCCTTTCAAATTCGAATCTGAGCTCAAAAAACTTTTGATTTGATTGGCGTCAAACTCACATTCTCGATAGGATATTACTCAACTGTTTTATATATATATATACACATAGTTTCTTCATAAGCTTGTTAAGAAGTCAAGTTTTATGAAATTCTCTTGTTAGCACTGCGGGTCAGGAGCCGCCATCAACTTTGCTATTGGCATTCCTGTTGAACCTACTTTTTCGAGGCCTATACATCGATTGATGGCGCCGTTACCTTGAATCCCGTAAGGGGCTAGATTGAAAAGGTGGCAGTGGCACCCTTATTATTGCTCAACCATTGAGGCAATTGCGTCGGATTATGAAGCAAGTCACGTGGGATTAATAGTCATTATATATTGTTAGTGCGGAGTGTGCGATCAACATGGGGGCAATCAGGCTAGGTGGTGGATCCCAGATCGAAACATGGGTCCGGCCTGCTTTCTTCGGATTCTTCTCAAACTCTCTACATCTTTTCAAGTCATGGGGAGAGTAATTTTTGTGAACCAATTCATATGAATCTTGAATTCTTCATATAAAAGAATGGGCCAAATCTTTTGATTTGATTTGATCACGGACACACTACTGTGATATGGTGCCACATGATGTCTTGCCAAGAATGTAGAAAATAATTTGAGTGACATGGCGAGCGGCGATCTGTGTGGCATTTTTCCTTAATTAAGAGCCAAAACTTTTGATTTGATTTGATCACCGACACACTACTGTTATATGGTGCCACATGATGTCTTGCCGAGAATGTAGAAAATAATTGAAGTGACATGGCGAGCGGCGATCCTGCGTGGCATTCCTCCTTAATTAAGCTAATCGCACATTGGGTTTGCCCGGCTTGGTGGGCCTGGTAGAGTTTGGTAGTTTGGTAGTGAAAGAAAAGATATTAATGTTATAGAAATATAAAATGAAAAGCGGAATAAAGAAAATAAGAATAAGGATTTTACGTGGTTTGGTCTATGACTTACGTTCACAAGATAAAGCCCAAATGACTATATTGTCACTCTTATTCATTTTATAAAAACTGTACAATAAAATGACATATTTATAGTTGAATGAGACCATGAATACAATAATTATATAATCAATATAGAACCTCTAAAAATTAGAAGAGTTACATCAATATGTAACATATGAAAATTATGAGGGTAATGCATGATTTTTTCTCAAAAAAAATCATTATGTAACGTATGAGAATTATGAGAGTAAATAATACATTGACAGGTAATGAGTATACCAGTTAATCAATTATCAAAACAAAAGTAAAATAATTATAAGTTTACATGGGATATAATGATCAGATTATGTGAATATTAAAACATTGGATAAGATGGCCATGTTCTATCTTCCAAAATCCTAATTAAGTCATATATTGGCATATAAAAAAAAGGCCACACATACAAAGTGAGCCCACACATACACCGCACTTTGTGAATGAACAAGTATAGCGAGAGGAATATTCCCCATTCTCTCTTCCATCATGATGGAGTGGGAAAGGTCCTTCCCTATAATCTCTTTCCTTCATTCAAATAGCAAAAAAAAAAAAAAAAAAAAAAGGGGAAAAAAGGTGTAGCATGTTCCCATTATGATGATCAAGTCTCTCTTGCTTACTTCCGTGGGTTCCTCCTCTATTAATTTGGGCTTTTTTTTTAAAAAAAAATAATAATTTATAACTAGCATTGTTTCGAGAGTATTTATAGAGATTTCTCTTGTATCCCTCTAAAAATGAAGAGTCTTTTAAAATCATCATTGAACTTGTGATTGATCACCATTTGAATTTTGATCAAATTTTGATTTTAAAAATCACATCATTATTGGAGGGACACAAGATGAACTTCTAACATTATACTTGTTTTGAGTACTAATCTTATGCGTTTTTTAATTAATACAAATAAATGTATTTGATCATTTAATTTATATTCTAAAATGTTATAATTAATGTCCCATCTTACCTAGAAAAAAAGTTTAAAGCTAATAAGATATCTTGGCATGTAGCCTCATGTGCGCGCTGTCAGATTCCTTATCCTTTTTGACTTTTTTGGCGAGCCTGTATGTTTAATGGGAATTGAAGAAGTCTCCAAGAGACAGTCCAATCGGTTGGGGACTACGCCTCATGAATCGAAGGTCACTAGTTTGAATCTCTCATCTCCTTCTTGTGTGAACATGTAAAAAAAAAAATTGGAAATTGAAGAAAAGAACCATATTTCAGTTTGTTTTGATGGATATTTCACCATTTACTTTCAAATTACATAATGGCCACGATATCTCCTGTCATTTTAACATTAAGATTGTTGGGAAAATAATTCACCCGACCCACTCAAATAGCCCATTACGTAGAAGATAATTGCACAAGCTCAATACATGGAGAATAACTCCAACTACCTAAAAAATAACCGCACTATTGATCAGACAACGTACTCCAGCTCATCCTGCCATACTCAGGCACCTCTCACGTTAAAAATGACCACTCTCTCCAAAATTAGGGAGGACGGTCAAATACTTTTTATCTCTCTAAACTTTTCTCAGTCAGTTAATTTGTCAAACAATGTACTGACTTAAACATGTTTACCATTTTATTTGTTTTGGAGGTAGCCTGTAAGCCAATTCAAGTGCATGTCGGAAAAAAATTAATTGCTTCAACAGAGATGGTTTCTTTTCTGGGCTGAAGAAAGGAAAGAAATTAAGGAAGGAGTTCACAAAGTAAGGCATTGATATGGATTGCGATAGATTTTTTGGATATTCGTAATGTGAAAATTGAAGACTGCAGATAGAAAAGATTGAATATCTTAAAGAAGAAAGCGTTTGGAATTTTGCAAAAAATGTTTAATCCTAAAGCTAAAACTGGCTTGTTTCCGAAGGCATATATACAACAACAAAAAGTGGAGTCTAGAATCAAGAAATGATTTTGGAGCGTATGTATGCCCATATACGGATGGCCTGCCTACCGAAGGGCCTTGAAGCCTACTTACCAAAGAATATCAAGACCATTGGATCGGAGTGGGCTGGTGAGAAACTCGCCGGCCTAGCCCAATAACCAACTCGGTTCCTAGACTCGAGTACACTCATGCTATAATGGGTCGACACTCAACACTTGACCCTCATTTCTTGCCACGTCATATATGTAAAAGTTTAATGGGTCTTACTCACTCTTAAAAGACGCCTTGAAAGGGGTGAGGACACCATAACTTATAAAGTTTCCAAGTCATGTACCTCTAGGCAATGTGGAATACTTTAACACGACATCTCATGTGTGGCAACTTTGGCCAAACACGTATTCAACATCGGGAGGAAAATGCATATCATCGTCTAAGGAACTTGTTCTGATACCATGTAAAAGTTTAATGAGTTTTACTCACTTTCAAAAGAAACATTGAAAGAAGAGTGAACACCATGACTTATAAAGTTTCCAAGTCATTTATCTCTTGGCAATGTGAGATGCTTTAACAACATAACCGCTCGCTTGCCCCCAACCAAATGGCAAATGGATCCTCTCCATTTCAAATAAAATGGAGATGATCCGTTTTCAACCAAATGACCTACCACGTCACATAATCGCCTTGCCACGACCAAATGACCTCCTCCGATACACTTGGAGAGTTGGAGAAATATGCGAATTCCAGGCGGGAATAATGCATCCATATAATATGATGGGGTTTACTCTTCGGATTTGGTTTAGGTGCTGTGCAAGTACTATAATTTTTTCAATTGTTCAGACTTAAGTTTATTCTCGATCTTTCTCTTTCTTATTGAAAACTTAGAATTAAATTTAGACAGTTAAAAAAAAAACTATAGCACCCAATTAAGCCAAGTCTCTCCTCATTAAGTACATACCACTTTTCCCAGACTTTCGATTTCCTTTTATACTCATATTGACTTGGGTGTACGTTAAAGTGCCATCGATCCCCAGAGACCGAATGTTTTCTGTTGATCTCTTCCTTATTTTACAGGTGATTCATCACCAGGCCGACATTGCTTCAACAGTGAGTGTTCCAATTTCCTTTCTAATTTTTCGTCAACTTCGCAAATCTACGAGGTGGCCGGAAAAAGACAACTAGACAAGTAGAAAGAGAGTCAACAAAACCCACATGGGCTGATGTCTGAATAGCGTAACATCATGCAAATGTCTCAAATCATTGCAGAACCTTTACACATGCAAAGGCATAAAAAGTACTTAACACACTTCCATGTGCAACTTCTATCCCACTTAATTCCATCTTCGTTTTTCTCACTCGATCCTTACACGTACGTTTGAGTCTCCTTTTAACTTTCCAAGTGGGACATCTTTTCCTGGGATTATGAGCGACATGCAACCCCATCTTATAAATAATAATCTTTCTAATTACATATATGGAAGTAAATTTGGATTTGAATCCTTAAAATCTTATAAATGGAAATGCGCGCACCTTGCTTAATTAACCTTTCCCTGCCTCGATCAATTTAGTTTTTCTTTTTAAAAGAATGTTTGGAGTATTACAACTTTTATTATACTAATTCCTTCCTTGCAAACTCACGTGACAATTCACGTTTTATGAAAATAAGTGTCACGTAGTACTGTCATGTGCCTATCTATATTTTAACGGTTAGCGTGATAAGTGACATGTAGATTACCACATCAGTTTATAAACATGGTAAATTTCATCTAAACTGTGATCAACCGTCCGTTTATATTTTGGTTGTTAATGTGATTATAAGTGTCATGTGAACTGTCAGTACTTCAGCTTGTATCTATCCTATATAGTTATATAGTAAACTCCGCCCCAAGAAGTCATTGAATGATGCCATGGTTATGAGTGTGACAGGACTACATAGTGAAGATTCGTCATGACCAATTTGAATGACTCGACAATCAACATTAAGCACGTACGTAGCAAGCATATGTAAGGTCCAACCCAACCAACTTGCTCGAAAAATATAAGGTCTACTTGTATGTTTTACACTACTGTTTGTCTTCTTTACCCAAAATTACATGTTTCTTCTAAAGGCATTCAAGGCGATTTCGAAACATTATCTTGGATCAATTTATATTAAATTGTTCGTTTAAACTGACAGTAGTCTTCAAGATTAATGCATGTTCATTGTTCACTCAATTAATTGGACCGTTGAAATTGAAACACGTGTTACAATTCTAACGGGCCCAATTCAAACTAGAGCCGAATGGAAGCCAAATCTGTTTATTGATATATATTCGATAACTTCATAAAGCTAGCTTATCAACAAATTCCCATTAAATTTGTTATGACATATTTAATTGATAAGAAGACTACAGAAACGTACTAGCTTCCATGCATCAATATCTAGAGGCAGGCTGGCCAGTTGATGCCCTAAATGCCGTGTAAAGTGGCCGTATGGATAAGATTTTTTTAGCTTTTTCTTTTTGGTTAGCATCATCGATCGATTCATCGATCTCCAATAGATTATTTTTCTATCTGCCTTTGATCATCCTTTTCTTAAAGATTTGCGTCACCCCCACCACTTGAGCGATTTTGATATATAGTAAAAACATTCTTTCTGAAAAGGCTGTGGAATCCCCACACTTTGATTCTCAATCTTGTCGTGGGGTTAACTTGTATTTGAAGGCAAAAGGGTTTGTAACAGTAAGGTCGATCGGCAATGGCATAATCAAAGAGAACAAGTGTGTATGGGGAAGAATCCAGAGGAATTTATTATGGTATAAAAAGGCATTAACAGAAACAATATGTAAATTATATAAGGAGGTCAAAAAAAGGAAAGCAAACATGCATGGAGGGGACAAAAGTGAAATGGCATCGATCGGTGCATGGCTTTTGTTTTGCCTTATCAGGATATGGTTTGTTGATCGAAAGTGCCTTTTAATTAATTAAGTGCTGCTCTTTTTTTCTTTTTCTTTTTTCTTTTTGAGATATATATATATATATCCCTAGATTATCGTAACAAAATTGTCTAATTCTTCATTTTCAAACACAAAAGATTTGGATGCATGACATCAATGCTTTGATTAACATGAAGCAGATCGACTAATAATGAGGAAATTGCATGCAAACGTTTGCACGTACATATTGTTTGTCGAGAAATGATATTTGTATATTTTATAAGTTTTAAATCTACCATTAAATTTGTGGGACTTAAATATGAGTTCCATAATTAATTCAATGGTAAATTTAAAAAATAGATGTACAAATATCATGTCTCTTGTTTGTCAATCTATTTTGATTTGGCTTGGGTCAACTTTCAGTTGAAAATTAAACTCGTTGAGATTAGTACACATGTCCCTTGTGTCCTAATATGAAACATGTGTCCCATTTCCAACACGTCCAATTCCAACTAAAATTGGGTTTAAGATGGCCGGTGTTGACAATTAAGGAACCGGTGATCTTAAAAATAATTTGTTTACCATAACTTGAAGCTAAATCCAATATTAATAAAAAGAGAAATTTTATTTAATAGACTGTTATACGACTGTGATGACGTGGTAGTAATTAAAATAAACCCTTAATTTTTTTCTTTTTACAAACCCATATTGAACTAGAGACTAATTTTTATTAGTACATCATTTCAATTATATGACAGTCGTATATCGGTTCAATAAATATCATTTATAATCCTATATTCTTTTCTTTTTAAAGAATTTGTATAGTAGTAAAAAAGTTGTAGTATCGATATCAGCTATCTCGATTTTTAACTTCAGACACATATGGGTCAGACTCACAGCTTTGCTTGCTGAGGTGTACTTTTACTCCAATAAGGTTATCATGAGTTGGAAATGCACTATGAACAAAGCATCAAGATAAGCTCGTTGACATGAGTAAGGTATCTGGTAAAGTCACTTTGGCCTATTTTCCATGCAGTTTCCACCCAAGAAAATGGCATATTTACTAAGAATGAATTCAGCCAGCAGTCACAAGATGATCAACAAAATTTTCTTCCAAATTTATTTGTGGTAACTAGATCTCTTATATATATTTTTAAGATGATGAATAATTTATGTCAAAAAGCCCTTAATTCTTTACCAAACTTGTGGGACAGAAGGTGTGGAGTTTCTAAGCCCACTAATTTGCAATCAAACAAGCCCATAAAATATAATTTGCTTTAAGAAAGTTGGCAACCTTAAGGAGAGACATTTCCTCTTTAACTGAGTTTGACGATTTTTTTTCAATTCGGTCTATAAATTTGTCATTCCTGAACAAAAGAACGTGATTTTTTTAATATATTTATTAAAAAAAACATGTAGTTCTTATATGTCTAAAGAATACATAATAGTTTTACTAACTGATCGAGTTGGAGGTTCTGTTTAAAAAACACATGACATTGATAGTACTTTTACAAACTGGGTTAGAAGAAGTACAATCTAATTTGAAAGAAATTTCTGTCCTCATCATAATTGATGAGCTTATCCGTTATTAGCCGTTGTATTTTTCAACCTTTTTACTTGCTTGCTTTCAAATGAAAAAAAGAAAAAGGCATTGTTTTATGACAAAACTTAGCAAGGAAAAGGAAATTAAAGTTAACATAACAACTCCCTTTTAATGCACTGAATTCAACATTAGCATATATCGCCATCAGGAAAATGACAGATTTTTCCCTTTTTTGATTGAACAAGATATGTGATACATTGACACATGAGATATAGTACTCCTTTTTTTGTGAATAGTATTGTAAGGGCACTAAAGTTTTCATTACAAATATTTTTATAAATTGATGCGCCAAGTTATAATTGATGAAATAATTAAGCAAAAAAATTGATTCGTTAATTTAATTAATCAATGGCTGACTTGTCAACCATACACTTATAAATATTGTACTAATTATAGACAGTCGCATCAGCTTGTATGAAAATTATAGTTAAAAATACAACACACTTTCTTTCTTTCTTTTTTCTTTTTTTTGGTGTGAAAAGGTGGGGAGGATTTTGGAGAGTGATTAAGGGATACAATTTTGTAGGTTTGATTTGAGTTAAGTTCTAGTTGGAACTAAAGTCGTTGGCCGGGATTGGAAACACGTGTTTCATAACAGGACACAAGAGAGACATGCGTCCTAATCCCGACGAGTCTAAATTAAACTCAAGTAGAATCCCAATTTGGTTGGTTATAATTAATGACTCCCTTTCATGCGTACGTCCACGGCGATTCACTCAACGTTGTTATGCTGGATGGTCCTGCCTTTGCCTCAGCATGATCATGTTTATCCACCAAGTTGATGTGAATGGAAGTGCTCACTTACTGCCAACAATTTTAGCGGTGAAAACGTGGGTAGGACTACTCAGTAGGAGTATGCATGGTAGAGCTGCACTGATTGTAACTTGTAAGTATAGTCATTGTCATCGTCCACTATATATGATAGACGATTGCTACTCACAAAATGGAGAATCTACGTTATTTGAAGGAAACATGTTGATGAGTTGAAATCCAATATAGGCCAATCCTTCTTGGTCTTACATCCATTATCTTTTTAAATTAAAGGGATTGGAATACTAGTTTCTCACAAAATTAAAATAGTTGAGATAACACAAAATGTCCTATAAGAGTTCACTTATTTGGAACACATGGACTCTATAGGCTTCCTTTCTTGAGCTGCCCAAATTTCAACAAAGTGAAAAATAGAAGAAGTTTAAATTGCGGAGGTAAAGTGGAATCGAGAAACCTTTTCATCCCCATAAAAATGTCGAAAGAGCAATGCTAAGTACTCGGTTTTTGTCTTCTATTATTATAATGGAGTTATTCAAACAAGTAGAACTTTCTTTGTACATATTATATTCTACCGTCCTAGCTAGAGCCGAATGTATACACCCAATGAGAGTTGTTTGAGGTGCAATTCTTGTAGGACTTGGAAAAGAATCCGATATTCCGATGCGATCCACGCCAATCCTTTTAGTTTTCACATTACACTTTTGTGGAATGCCTACCAATAAAAGCTCATGAGGATACTCTATCTACACTACTGTACGTTAGCCATGGCTCAGAGTCCTTCAATGCCCATTAATTTCCTGTCATCTGGGGGCCTTTCATGCATGCACTTCATAATTTAGAAAAAGAAACGGACTTTTTGCTCCAATCTACACACACATATATATAAAATCGACATTTATTCTTAAAATATATATGTGATTTTCGTATGAATTTTTAATAAATTGATTGGAAAGAAATATCAATTTAATAGATAAACGAAACAAATGCACTAAGCCTACCAAAGCCTACCATGGCAAGCGAGCTAAAAAGGAGACACGGTCTTTACTAAAGCCTACCAAAAAAGAGAGGCAAAACCCACGCCGTCCTTTATAAATAAACCTGCAACTGATCGACCTCAACCAAAGGCAAAAGCAAAATGAAAGGAATAAAAAAAAATTAGGGGGAGAGAGAGAGAGAGAGATGTTAACTTATTTTGGCATTATAAGTAAGCAAAGTTTAAAAATAATACATCTTGGTCAAAAGGAACATCACAATCGATCCAATGTTAAATCCTCAAACTTTAAATCCTGGCCAGTCGAGTTTAACAAATAACAAAACTTCCCAACTCTAGTGCTAACTCATGCTTTCTTGCTTTCCAAATCAAAGATCCCGACGAGGATGCTGATGCATTCATTGATGTTTATGTTTGTATTCCTTTGGCTGAATGACAAACCCCCATCACCATCTTGCACCCGAAAGTTCTTCCTCAAGTTGGGAAAGAGAATCAAACAAAATTTCAGGCCAGTAATGAAGCCGTCCAGTTTTTAACCCCAAAGCAACTTTTGCCGGCAGGCCACCAGCAACTTGCCTCGATCTCTGCCAAAACTTGCGAATCCCACCATGCCCCCACCAGATAATCTGACCCCCAAAAGTTTGACAAAGTCGCGGGGGCTTGGATATCATGCAGGCTTAGATCGGAATCTCTTACGATTTCAGTATTCTATTAAAACGCCTCACCGAAACAGGATTGTAAATTCACTTGTCAAGTAATGATACTCTTCACATCTATTCATCGTACATGTACAAATCTCACAGCATTTCCAAGCTGCTCCAAAGAATTGGACCCCATCAGTGCTTTGGGAGAGTCAAGATAGCTGCCGCAACCGCCATAACAGCGCCAATGAGATTTGCGGATGTGTCACGAGTGCCCGCTGAGGGATCGGCTGACAAAGGGATTTGCCCATTCGTTGACTTCACGCTGCACACATCCACCGTCACCAGAAACAAATCGTGTAAGATCGAATTTGTGCATAAAAATGTGTGACAGATTGATCATATTATTTTTTTTATCGTTATTGCTTGCGCATGTTCATCATTTACGTGCCGCAATGACTAGCTTGGACGGTGCCTGTTAACTTTTATATATATCACTTCTTCAAAATGAAAAATGTCCACTTTTCAAATGAAAACGTGCCAACCATCTCCGGCCCCTATGAGACGGTCTAAATAAATTTTGGTTTTTTATAATTATTTATTATGTTGCTTATTTGTATGCAATAAAAGTGTTTAAGCAAATATAAATACCTGCTGGCTGGCTGTGGGCAGAAAGTGACGACGTAATCCGCGGATGCACAGGTAAAGGTACTGGTGCCGTCATCGTAGGCGTAGCTGTAAGCGAGTGGGCACGCACTCTTAAAGAACTCCGAGTACGAGCTTGGCTTGCACGTAGCCGGAGACGCGTAGGCCCCACTGCAACAGTACTGCGGGTCCCCGAACGCCTCGCACGCGCTTTTACAGGCCACGCTCTCATTACCCGCGCTCATAACCTTAAGCTCCGTAGGACACGCACCGTTCATGTCCACCACGCAACCCGTCGTGTTACACATCCCTCCGGTTCCACCCTGCGGCACAACCGTCATAGGGAGGTTATAACCGTCCACGAGGCTGACGTCATAGAAGTCGAGCCCATTAGCGCCGTTTAGAGTGAACTCGGCTAGCGTGGCCGGCGGCGCTGCTCCGCGACCGGCGCATTCTATGGTGGACGAGCCGCAGTCGCCTGTGACGCACGAGAACCCGCCGGTGGAGTCCTGGGCGCAAAGGGTTCGACCCCATAAGCGGCCTGACCAGGAGGTCGGCACGGCGAGCATGTTGGACTCGCCGGGTTGGAGGGTGAAGCCGGTGGTTGGGAGCTCGGCGGTCCCGGCGCCAGATAGAATGCCTGGCCATACTGTGTAGCCGCACTTGTTTACGATTGTAAATGTCGACGCTGAATAGACTCCTGCCAGAAATGTCAAACAGTTACAAATAAATTAGAATTAGTAATATTAATCATCCAAACATTGTTTAGGATACGCTATCTCTGTTTCATCATACATACCTGACAGGATATGGAGGAGAGAAATAGAGACGAGTGTGATGAAAACTACGAGAGAGGCCATTTGGGAGCAAAAACTGGGAGAGTTTAGAAGCTGGTATTTTGTGGGAAAGATGGCAGGTATTGGAGAAGATGGGTTTGAAGTGTATTTATAGAGTAATATAGATAGTGTATCTGTGTATGTGAGGGCCATGTGCAGGTGTGTGGGTTATGGCCCATGGGGCCAGAAATTTCAGTTCATGGCCACGTTGCCACGTGCATGCGTGCAGCCAAAGGGGTTGTTCTTAGTGAAGCTTACTTACTGACAAGGTAAAGATGCACAGGCGGCGCAGATTAATATTCTCTATAATTGTTTATTTAAATTTTAAAGAATTTAAATAGGTGATTGCGAGAGACCACTTATAAAACTCACTGATTAAATAAAAATTGAACTATACAACCACTTATCTGGTCAAGTAAATCCTATAAATGATCTCTCACGATTATTTATTTAAATTTTCATAAATTCGAATAAATAATTATAATAGGTCTTCCTTCCTAACCGCATATAGGCCAAGCTATAAACACTCATTATAAAAACATAAGCTGACTATGAGATTCCCTAATCTCTGGATTTTGCAACTCTGAGAGTAGTGACAACATCTTGGAGTACGCGTTTCAGGTGTTATATATATATATATATAATAAAGCATCTCACGTTGATTGTTAATTAGGATAAAATGGTCTCCTATTTTCTTATATTAAGAATTAACTCGTTTTTACTCCCTAACATATATGATAGCAGTGATCGATCTTGATCACAAGATTCAAGGACACTCATCAGGGCAAGTCAAAGTGTATAGGAAAATACTGTACATGTTGTGAGTGAGTGTTGAGAAAAAATATACAAAGCAAGTAATCAATATACGTAAATGGACTAGAAGTAATTCATTAACTTTTACTTATAAGCATGTCCACACATATATATATTAATGTTCCAGATGAACTTTGTGGGCAATTCTCTTCCAAACATATATACTTGACTCTATACCGTGCAGTTAGAGATGACAATTTGTGTTAGGTGTTGGGTTTAAATCATGTTGAAGTTGGGTATAAGACTATATATGTCAATTTTAATTCAATATATTTAATTAAACGGGTCAGACTTTTCAATCTTAACACATTAATATTAAGTTTTCAATTCTGATTATACTAACACTTGTATAAAGAGCTAGCTACGTACATCGGGTTAATTATAAAAGGGATAATTGCACCGTTGATCCCTGTGATATGTCATAATTATTTTTCATTCCCTATGATTTAAAAAGTTCATGGGAGATCCTTATGGTTAACAATAATTACAAATTGATCCCTACAGTCAAATTCCATTAAAAATTTTAACAGATTTAGTCAAATGCCACGTTAGCGTCACGTGTCGCCAATAAGATGGAAACACGTGTCCATCTTAATAAAAAAAATTATTAAAAAATAAATAAATCTACTTATTCTTTTTTTTTAAAAAAAAAAAAAAAAAAAAAAAAAGTGGGTAAGGGGTGTCCAGGCCACCCCCAGTGGTCGGGGGTGGCGCGCGGCCACCCCTAGATCTACTAGGGGTGGCTCGATGGCCACCCCCAATGACCTGGGGGTGGCATTAGATCTACTACTAGGGGTAGCCATCAGTCCACCTATGGGGGTGGACGCGCGCCACCCCTGGCGGCCATTGGGGGTGGCGTGCGACCACTCCTTACCCCCTTTTTTCTTTTCTTTTTTTTTTTTTTGTTTTTTTTTTTAAATAAGTATATTTATTTTTTTTTTATTAAGATGGACACGTGTCGCCATCTTATTGGCGACACGTGGCGCTGACGTGGCCTTTGACGGAATCTATTAAAATTTTTAACGGAATTTGACTGTAGGGATCGATTTATAATTATTGCTAACTACAAGGACCTCCCATGAACTTTTTAAACTATAGGGAGTGAAAAATAATTATGGCATACCACATGGACCAACGATGCAATTATCCCATTATAAAATTTACGGAGAAAGTAAAACATGTGAGTCTTAAACTGGACAACGTTGTCAACATATATTGTTTTACTCATGAATAGAATATACACATGCATGCATGAGCAGATGAGCTTATATATTGACGTATAGCTTTTCAAAGCTTTCCCAATCTGATTGACGGAATAAAGGGGGCCGGGCAATGATTCTTGAAACTGCGTTTAATTTGTCCCTTGGAAGAAGGGAAGAGGCTGCTTACGTTGGTTTGTTTTCGATCTGATTGTATGATATATATATATATATAAACAAACCGGCGCGGCGCCCCTGAGTCAACCCTATGACGGAGATGGAAGTAGGCGCAAGATGATCATAAACAACAATGAAGGGTCGCATGCAGCGCAGCTTATACATTTTAAGAAAGCCAGAGAATTGCGAAACCCGGCTCCTTGTGTGAGTAAAAGGTTCTTAATTAAGCCGATCGAGGAGTCAAAAAGGATTACGTACGACATCCCAAACTCTGGCCGTAGCTCAGGTTGAAGGAACACTATATGCTCTTGGTCTTGGCTCGAGAAAAAAAGGAAAAAAGGTTGAAGGAATGCCCAAGGTTTGGCTTCATAAATTTTGAGTTTTATGGCGATAAATTTAAGTAAGGTCATTTTTTTTATATTTAAATATTAAATTATTTTATTTTATTTTAATATTTATATTATGTTTTTTTATTTATTTAATATATCAATTAGAGCATTTTCTTTTATTTGTAAAATTTATTTTAAAACTTTTTTTTTTATATATGTATATAGCTTATTAGATATAGAATGACATATCACTTATTCAAACACATGAAATAATTAGATTTATAAAATAAATAAATAGATAAAAGAGAGAGAGAGAGAGAGAGAAATGAAAATAAGTTATATAAAGATTAATTTGTAATAAATCATAATGCAAAAAAAAACTATTGAACATTGAAGACTCATCGATGATGTAATTATATCGATTATGCACAACTCAAACATTCAATTCAAATAAACGTTGGATAAAAAATTATACACGTTGGATTAATTTTATGAATGTAAAAAATTGGCTTTTAAAAAGAGTAAATAAGTAAGATTTTTCAAGAATTTATGATTTTTTTTTTTTAAATGTGAATAATGAGACTTTCAATTCTTAATTACTTTTACTATGATTGAGGGCTTTAATTAGAAACTATTTATTAAATTTTTACCACATTAGAGTCTTAATTTTTTTTTTTTGAAATAATCTTTATTATACAATTATTAAGTGATGGCCTTAATTAAAGAGTATTTTATCAACTTTTTACCATATTAGAGCTTTAAAATGTTTTTTTTTAAGCCTTAATTTTTTTATAATATATATATATATTAGTTAAGTACCTTATTTAATTGGGAGCCTTAAGCGACCACCTAAGTCAGCTAAAATCAAACCACTCGAGAGAATGCGACACTGTATATATATATATATATATTAATTTAGGCGTGTAGATATCATGAAGAGTGGCTATTTCCAACTAATTAATTTAAAAACTGGGCAATCAGCTATTAACTTGCACGCATTATCCACCGAAATGCATCCATGAGTAAAAAGTTAAGGATCCAGCTTACAAGCTCTTAAAAAAAAAAGAACAGTATAACTGCAGTAAAAAATGAACGGCTCAAATTTAACATAATATTTTAAGCAAACGATATTGCTACTTCTTCTTTTGAGTTAACCAAACACGCAATCTCTCTTCTTCTCTAATATTCTTACGCAAAATCAAATACTCCAGGAGCTTGAAGGCTGGCAAGGGGGGATCGAATTGTGGATTAGCAGTGAGATGTGCAACTAGGAATTTGGATTCGGGTTCTATCAAATATTGAAGATGGAAAACAGAGATGAAAAACAAAGAGAAAGACGTGGTGAGAAATTTCTCTTGTATATTGATTAAATGAATCTATGTACAGAGTTTTGTATTTATACAGGAAGAATAAACTAACTAGAATGATCTATCAACTTTACATTGAAAGACTAACTTAACTAAAATACGAACTAATTCTGCCAGCTGCAGGTACGTAACTAACATACCAGTCTGTTATAATACTAAAACTCCCCCTCAAGATGAAACAACATTAAAAAAGTTAATGACGTTCATCTTGGATAACAAGTGATGGAAAAGATTAGAACTAACAGCTATAGTAAACAAGTTAGCAAATTGATGCAAAGATTTCACATGTAGAGTCCGAATGACATTTTCTTGGAGCTTATCACGGATCAAGTGACAGTCTAGTTCAATGTGTTTTGTCATCTCGTGAAAAAATTGGGTTGGCAACGATGTGAAGTGCAGCTTGGCTATCACAGAATAACAAGGCCAGTTTAGGATGATCAATCCTAAAATCTTTAAGCACATACAATAACCAAGTAATCTCACAAGTAGTGGCTACCATAGATTGGTTCGCCGCTTCTGCAGAAGAATGAGAGACCGTGTGTTGTTTCTTTGATTTCCAAAAAAATCAAAGAGTCCCCAAAAAACACACAATAACCAATAATTGATCTTCTTGTATAAGGACATCCAACCCAGTCAAAGTCACAAAAAGCTTTAAGATGAGAAGTTGAAGTAGAGGAATAGAAGAGATCTTGGCCAGGAGAATGCTTGAGGTATCTAAGAACTCGAGTGGCTACATCCATGTGTGGTTGCTGAAGAGTGTCCATAAACAGGCTCAAAATCTGCACTGAATAAGAAATGTCCGGGCGAGTAATAGTGAGATAAAGCAAACGACCAACAAGCCTTCTATAACTAGCAGGATTGGCAAGAAGATCACCACTATGCCGAGACAATTTCAAGTTAGATTCCATAGGAAACTTAGAAGGCTTGGCAACAAGTAATCCAGCATCCTCCAAGATCTCTAAAGTGTATTTTCATTGACAAAAGGGAAATGCCTTTGAAGTGCGAGCAATTTCTAACCCAAGGAAAAACTTCAAATCACCAAGATCCTTGAGCTTAAACTGATTATTCAAAAACTGAATAAAGTGAGTGATAGTATCAACATAATCACTAGCCAAAACAATATCGTCCACATAAACCAAAAGAGCAAGAAAGCTTGTGTCTTGAAACCGAATGAACAAAGAATAGTTAGATTTGGACTGAGTGAAATCATGAGACAGCAAGGTATTAGAAAATTTGGCAAACCATTGTCGAGAAGCATGTTTAAGTCCATACAAAGACTAGTAAGCTTACAAACTTTATACTCCCCCTTAACCATGTAACCCGGTGGCAACTTCATATAGACTTTCTCATTAAGTTCTCCATGAAGAAAGGCATTATTTACATCAAGTTGATGTAAATGCCAACCAGTGAAGCAGCAAGAGCAAGAAGGCATCCCGCTGTGAGGACTTTTTTTTTTTTTATACAAATTATTTGCTTAATCATTAATCTCTTAAAATACAAATGGATCCTCACAGTGGCACGACGATATGTCGCAAAGCCAACATATGGTACATACCCCATAATATGTACCTAATAATCAGAGTAACATATATTTAACTATGCAGCGGAAAACATAAACCTAATAGCAGAAATCACATCTTAAACATCTATCACAAATTAATAACAATATGAGTCATTTAACATCTATTTATTTAAGTCTTTCCTCAATATAAATACACAACAGAAATGGCTTTACAAGAATAAGTGACACAAGCTTCACAAGCTATAAACAAAACCTATAAAACAATGGACAACCCGTGGTCCACCAATTATGACTGTTGCGGCGAGCTTTAGTCATAATACTCCAGGTACACTTCTACCACACCACCAACTACGACCAAAGTACCTGCAGCCACAAGGATATCATCTATACGGTTGTGGGGGTTTGCCACATCCGTATAGGTGAAAGGATGAGTTCACCATCTCAGTACATAATACCGAGACCTCAATGATATTAAACTAACTGAGTTTTCGCAATGAACCAACTTTTCCTTTATAGTATTGCAAGCACTATAACAGCTACCAATTTTATAAACCTTTGTTTGAAAAACCACCAATAACTGATATAGCAAACACCAACTATTAGAAAACATTTAAAACATACTATGTAGTTGGACCCATACGTAGAAGTTCCAATGGCTCGGAAGCAACTACGTATACACCCATCTACCATAAGACTTTTATGATGGTAGCTCAAATGTACAGAGATCTAACGTTACCAACTGTGATATCATCGTGCCTCAGGGCATTACTTTATATCTTTGGCTCATAGTTATTCATGTGGTTACTAGAGTAAAACTCCAATATCCAAGCACGTTCTACTAATGTGCCAATGACAATCCATCTACCTACTCCCAAAATACTCTGACACTCCAACCAATAGCGTCACATCTAAGTACACCAAAGTTAAAATATGTCATTTTGCTTTTTAGTATGAGCATGCTATCATTCCCCGAATACGAGTAACACCGAATCCTAGGGCATTACAACTTCATGTCTATGACAATCCATCTACATACTCACAGGACACTGTATTACTCATACCTGAACAATGAAAATATCCTTGTACATTCAAGCTCAATGTTCTTCAATGATGCAACCAAACGATAGAAATATACATAAGCTTTTTGCCATTAAAACTCTTAGGCATACTAATACGTCTAGCATAAAGACTACAATATTCTATATCATGAAAACATCACACAATTTAAACAATGATATACATGCTCATGATAGTCTTATTGTTCTTTGTGAGGCTTACCCCATCTTTCGTTATTATGAGGCTTACCCCCTCTTTTGTTATTATGTTTATACTTTATGCTTTACAATTCAAACTCTATACTCCTACTCCTTGCAAATCATGCTTTCTTCAAATACGACAAACCAATCAACATGCAATTTTATCATTCTACTTTGCATAATTTAAATCACAACCGCAGCACACATTCAAACACTTTAAATCAATTCAACACCCTTCATTCATTAATCGTTTTATAACATCATTGATATTGTTTGAATATAATCAAAACTACTCAAATCAACCAAAATAGATATATTCAACATATAGTTGGTTCGGATTTATAAACATATATATTTTGCAATTCTATAATATATAAAAGGGATAATTACACTTAACCCCCCTGATTTATCCACGGTGTGGCGATTTACCCCCCAATGTACCAAAATTGGTACATGACCCCCCCGAACTTGCCAACGTGTGGCAAAATCAACCTTCCGTCCAATTGACCATTCGTTTGGACGGAAAGTCGGTCACGTGCAAGTCACGTGACTTGGGGAGGGTCTCTGTCTTAAACGGTCATGTGACTTGCACGTGACCGATTTTCCGTCCAAACGAACGATCGATTGGACGGAAGGTTGATTTTGCCACACGTTGGCAAGTTCGGGGGGGTCATGTACCAATTTTGGTACATTGAGGGATAAATCGCCACACCGTGGATAAATCAGGGGGGTTAAGTGTAATTATCCCTATATAAAAATAGTAAGTTCTCAGTGAGTAGAATATCACCTTAGCTGCATAGGACTCATGACCCGAATACTCCTCCGTGTTCTAGTTACTTGGACTCTACATTGGAGAACCAATCAAAGTCTCCAATCTGGATACGATCCTGCAAACACTTATAATGTTAGACTACGCTATGGAACTCTATACTCTATGACACATAAACCACCCGCGTGTTCGTACGTTGCGTTACTCGCTCTAAAGCTAGCTAAGTACCTGAACTATTATTAGGTTGTTTATTGTTTCTAAGTTTTTATTATATCTTGCTTATTACTTAGAAGATGCATTTACTATTTTATTAGTTTATTTATTAAGTTAACCATATATATTTAACTCATATACATGCATATGTATGTTTATGTATATACATATACACGTACAATGCTTATTAAGTTAAATATGACCTCATAACACACTTAGGTATTTCATTATACATAGATAAACATATCAATCATGTAATTACATTACTAATTGATTTTGGAATCTATTTATGTATTTCTATAATATTACTATTTATACTTGTGGTCTTAAGGTTATTTAGGCTATTTACAAATCTACGACGTTTCCTATCTAAAACCCTACATTCATTCTTGATGTTCATTCATTGTATTGCCTCTATATGTTGTTTCATATTCAAGAGTATCATTCTTAACTCACTCTTATTTACAAACAATCACCAATAGCCAGAAACATGCCTAAGGATCAACCCGCACTAAAATCTTCACCTACATCAAGTCGTTAGACCATACAAGTCCCAACCATCAAAACAACTCCAACTCTAACAAACCAACCTATCCATTAACAATTCATCCTTAAATACCAACATCAACTACACTAAATCTAAACTCATGAAATATAATCAAAATCCAAATGAACTCAGCCTCATCCATAGGCAAAATAACCCACAATCAAACTTATAAACATAACTCAATATCAATTTCAACCTACAATAATAATTAATAACACCCTACCAAATTATGTTCCTCAAAGCTACAACTCCCCAAGAAAACAACCAAGCAATACCACTTTCCAAAATCATCAATTTTACATACATATACTCAATCATTTCCCAAAGATAATTCAATAACTATGAACTTCTCTCCAAACATCATTCCATCAACAAATTTCAAGAAAACATCATTAAGGAATCGTAACATAAACCATCTCTAATAAACCTCAAACTTCCACAAATAATCCTAAATTAGCCCACATTCAGTTTGAGCTTTAACAACCAACCTAGCAATTCACTTTAATTAAACCATTCACACAACCAACAATTTACAATACATTTATAAATACCAAAATCAATTCCAATCAACATGGATAGATCTTTCAACAACAATCCATTCCAGCACACACAGCCACAACAAACCTAAGATTTCCAACTAGATTAACACATAAAATTACACCCATCATTCCAATAAAATAATTCAAAAATTAATAACACCTAGAGGGCCACCCAACCATTAAAAATCCATATCCATAGGGTTGTTAACACTATATATTAGAAACCCACCATTCCAAACAATATCGCACAAAACCACTCAATCAGTACCACAAAACCCAATCAACCGAACACCATCAACAAAATTCAAGAAAGCATTATCAAAGAACAATAAACACCCAACATTACTGTAAACACCCATATTCAGCTAAACCAAAAATCAGCCGAGAACCACCTTTCAAAGCACACCAAAATCATTCCAAATCAGTCCATCATTCACCACAACTTTATCTCCTTAGAAAATCAACTACCTAATACCAACATCATCCGGCCAACACACACAGCCCTAGAAATTCCATACCCACCAACCATCTAATCATTTATCATCAATAAATCAAATAAACTAAACTAAATCACTAGAAATTACCTTTGAGAATTTATGTTCGAAGCTAAGAAAAACCACCAGAAATGCCTTTGATTCAATCAGATTTTGGACCCACCAGAAGATCGGTTCCTTAGGCTCCCTCAGCAACAATCCATCGGACCCAGCTCTCCGATCAGTTTCTCTGGCTCACCGACAAAAACCCATCGGAGGATCGGCAAGAAATCGAGCCTCCACCTCTCGGGTTTACAGTCTCCATCTCTCTCAGTCTCTCAAGATCTCAGCCTCTCGGTCTCTCGGTTGGATACGGAAGAGAGGAAGAAAAGGAGAAGGAAAAAGAAGAAAAGAAGAGAAAGGGAAGAGGAAGGTATCGTGCGTGAGGAAGGGAGAGAGAGAGAGAGAGAGAGAGAAGAAAAAGAGAGGAAAAAGGGAGAGGACACGTGGCAGTGTCTGTGTGGTTGGGAGAAGATAATGCTATCTTCTCTCAGCCAATCGGATGCTGACACGTGGCAAGGAGAATTACATTTTTATTTTAAGCCCCAACCTTTGTTAAATTACTGCAGGACATCTTATCATTTAATAATTAATATTTGACCCCTCATTTATTTTAACTACACTTTAACAGTACAATTAATTATTTATTCTATTAAGACCCATTATTATTACTCTAATTCTATCATTTTATCTTAGATTTATTTTATTTCCATCATACAAACTTCACTTAAAATCTAATATTAGTTCATCCTATTTAATAAATATGATTTATTAATTGCTAAACTTCCTATTTAATTTCTTGGTCTTTACACTCACTGTGGTAAGTTTAACAACCGGGGAAAATGTCTCATAATAATCTTAGCTCTCACATTGTGTGTAACCTTTAGCAACTAGACGGGCTTTATAACGCTCAATAGAGCCATCTGCTTTAAGTTTCACCTTATAAACCCATTTGCATCCAATTGAAACTTTATTTGGAGGCAAATTTGTGATTACCCAAGTTTGATTGTCTTCAAGTGCAGCAATTTCAGCATTCATGGCATCACACCAATGCTGAAACTTGTTGGCTTGATGAAAAAATTGAGGTTCATATGTAGAAGAAACTTGCAAACAAAAAGCTTTATATGAAGGAGACAATTTGTCATAACAAAGAGAAGAAGAAAGGGAATACAAAATACCTAAATCCGACTTTATGGAAGACGGAGATGAAGCATGATGAAAAGCAACCTGACAGTGGTACTGCTGTAAGTAGCCTGGTTTGTGCTTAACCCAAGATGATCTTCTTGAAGGTTGAAGAGATGAAATGGAAATCGGTTGAGGATCAGAGGAAGGAAGATCAGATTGTATAGGAGGGTCAGATGGCTGAAGGTCAGATTGTAATTGAGATGATGAAGGATCAGATGATGGAGGATCAAATTGTAGATGATGTTCAGAAGAGTGAGAATCAGGTTGTGTTTGAGATGAATGAGGGATGTCGGGTATGACATTTGGTAAAATAGGAGAAGAAGAAGATGAAGAAGAAGGTAAGAAAACACCATCAGAAGATAAGGTAGTAAGTCCAATAGCAAAAGGAAATATGGACTCATGAAAAATGACATATCGAGATACAAAAACAGAATGGGAATGAATATCTAAGAGCTTGTAGCCTTTTTGCTGAAAATGATAGCCAAGAAACACACAAGATTTGGCTCGCGGAGCAAACTTATTGCGGTTTTTACAAAGTGTAGAAGCATACCAAAGGCATCCAAACACTCGAAGATGTTCATAAGAAGGAGATTTATCATAAAGCAAGGCATAATGAGAAGAATTAGCTAAATTGGGTGTGTGAATGCAGTAGATAAGATATGCAGCTGTCAAGATACAATCGCCCCAAAATTTGAGAGGGAGATTAGCTTGAAATTTAAGAGAACGAGCTACATTGAGAAGGTGTTGATGTTTTCTTTCAACAACAGAATTTTGTTGGGGAGATTCTACACAACTAAGTTGATGTAAAAACCCTTTTAAGAGAAAAAAAAAATTCACTCATGTTAAACTCTGGACCATTGCCGAATGAATGACTTTGATTTTGGAGTTAAACTGAGTTTCAACAAAAAGAAAGAAAGCTTGGAGGAAGGTTTGGGTTTGGTCTTTGGATTTTAATAAATGAATCCATGTAAATCTACTATTGTCATCAACTATAGTTAAAAAATAATGTGGACCATTTCTAGAACCAACCAAGAAGGGGACCCATATGTCACAATGAATCATATCAAAAATAGATGCAGAACAAGTAACACTATGAGGAAAAGACAATCTTTTCTGTCGAGCCAAAGGGCAAACAGTACAAGGAGTCTCCATCAAATCACATGAGATTTGTGGGTTATTAGAATGCAAAAGCTGAAGTCTAGAATGAGATAAGTGTCCCAATCTATAGTGTCAAAGGTCTGTAGCAACAAGCTTAACATGTGCAGAAAATTGAGGAAATACAGGATTAGAAAAAGAAGATACATCTGGTGAAGACATTGCATGTGCATCCAGCAAGTAGTACATCCCGTTTGCTTCTCTACCCACTCCAATGGTCATTCATGGTGTTAGATTCTGTATGAAGCAGTAGTTAGCAAAGAAAAGAAAATAGAAATTGAAGGATTGAACTAACTTGCTTACAGACAAAAGATTAAAAGAAAAGGAAGGAACACACAAAACATTAGTAAGTGTTAGGTGTGCTGAAATCTGAACTGTCCCAATGTGGGTGACAAGAGCAAACTGACCATTTGGTAGTTTAACTTTGGTGGAAATATTGGTTGTAATAGAAGTAAACAATGAAATGGAGTTGATCATATGATCAATGGCTCCAGTATCTATAATCCATGTATGAGGTGGAGGAGAAATGGATGTATGGTAGGAAGAAAAAACTGAGAATTTAGTGTTTAAGGCTAAAGATGTACTATGAGCAAAGAAAAAGGAACTACCCTCAATAGATGGAATTAAACGATCAGAAGTGTTTGAAACACCACCAGCTTGAAGGGCAAATGATGAAGAATTGGCGTGCATATTGTGCATTAATGCCATCAATTGCTGAACTTGATTTTGAGTAAAAGGCATAGGTGAATTATCTGTGATCTGAGCTTGATGGGCAGAAGATGAAGCTCCAGCAGATTTATTACGAGTAAACTTGAATCTGGGAGAGATTCCATGAATCTTGTAGCACTTCTCAACTGTGTGATCAATCACACCACAATGGCTACAAACACGTTTAGGCTTACGAAAAGCTTGTTTGACATTCTGAATGTTGGCAGAAGGTGATATGCTTGATAGTAATGCCGAACTATCATCAAATGAAGGAGATTGAAGAATCCCTCCAGAAAGTTCCTTTTGTCGTTCTTCTTGGAAAACTAAAGAAAATACTTTGTTGATAGGAGGAAGTGGCTCAAGCAACAGAATCAGACCACGAATATTGGAGAATGAATCACTGAGACCCATCAAGAAATGATAAATGTATTCTTGATGATGAAAATCCATGATTGTCTTAGTACAACCACAGATACACCTCCCACAAGAACAGTGGGGAACCGAACGATAATTGGAAAGCTCATCTCAGATACTCTTAGGATGGGTATAATAGGAGCTTATCAAGTTGGAACCTTGAGTGATTGCAGCAATAGACTTTTAAAGCTGAAAAATATGAGGGCCATTGCCTTGAGAAAACCTCTCTTTCAGGTCTTTCCACATGGCTTTAGCATTGTCGATGTAGATGATGTTGGCCACGATCTCCTTTGAAAGCAAATTGATGATCCAACTTAACACCATATCATTGCAGCGAGTCCAAGCTTTGAAATTTGAGGAAGAATCAAACGGTTTAAGCAAGGAACCATCGATCAAAAAAATCTTGCTCTTAGCACTGAGAGCCATCAGCATCGATCGACTCCAAGAATTGTAGTTCACACCAATCAGAGGTTGAGAAACCAAGATTGAGCTCAGACTATAGCCATGATGAAGAAACAAAGAATCAAAGAATTCATCAAGAAGAGCGAAAGTAGAAGAGGAATTAGGGTTTTCCATGTTTTGAGATTGGGTATGCTTTGATACCATATCATTGAAGATGGAAAACAGAGAGAAAATCGTGGAGAGAAATTTCTCTTGTATATTGATTAAATGAATCTGTGTACAGAGTTTTGTATTTATACAGGAAGAATAAACTGACTAGAATGATCAACTAACTAGAATGATCTATCAACTGCACATTGAAAGACTAACTTAACTAAACTACGAACTAACTCTGCCAGCTGGTATGTAACTAACATACCAATCTGTTATAACACTAAAAGGTTCGATGGCTGAAATAGAAAAGGAATTGTTGCTTCCTATCTCCAACCTATTTGCCGATTCCTCCCAAGAAGACCTACTACTCACTTTCTCCAACCTTTTTGCAAATTCCTCCCAAGAAGAACAACTCCTCTTTCTAGACGTTGCTTTCTCCGACCATATTACTTCTGTTATGTGCACGTAGAGTTTACGAGTAATTCAGTAGTTGTTAGGTATTGGGTCTGTTAGGAAGTATTATCTATGTAATTTGTTGTTAGTTTATCTCTATCTTTGTTAGTAATTCAATTCTATTTGGCTTGTTAATAGGCTATTAGGTTATCTCTAACTTGTTATCTCTATCTCTTTGTTAGTCGAGTCTTAGTGTCCTGTTCTAAGTAGAAGTTTATTGTATTCCTTTTCTTTAAATAAGTTGCATTGTTATAGAATAAAATTAACAAAGAAATTATTCAAACTTTATATTTGTGAGTTCCGAGCACCTCTAATTGCTCAACCAATGAGGTCTAGGATTCCTCAAAAATCCTACAATAGGAAGTCTAGGATTCTTCGAAAATCTTACCATATCTATCGTTCTTGTCGGTCCTCATCCTACGTTATGTAAACACGTAACAACTTCCTTAGCTTTATTCGATTCCAACCAAGGAAGAGTTTTTCCAGCTCTCAACACACCATAATTCTTTTCACCATCCCTTTGATTATACGAACTTGAAAAACTTGAAGCTTTTATCAAACGGCAACATTGGATGGTACTTCTGAGCCAAAACCCACTTTTGAGTTTCGTTGTATTGCCCATTCCCAATGTCCTTTAATGAGAACAAGCTGAAAGATCGATCCATGGGCTTTATCAAACAAGAATCTCCAAAGGTTTTGATCCTACTGTGTATTAACAAGGTTTTTGGATAAGACCCAGTGGCAACGGGAAAAGATTGGGGCTTTGAGTTGAACAATTTGAAGTACCTGGTCGTGAATAAAATACAAATAGCCAAGGGAAATGCCTGGCTCTTCGTCAAATTGCACTACAAAAATATTGTCAAATTGCCACGTGCATTTTGACACGTGTACGGCACTGTACACGTGTCAAAATGTTTGCCACGAGTATTTTGACACGCGTCTTACGCGTGTCAGATGTGCAAGACTCTAATTGCACATTTTGACACGTGTACAGAAATACACGTGTCAAACGGTTTGACACGTGTATTTGCAATACACGTGTCAAACCGTTTGACACGTGTATTTGTAATATTCGTGTCAAAACGGTTTGACACGTGTATTTAAATACACGTGTCAAAACGTTTTTTTTTTTAAAAAAAAAAAATCCAAATTGATTTTGTTATTGTTTATTTAAATTCCAAATTTGGAATTTTTTTTCAATTTAATTTTGTTATTGTTTATTTAAATTTATTTGGGTTAATAAATTTTTGTTTTTTTTTTTTCCAAATTTTATTATTTTCGAGAGAGAGAGACGTAGAGATCCAGAGAGAGAGGGAGGCAGAGAGAGATAGGGAGAGAGAGTAGAGAGAGAGAGGGAGGCAGAGAGATATAGGGAGAGAGAGTAGAGAGAGAGACATAGAGATACTGAGAGAGAGGCAGAGAGAGATAGGGAGAGATACACAGAGAGAGAGAGAGAGAGAGAGAGAGAGAGGTAGAGAGAGAGAGAAAGAGATAGAGAGGAAGAGAGAGAGAAAGAGATAGAGAGGAAGAGAGCGATAGAGAGAGCTGGAGAGAGGGCGGCTCACCGGCGGGAAGGGCGGATGCGCGGTGGCCGGAAGCTGGCCGCTGCGGCTGTGACGGAGAGGGAGAGAGAGAGAGAGAGAGGGAGAGAGAGAGAGGTAGAGAGAGAGAGACCGAGAACACTGTACCGAGCAGAGAGAGGTGGAGAGAGGGCGTCTCACCGGCGGGAAGGGCTGATGCGCGGTGGCCGGACGTTGGCCGGCGAAACTGTGACGGAGAGAGAGAGAGAGAGAGAGAGAGAGAGAGAGAGAGAGAGAGAGAGAGAGAGAATTCAGATCGGAACCCAAATGGGTTCCGATCTGTATGTACATATATATATATATATTTAATCTATTATTATATTATTATATTATTTGAATTTTAAAAATTATATATATATATATATACACATATATAAGCGGGAAAAATAAACTTTTAACCGGGAGAAACCAAACAATTGGGCACGTGTACTGAGTACACGTGCCCAATTCGGGACGTGTATTTAAATACGCGTTCCCAATTGTTAAAATTCTATTTAATAAAAAAAATTAAATTTGAAAAAAATAACAGTTTGACACGTGTATTTAATACGCGTGTCTAATTGTTGAAATTATATTTAATAAAAAAAAAATTATATTTGGAAAAAAAAATAACAGTTTGACACGTGTATTTAATACACGTGTCCAATTGGACACGTGTATTAAATACACGTGTCAAATTGGACGCGTGTATTTAATACGCGTGTCTAATTGTTGAAATTCTATTTAATTAAAAAAAAATTATATTTGGAAAAAAATAACAGTTTGACACGTGTATTTAATACACGTGTCCAATTGGACACGTGTATTAAATACACGTGTCAAATTGGACGCGTGTATTTAATACGCGTGTCTAATTGTTGAAATTCTATTTAATTAAAAAAAAATTATATTTGAAAAAAAATAGTTTGACACGCGTATTAAATACACGTGTCCAATTGGACACGCGTATGAAATACGCGTGTCCAATTGGACACGTGTATTAAATACACGTGTCAATTTGTGACGGCTGTACAATTAGACACGTGTCTCCAAAGACACGTGTCAAATTGGACGCGTGTCTACAGTAACGGGTACTGTAGACACGCGTCAAAATGCATGCATTTTTGTAGTGTTGGTGCACATTGTAAGAAACTAATGAGATGTTTCGGTATTCGATTTTTTGAAAATTTAAGTTTAACTATAATTTACTGTGCAAATATTGAGGCAAAATAAAGTTGAAAAAGATATTTGAATGGTTTAACTTTCTGAGACAAAATTAAAAAAAGTTGAATAAAACATGATTTATTTTTTAAAAATTACGAATACCAATAGAATTTATTTTTGAAAAAAAAAAAAAAACCAAAACATCCTATAAAATAACTATAACTAAAAGTCTGAAAGCTTAAGACACGAAATCAGAGAAAGAAGAACAAAAATCAGGACACAAGTGTGTAGAGAAAAGAGGAGTAGTAGTAACGTTTGGATAAAAAAAAATTGAGTAAAATCTGAGCCGTTCATTTTTCACAGTAACTATGCTGTTATTTTTTTAACGGCATGAAAGCAGGATCCAAAAGTTAAAACAAAAACAACTAAACAACTTGCACAAAACATAGTAATAAATTTAGTTGGGCAAAGGAGTTCGTGCAGTAATTGGGATGAAGTGTTGCAACCAATGAAGATTTTGTCCGGGAGAGAAACATTTAACAAGTCTAACAAGAGTATATATATTAGAAATTGAAAATTAAAAAGTGAGAAAATTAATTCAAATAGTGCGTCTACAAAACGATTTATTATACATTTACTTTACTCTCTTTTTTTTTTTTTTTTTTTTTTTTTTTTCCTACTTTTAGGAAGTGGGGCAATATATATTTTTCCTTGGGCTTGGGGGCGATGACCCCCACTAGCCCCCTAGCACGATCTACCACTAATGATCGGACAAAGATTATGAGATGTGATAAAGACTTTGTTTTTTGTTGAAGACCAAGATGCGTTTAGGGATCGATTGTGATTGTGCAAAGAGAGAAAAGAACAATCTAAGGACGAAGAGATTGACCTTTCGGGTGGGTGAGAAGAGAGACAACAGAAGGGGAGGGAGTCCAGAACAACGCAGGTGAAGAGACTTTAGGGTTAGTATGAATGTATATGGCTTCAAAACGACACCATTTTACTTTTAAAATATATATATTAAACCCCAAAACAAATTAATTGTAAATACAAACTTTTCTTTCAAACTAGTCGTTTGTCTTCCTTTCTGAGGGAAAAAACCAAAAAGCCTCCCCTTTACAGAGACTGGTTTGCCGGGGAGGGAGGGGCCTCCCTCCTCCCGGCTGTGTTTTTTGTTCTCTCAGTCTTTAGGACTGTAGAGTTTTGTTCCCCCTGGTTGAACCGGTAGTGGTTGTTCTTCCCCTAGCCCTTTGGGCTATGGTGGCTTTGTTGTCTTGTTTTTTCTTGTTTTTCTTTCCGTTTTGGCAGGAAGGCTCTTCTTAAGAAGTCTAAGGTGGGGTGAGGCCGGCTTTAGTGTCGTCGACGGTGTGTTTTGGCCGGACTTTCACGGTTTTTCCTCGGATTTTTTAAGCCAGATCTACGCATGACCGTTGACTTCTGCTAGACACGCGCCACCAAACCACGTTCCCTGCCGTCTTCAGCCCTTGATGCAGGAAGCTTTGATCGTGTCGGTCTCCGAAACTCGGCGCGTGGTCCTCACGTGCCAAGGCGTCTTTGCTCTCTGACTACGCGTGTAGGCCACACTCTGCATTTTCAGGCCGTGCTTGGTTGCGCTTGGAGTCTACGGCGACGGATCTATTGTTGGGTGCTTCCGGTTGCGACGCGTGTCCTACACACGCCGTTACTCCGATGAAGCTACCTCCCTACTCCACTGTCGGTGACTTTTTAGGGTTTTCTGCCTTTGTGTTGTGTATTCCTTATGTTACTATGTACAGTTTGCCTATGTGTGGTTTAAATTTTATTGGAATTTTTATTGTAAGGGGGCTTAATTGTAATTCTAGTGAGATTTGAAATTCTGCTTAGGCAGCTGTTTTTAAGTCAGATCCTTCTAACTTAGAGTGTAAGGGGTCTATTCCTCATTTCTCATCTTGTATGTCTTCGAACTTTTTAGTATCAATGGTTAGCACATGCTGATCCGTTAAAAAAAAAAAAAAAAAATTAACTGTAAATACCTTTATAAATAAATTAAAAGGAGCAAAGTTGAGCTGAAAACCATCGAAAATATTGAAGTTCTTTTGTCATTGTCGACTTCTGTCAGAAATTATAAAAGCGCATCTAATCCCTCCCCTATCTACTGTCAAAAGCCAACCCGCATGAACTGGAATCATGTCGGCAGCGGGTCAATGGTCAAAAAGCTAAAAATTTACACCCCCATGGATTCATGATCCACAACAATTCATGAACAAAGATTTTGAAGATCTCCAAGTTCCATTGCAGTAGATCTAATACAAGGTTAGAACTCTGGCCCAACCTCAATAATCTCGAAACCAAATTACCATTACTTTCTTTCCCCGTTAATTCATAAATGACATTATGTAACAGGCGTTAAAAGATAAAATTATTTTTCGAGAAACTTTACTTAATTTTCAAAATACTCATATTTTTTTAAAAAAAATTAAATCAAATCAAATCAAAGATTGAGACGTGAATATTTTTGCAAATTTTGTTAATTCCTAACAAAGACTTAAATCTTTGCAATTTTTTTTCTCCCTAAAAAAATTAAAGGTATTTTGAAAATTTTGACAAACCCATTAAAATTTAACGGACATACGAAATTAAAAGATGAATACACTAAATTGAAATTTTTTTAAGTTTAAGGAAGTAATTGCAAATTTGAATAGAACTTAACTACAAATTGGCTTGTAGCAATTAGATACAAACCAGTCTGTAAGTGATGTGTCCCTTAAAATGAAAAACACATTTTTTTGAATAACACGTGTTTTTCACATGTTTTTTGAATAGCATTAATAAGAAAGCATGTACTTCTCACGTCCTTTAAGAACACATCTCACTTGATTAAACTGATTTGTAGCCAACTTTTATCTTGCAAATATAATGAAAGTTCAGAGGAAGTTTTCCATCATTTTTTTGTTGCCAAAACTAAAAGTTTCGGTTTACAGATTAACATTCAGCGTGTAAAAAGAAGTGTGGTGACCCTTTTGTTCAAAGAATGCAAGATCACAAGATCAGAGCCAAATTGGCTATCCGACAATATTTAAGACAACAATATTCTGTTTGCTTCCAGAAAATATATCTTGGGCAAAGCGATTGCACTTCTTTAAACCTTTGATGCAATTTGGCGAGTGGGGCAGACTACCAATGAAACATGCGGTTATGTTTGTTAATGTAGTCTACATCTGAGAGAATGTTTTTCTATAGGTACACCAGCTTATTTTTAAAAAAATCCCCAAAAAAAATTACTCATTACTTGTATTTAATTAAAAACGAGAGAGAGAGAGAGAGAGAGAGAGAGAGAGAGAGAGAGAGAGAGTAGCCTGTATGTACTATGTCTTAAAAGGGGCACTGCGGGTATCTAAAAGCACCAATGAACAAAAGAGATCTACAAATCAAATGGTGTTCATTTAGAATACCAACAAAATGAGCTAGTAGAAAAATATATAAACAAAGAAGATTGCACTCGAGTTAATAAAATACAGGGGATTAACAATCAAAACTTAGGAGCTAGTTTCAAAGCTTACGTCTGTAGAGAAGGAAACATCCACAGAAGATAGCCTTCTGATAAAAGGAAAACATAAGAGCATTAGATCAAAAAGATCAAGGCTTCTTTTGTAGCCACTAAGAAGCTAGAAGCCTATATACTAATCCCCAAACTATCAAATTATGCAATGCCTTTAGAGTCTGTTGAAACTCGATAATCAACCTCTAGGCCTCTAAGCTCTTCTTCAGTAAAAGTCCATACCAACCTCCAACAATTTAAAAAAGAAGAGGGGACAAAATTGGCTGAAGAAGAAGGGAAAGGAGAACAACATTCCACCAAGACGATCATTACTATCATTATGATCAATATCATCCAGACAGAAGCACAAGACATCGTGCATAGCACACTAAAACTAAACCTATTTGGGATCTAAAATGGAGCACCACTAACCAAAATATTAGCCTCAGATTCTGAAATTTGATCACTACAGCTAGTAACACATTTTATAAAATCACAGAAACAAAATAAAAAAAACTGAATGACCTTTATGATTCTCTATCTAGTATAACAATGCGACTGTAAAGACCCTAGATCAACAAAAGTGAAATCCAGAACATTACAACCTTGGAATTTTGGAAATAGGCCAAGCGTAGGAATTGAATGGTGAGGGGTAATTTTCAACAAGAAGATATGTAAGAGAGCCCTATCGGATGAACACAACAATTCCAGAAGTGACTCTTGTGCCCTTCTCGTGTCTCTCCAAGAATGATGCATCTTTTAAAATCACCACTTGATCAAAATTCAATAGTAATCAATCACAAGTTCAATGGTGATTTTAAAAGCCACATCATTCTTGAAAGGATATAAGAGTGACAAAAGAGTGACTTTTAGCATTACTCCATATGAACAACCTAAAGATAGACCAAGAAGGAGATCTACAAAAATTAACAAAAAGCACAATTGGCACAAAACAGACTAAGAATGTGTTTGGTACGGCAGCTAAAAGTTCAATTTTAAATCATATCGAAAAAATAAAAAACTGAATAGTTTGAATTTTAAAAAGAAATTGCGATTTGAAAACCTAAAAAATGGCCGAAGCAATGGGTGCATTTTTAAAAGAGTAATGTTACACACACCCACTTCTCCACACCTATTTCTCTACTCTTAGTGGCTTTTAAAACCACATATTGGATTAAAATCTACTAAAGGTCTATATCAAAGCCAATGGTGGTTTTAAAAGCAACCTAAGGGTGTGGAGAAGTGGAAGTGTGTGTAGCATTACTCTTTTTAAAAAGCCAATCGGCAAACGCATTTTAAAATTGCAAACCCATTCAGACCTAAGCAACAATAACAGTGTCCGAAGAACAAAGATTATTAGATAAATCAATCCATATCATCACATCACACAGCACGATTAATTCACACTCCAAGATAAGAACTGCTCGATTAGAAACTTATGCCGCAGTCATCAGTTGAGAAGAAAAAAACCCTAATTCTTATCCGAACAAACATCACTTATCTGTGTATTAGGCAGACGGGAAAAATTGCCGATTAAACAGCCAAAACGCAAAATCAAAAGCCCATTTTAGCCAAAACCATCCTATGTATAACCATTAACCAACCAAAGATACGAAGAAAAAAAGAGAATATGTACTATTACTCTTTTTTCTTGGTTCATACTCAAGAAGCGTCGGGGGCCTCAGGGCACTCTTTAGCAAAATGGCCTTGCTTCCCGCAGTTGAAACACCCACTTCTTCCTACGGAACCACCGCCACTGAACCTTCCCGGAACGCCGCCGTTTCGGCAATCCCTAGCCAAGTGCCCAAACTCCCCACAATTAAAGCACGCGCCTCCGCCTCCGCCTCCGCCTCCTCCACCTCCACCACCACCACCGATACAGTCCCTCGCCAAGTGCCCACGCCCACCGCACGAGTAACACGCACCGCCACCATTGTTTCCGCGAGGACAGTCCCTAGCCATGTGCCCAACCTCGCCGCAACTGTAACAACCGCCTCCGCCTCCGCCTCCGGCGGACATGGGGTTTCCTCTGTAACAATCCCTAGCGATGTGCCTCGGATCGCCGCAATTGTAACAACCGGCCCCGCCGTTGCGCCTATCCCCGCCGCTTCTCCAGCCTCCACCTCCGCCCCCGCGTGCCGACCTGCCGTAACTGTAACTTTCCTTCTTGGTGGCCTGGAGGGGAGATCCGTTGGGGCCGGTGACGTCAACGGCCTTAGTCTTCTCGTTGACGCCGAGCTCGATCTGGAACTCGACAAGCTCGCCCTCGGCCAGGCTACGGAAGCCGTCGGATTTGATGGCGGACTGGTGGACAAACAGATCTTCACCACCGTCGTCGGGCGTTATGAACCCGAAGCCCTTCACGTCGTTGAACCACCGGACCACACCCGTCGACCTCTCCTCCGCCATTGGATCGAACCCCAACCCTAGCCCTCAACCAAAATTGAATGAATGCAGAGAGAGTGAGATGAATGAGCGTCTTTATATAATGATACGGCAAAAACCCTACTCGCCTCCGCTTCTCTAATTCTCTTCCCTAATTCCTTTTTTAGATCCTCTTTCGTTTCACGTGTTCATCTGGTGGTCTTCGGTCTACGCTACTTAGCCCTGGACCCCACCTTTATTTTAACCAATTCTTTTGTTCTTTTTAACGTACGAGCATTTTTTATTTGAATAATTTTTTTGTTTTTAATTCTGTCAATTTAATTGATATCTGTTTTTAAATTTTGTGATTTTCACGTTTTTTTTTTTTAAAAAAAAAAAAAAAAAAAAATTCTAAGAACAGTGTCAACTTATATTAAAAATGATAAATGCTAAACATATTCTTAAAAAATAATGTTATGAACAATTTTTTTTATTTTTATAATCGTATAGTGGAGGTGGTTTTTAAAATTTATTGGATAAAATTCAATAGTGATTCATTCCGAAGCTAATGGTAATTTTAAAGTAACATTAACTTTAAAATAATGAAAAGAAAAAAATTTGTTCATAACTCATTCTTAAGTGCCCTTTTTTTTTTTTTTTTTTTTTTTTTCATCTTAAGTGCCGTCTTCTTGATATGATAGTGAATATCACCATTGGATATGGACAAAAATTTCTTATAAATTGGTTTGTAAGAAATTTCCTACGACCTACATATAAAAATGATATGTGTCATTTAAACATGTAAGAAGCATGTACTATTTAAATAACTTGTGTTTCTCACATGTTAAGGGACACATGTCAATCTTATATGTGAGTTATAAAAAATTTATGTCCACGTGTACTTTTATTTATTGTTTAATCCAATAGTAATTCTCATTGCCATATCATTAAGTAAGTATTTAAGAGCATGCGTAATACTCATCATTAAAAATACAAATAAAAATAACATACTCTAAAAATAATATCAGTATATTACTATAATAGATTCCGTTAGAAAAAACCTTTCTTACGTGATTTAGAAGAAAATTTTGTCCAAATAAAATTACTTACTGAACTTTCTGATGATTTGAATTATTATTTTCAATCAAAAAAGTTGGACGTTTTAGTATTTTAATATCTACTATTTTAGAAAACTCTTTAACTTTTAATGTGTAATAACAAAAATCTTTACTATTTAATTAGAAAGAAATAAGTAATAATTGAAATTTTAATAAAACCAACATAAATTATTGTAAGATTCTGACCTTTTGGACCTTCTTAACCATTTAATATCGACTCTATAGTTGAGATTGCCATCACCTGTAAAAAAAAATATTGATATTCTTATTCTTTTTTAATTAAATGATGTACGGTTTTTAAGTGAGATCAATCTTAAATTAGGGACGCCTATTTTTTTAAGAAATGAGCCAAAAAAAATAATAATAAAAAAAAAAAAAAAACCCACAACTTTTGTTCACATGTGATTCGAGGGTGTTAAAAAAATTTAATCTTACATGACTTCAATAACATGATGACATTTCATAATAATAATAATAATAACATGGTGACACGTCTTAGCAAGTTGTAACAGAGTTGTATGCGTAATATTATCATTTTTTTATAACTAATTAAACCAATAAATTAAGAGTAAAACTACATCTACAACTCTTTTACAACTTGCTGACACGTGTCAACATATAATTGGAGTCCCGTTAGCTACTAAAAAAAAAACTCTAACACTCTTCAAATACATTATGATACTTGTCAAGTAAAATAGTAGTATGACTAACATTTTTCGTAAATTGATAGTTATAGATTTTAGAAGCCAAGTTGTTATAATATAAATTAAATGATTAGATTCATCACTTTTTATCAGCTTAATTTTTTTATAAATGGTAAGATTTAACATGATATCAGAGCCAATATTATATTCAAACTTTGTCTCTTTCATTCACTTTTATTTTCAATCAAATATTTTATGTGTTAGACGTCGTTCATTAATTTTAACAAGCATGTTGCTCAAATGGTAACAATTCTAACATCTAAAGTTGATTGAAAACGAATGCCTTGAGATGTGAGATTGGTTGCTGTTACACACAGAAAGACAATTTATAACAATACACCAAGTTTGATGAGCCAAATGTGTTCATATAGTAGGTTTGAAGTCTCATGCACTTCAAGAATTTAATTCTTTTTAACTTCTTTTCATGTTCCAAAGAATAGAACAAACCCATAATTTCGACATATTGATAAATGATCTGGCACTAAAGTGTGCATTTATACGTAAGTATTACAATTTTTATTATAATTCTTATTGATGTGACAATTTACTTGGCACTATCACGTTGGCTATGATCAAATTTAATTGTTTAGCGTCTTCATATGATATGCAGCACACATTCCCTGTGGGATTTATATCAACATGATTGGTTCAAAGCATGAAGCAAATTTTATTTGCCACATCTGCTTTTAGTGGAAGAACTGACACCCAAGAACTGTGATGCTCCCAGAGCAGAAATTCAAGAACTATCAATTGTCAAATTGATAGTTCTAGAAAATTAGCATACAAGGTCCATCAGGAAGTAACAAAGGTGAGTTTAGCTGAATATTACATAAATAACCAAAATCATTTGCAAAAAGTTGTTAATTCGTATAAATTCATTCAAAGTGATCAAGGAAACTTGCTGAAAGTCTGAGACTACACATTTTTGCTTGCAGATAAGCTGTACTGCTCTTACGTGGTTCAAATATGGACATGGAGAAACTGAGGAGAGGATCATAACATAGTTATCTTAGTCATGCCAATAATATGATTTAGAAAATGAAAACATGGAGGACCTTACGATCTACAAAGTTCATGAGTTTGAACCTTGTCTACATCTTTTACATTTCATTTTAATTAAATATTCTACGTGCTAGGCTTCACTTATTGAAGAGGAGTGTTAAAATATTAATTAAATAATTAAATTCACCTATTTGTATTGGCTAAAGTTTTTGAAATAAGTGGTGATTTAACAAAAACATGCAAGTTCTTATGGTCAATGACAGCAGATGAAGTTGAAAATAAGGTTGAAGTTGGATTCAGCTATAATGCTTGTGACTATAATCCATGACCCCTCAGTAAAACTTCTTTAGAGGCTATATCAATACAACCGCTTCACTAGGAAAGGATGAAAAATAAGAGAAAAATTACAAAGACGATTGCCTATCTACAGAATGCAGTGGAAATCATTGAATAGTTGCCACTTTAAAGTGAGATGAGAGAAAATTTGTACAGGTAAACAGGCATTAGTAGACTTCCACATTCCATTGCTCTGCCTTCTTCAACTGCTTTTTGTAGTCCAACCAATCAATGCCTATAAAATGTAGCAAACACAAGATTGAAGGCACTATAGATAGAAAATCATCTATAAAGTCTAACCAAAAGTCATCAGCTTCATACCATCTCTAGCAGCCAATGACACCATTATGTCATCGATTCCCTTTTCCATCCCCTTCAGTCCACACATATAGACATAGGTGTTATCCTTCTTAAGCAACTGCCATAGCTCTTCTGCATACTGAGCCATTCGGGTTTGAATGTACATCTTCTCTCCTTTCTCATTAGTTTGTTCTCTGCTCACGGCAAAGTCAAGTCTGAAATTGTCGGGGGCCTTCTCCTTCATTTTCTCAAATTCCTGTCTCATAATAGGAGAATCTTCAGTGTATATCTCAAAGTATAGGCATAAAGTTTTTTATGAGTGAGGAAACTCTAATCTACCTCACCTCCTTATAAAGCAGTGAGCTACTTGTGGGAACACCCAAGAAGAGCCACGCCAAACCATTGAACTGCACAACATGTCAAAAAGCTGAATCAGTCATCAGCTGATGCATAAACAAGAATTTCAGAACTACAGATATTATTTCTGGTATGTCAGATATGACATTTATGATGTCTGGTTTCAAGCAGCCACTGACACGAAAAGAAGTTCCTCATGGATCCTAAGACACTTCAAAGAGGTAGTCCCACATTGAGGGTGTGGATTATAAATGTACTTATGAGTGTTAAGTCCCGCATTAATTTCTTGCTAGGTGAAACTGAACTTTATAAATAATTCTAAGGAGTTTTAATTGTAACTTTGACTAGTATTTTTGAAGTAATAGCAGATATGTGGCTAGTGCATTTTCCAAGCCATTACAACAACTGTATTAGCCATGATTGTTCTTTGATGATGCTTCAGTCCAATTCTTATATCAGTTCAATGAGACATACCACAACTTATAGCAGTCATAAGGGTTTACGAAGACAAGATTGATTGCATTCTATCTACCTTGTAGTCCTCATACTTCTCAAAGAACATTTTCCACAAAAATGAGCGGAAAGGAGCAATGCCAGTTCCAGTTGCAAGCTGCAACAGATGATTCAATTATTACCAACGAATGGAAATCAATTAACTGAAAAATCATAAAGAATATATGGAGAATCCACACAATTAGTTGACCAATATTGTTCTTGCTTAAGATGACAAAACTGAATATACCATGATGACGGTGGCATTGGGATCTTTTGGCATAAGCATTTCTTTCCCAACTGGTCCTGTAATCTTTACTTCAGCTCCAGGTTTCAGGTCACCTGAAATACAAAACATTTAAAGTTACTAGGGTGCCATAGCTAAGACATCTTCCATAATGTGGTATTAAGCCTTTTCAGCTATTGCAATCTGTTCCTCATAAACTACATTAAACACCAGAAAGATGGGCAATGTTTCTTTAGAATTTGGGAGACAAAGAATGATTTTTTTATATATTTTTTTTTTCAGAACTATAGGCTGCATCCTTACACAAGAAATTCGAGCAGACTCCTTTAACAATCTCTCCTTTGTCATTGGTGTACACAAGCCGTTTCACACAAAGAGAAACCTGTATGAAGATAACAGATAAGAGGACCATATGAATTGACACCAAAGGAAATGAAAGGTAATTATTATTGGAATATGTTAACTGATCAGATGAATTTGCAATAGGGGCTTGTGTTAAAACATGGAAGGTGAGATATAAATAATACAAACTTTGCAAAAACTTAAAACACATTAAAACATAAATATAATTGGAAACTTAAACTATCACAGCAAATATGGATCAATGTAAATAAAAATTAAAAACTTACAGTTTTGGAGTCTCCAAAGTCACCAAGGGCACTGCTGGCAATTGAGTATAACCTCAGCTTGTTAGGCTTGCCGTTCTTGTCAACACCATCTGCAATTACCCCAATTGATTGCCCTTCTCTGTAGGGGACCTCTCCTAAGACAACCAATCAACCAGTTAACTCAAACAAATTGACTTCTGTACCCTCAGGTCAAATTAATCAAAGTTCTATATGTTAAAGACGAACTTGTTCGATTCTTGGTGTCTGTGCTTATCACGAAAAGTTCTATATGTTAAAGACATTCTTAGTGTTTGTGCTTATCACAGTAAGTTAAAATATGAAAAGAACTGATGTCCTCTTATTGCAAGTCCATGGATACATTTGCATACAATTGCAATTGTCATATTTGTTTGTTAAAATATTAAATTTACTTAAGCTTTTGGTATAGTTCGTGATTTCATATGGTATCAAAGCCAAAGGTCTTGAGTTCAAACATTATTTCATTTCAAATAAAGATTTCACATGTTGGATCTCACTTGCCATTTCTTATCAGCTTAACCTTTTAGAATAATTTATGATTTAACAATATTAAGGTCCAATAATGGCCAGAAAACATTAAGGATCAAATAAAGCCACCAATAAATTCAAAGTAAAAGTTTTCATAAAAAAAGACGCCCAACATCTGAAAGAATCCAAATGTGTACCATATATCGCAGAGTTAAACGAAGTCACATTCAAATATTAATGGAGAATAAAAAAGCAACTGAGTTCATACCCTCAGTGCTGAAGACCATGTGCCAGGTTTCTCCAGGAGCATCATCGCCGGTAATCTTAGTGTTGAGGAGGCATCTGCCAACGTAAGGTTCCTTTGGTCTGAACTTGTTCACAACCACACCTTCCTCCATTTTCTTGGACACCTTCTCAACCTTAGCAGGAGCCTCTGTGGTGACCTGGGCTCTGATTGCACCCACTCTTCCGCCAACAGAAACATCCCTGTACTGCAAAGGAACCTGAAAACCCAAAAACTCATGTCATAAAACTCCAAGCAAAAAACAAACACAGCAAAAACTATGTGTATATATAATCTGTAGTAACCTTCTTGAATGATATTCTCTCTGGTGAGATAATAGAGGTTCTGGAGGGCAGAGAAGCAGACTTGGAGGATGGAAAGGAGACCGTAGCAGTTACTGCAGTAGCCATGGTTGTGATGCCGATGGAGCTACAGCAAGAGAAAGCAAGTAATTATGTTTTGGGGTAGTGAAGTGCTGGTGAAGAAGCCCGAAAAAGAGAGGGGTAGGATCTTTTTGGTTGGCACTGGCCACTGGATTATGAGATTGAGTGGAGGAGATTGTGAGGCTAATGCAGTGGTACATGTGAGGATAAGTCTATGTGTAACGTATGACTCTCACCAGTCACCCCACTTCTCACTGCCATTTGGAAATCTTCCAAAGTATATGGTCATTGGTCACCGACTTCATTGGTTTTTGATTCACAACACAAAAAAGGGACGTTGATGGGCTTCAATACTATTACATCATCAATTATCCACAAATCTGAAGCCATAGACAACACACGTGTCCAATTTTAATTAAAATAAGGGATAAATTTAGTCAAAATTCAAATTTAGCACATCAACTTTAATACCATGTTAAAATTATCAATTATCTAAAAAGTTTAAGTTAATAGAAAATAATAATTTAAATCATTTAACTAATACTATAACAAATACAAACCAAAATGTCTTCAAGGGGTAGCTCAATCGACTGGAGACCACGTCTCATGAAGTGGAGGTCACTAGTTTGAATCTCCTTCTCCCCCTCTTGTGTGGACATGTAAAAAAAAAAAAAACAAACCAAAATAAGAAGAAAGATAAAATGGTAATGTCAATAAGAGAATATTCAATGTATTATTATTTTACTCGGCATAATTTTATTTCACATCAAAATAAATGATATTTTTGTTAAAAGTTTAAACAGGTAAAAATGATGAATTTTATCATTAATTAATATTTTAATACTTTTCGCTTAAGTTGATAGGAAATTAATGATAAATTTAATTGCTTAATTAATATTGTAATACTCCTCATGCGTAAGCTCTTTACGCGTGGCGCTTATGCGTGGATTCAAACTCTCGTTTAAAACATAACTTATTTCAAAAGTTTAAACCAGTAAAAAATGATAAATTTAAATTATTAAATTACTATTATAACAATTTTCATATGATTATCATGGTTAACATATGGGGGAAAAAAACACTTCAAACCTCTTAGTTGATTACAATCAATGTCGCATGGCAAGCATAGCAGATAGATGAATCATGTGATGTGATAATAGGAGGGAAGAGCATAAGGTATAGATGAATCATGTGAGAAGAGTATAAGTTAAAGTTGACGTGCTTTTTAAAATGACTATTAATATATGTCTTTAAAACACGCGATTCTCATATGAGTCATCTTACGAGCATTTTAAATATGCTCTAAAAATTAAAAGTCTATTAAAAATTTATGGGAGAATATTTTTCTAATTAAATTGGAGACTCCGAGCCAAACTTTGTCCTTAATTTGGACAACAGCAACGACGTCGTTTCTATATAAAACCTTTTCGTTAAAATATTTTTGGGGCGAGAATTAAGCATTTGAGCGGTTCTTTTGAACGTTTATCCCCCCCCCCCCCCCCCCCCCTTCTCTCTCTCTCTCAATTTCGTCGCCAACATTCTCTCTCTCTCTCAATTTCGTCGCCAACATCCGATTCTCGTGGAGGAACAAAGCCCTAGACGACTCGGTTCATTCGGATCAAAATTACAAATGCTCTAATGCTCTGAACTAAAACCATACAATTTCTTTGCGTTTCGCGAGGGGCTTCGTCATCAACTATTTGAATTTCCTTGCAACCGTGAGTTTCAATCCTTTTGTTTCCTCAATTTTATTCCTTTTTTTTTTTTTACCTCCTTATTGTCCTAAATGCCTAATTTCTCTGTTATTTTTTAATTTTTGAAATAATTTTTAATTTATATATATTAAGATTTAAGGCTCGTGCATTATATTGGAGAAAGTGTCTAGATGGTTCTGTTGATGCAAAATTGTGATTACACAAAATGCTTTCCTTATTTTGCTATAATTTTGTTTCTACTATGAAAATATAGGATTTGGTAACATATCTTTCTTGTGACCGAAAAGTGTAACGATTGACTGTTTATGCTTTTCAAAATTCTCCTCATTTGTGAGTTTGATTGCAATCCCTCAGTTTCGGTTTATATTCTGAGTTTATCTTGAAGCCGTACTTTATTCGGTATGTTTGTTGTAAATCTATTGCCATAACATACATTTTCCCAGCCTTGTGTTATCCTTATGACCTTTTTTTTTGTTTGGATGAATCAAAAAATTTTATAGAACCAAACTCATCAAATACAAAAGTCACTCCAGAAAACTGGATCCTCTCCCCACAAGTGGGAATACAACTAATCTGCAACAGCAGGACAAAAAACCTACACAAGAGCAGGAACTCAAAACAATTATCAGAAGATTCTAAACAGAAACTGAGACACCAACACTCTGGCTTCCAGAAAATCAAATACTACTAACTAGAACCAGAACCAAATTCTCTACTAAGAAGCTTGATTCGAACTTCCCTTTTCACCTGTGTTGCAAGAGCCTCTTCAGACCTTGGAGGGTTACCATGCAGCAGATCATTTCGACGCCTCCAGAGATGGTAAACAGTAGCAGCAAGACTAAGCTTGCACACAGTTGCAGCAAACTTTTTCCTTTCCACGCAGAAGAGCTCCAGGCCGAAACATCATCCCAGATCAACTTAGGATCAGAAATCAAGCAAGCCTCCATAACAGCCCTCCATACCCGACGACTAAAATTACATTCAAAAAATAGATGATCCCGGCTTTCTAGACTAGCATGACAGAACAAGCACTCCATACTTCCAGCAAAACCCCAACTCACCAATTTATCACAGGTAAGCAAGGCATCCCTAAATGTAAGCCACAAACAAAAAGCAAGCCGGGGAATAGCTAAATTAAACCACACCACTTTCCACCAAGAAACCATAGGCTGTTTAATTCTTAGACTATCCCAAACATCAGCACAATTATAGGATCCTCTCTTAGAATTCCAGAAAGGAACATCAGGACCCCCCTCAATACTCACCTCAAACAGTTTCATCTGAATGGCAGCAACACTTTCAGATCTAGCACCTGCCCAAAACCAACCCCCATGCTTCATAATAGAAGACACCTTGGCCTCCTTCTGACTAGCAGCATCAAACATAACTCTTGGACCATATTTATCAATTAAACACCCATCCGGATGCCAATGATCATACCAAAGGAAAGCCTTGTTCCCATCACCAATTCTGAATCTAATAAACTGTTTAGCAAGGTCCCTAAGATTGAGCAATTTCCTCCAACTCCATGGGCAGGGATTAGGAATGGCAACCTGCCAAAAACTCCTACCCTTAAGCCAGTTAACCTCCACCCAAGCAACCCAAAGAGAACCAGCTTGCACAAACAAATTCCAAATGTGGTTCAACAAAGCAGCCTTGTTCCAAGTCTCCAGCCGCTTTAAACCCAAACCTCCTTCCTTCTGAGGCACACAAACATTTTCCCAAGAAACTCTAGCTCTAGCTCTAGAATCTTGGTTTCCCCAAAGAAATCTGTTCATTTTCTGCTCCAACAGCCTAATAATCTTCTTAGGAAGGATAAACACCTGAGCCCAAAAAACCTGTTAACTGAACAAAACAGAAGAGATGAGCTGCAACCCGCAAATGAAAGATGCTTGACTAGCCAAGAGTCAACTCTAGAAGAAATCTTATCCACAAGAGCTTGACAATCAACTGAGCTGAGCTTTTTTGTAATTAGAGGTACACCCAAGTAACGAACTGGGAGAGAACCTTCTTCAACTTGCAAAGTGTCCAGCAAAACAGACTTATCTCCAGCAGGAAGACCAGCACAAAATAAGGAGCTTTTGGTAGGATTAGCTCTCAAACCCGATAACTCTTCAAATTCAAGAAGAACATCTTTAATAACTCCAAGGGAATTCCTTTCAGCTGCTGAAAAAATCAATAAGTCGTCAGCGAAACATAAATGGGTGAGCTTGAGAGAGCTACACCTAGGATGAAAACTGAATCTCGGATTAGCCACTGCCATGTCTTCAAGTAACCGAGACAAAATTTCCATGGCAAGAACAAAGAGGTAAGGGGAAACAGGGTCCCCTTGACTCAAACTCTTCTTACCTTGAAAATAACCCACCAAGGAGCCATTAAGAGAGATAGAAAAGCTAGGACAAGAAATACAAGTCCTTATCCAATTAACAAAGCTTGAAGGAGCACCAAAACAGCCAAGACTATGGAGGATAAACTCCCAACTCACCGAATCATATGCCTTCATAAGGTCCACTTTGAGTGTACATCTAGGAGAACCATGATCATTGTGATAGTCATTGACTAAAGCTTGAGCAAGAAGGATGTTTTCAGCAATACTCCTCCTAGGAATAAAAGCCCCTTGATCGGGACTAATAACCTCATTCAAACCTGGAACTAACCGATTGGCCATGATCTTGGTAATGCACTTATAAATAACATTACAACAAGAAATCGGTCTATACTCCCCCATAGAAGAAGGATTCTTCTTTATAGGGACAAGGGTAATGATCGTGGAATTAACCTCCTTAAGAAGCCTCCCGGAATGAAAAAATTCCAGAATAGCGTTAGCTACATCATCTCCCACTATAGGCCAAGCTTTGTGAAAAAACCCTGCTGAAAACCCATCCGGACCAGGGGCTTTATCTCTCTTCATAGAAAAGAAAGAATTCCTGATCTCCTCCTTAGTTACATCAGCTTGCATACCAGCAACAATACTCTCAGAAAACCTTTTATTAATCAATTGAGACACCCGAGCAGCCTTCACCTCAGTGAAACTATGAGAATAGGTACCAAGCAGATTTTGGTAGAAATCCACAGCTATTTCTTTGATCTTTTCCCTATCATGGACTAAAGAACCATTATCATCCATCAAAGACTTCACAAGGTTAGAGGAGTTCCTGACCTTAACCGATTTGTGAAAGTAAGCAGTGTTTCCATCACCTAACTTCAACCAAGTAACTTGGGATTTCTGCTTCCAGTAATTCTCTTCAGCACTTGAAATGGATACATAATAATGTAGGCTTTCCTTCTCAGCCCTATGAAGCTCAGGATCTCCATGAGAGGCTAAAAAATCAGACTGAACAGCAGCAAGTCTCTGTTTGGCTTGAAACACACTATGACTCAAACCACCAAAAACCTCCACATTTTTCGCCTTGAGAATACTTTTAACAGCTTTAAGCCGAGTATAAACCTGGAACATAGAATAACCAACCACCTGAGAAGACCAACCCTCTCGAACCCAATCCAAGAAACTCCCATGCTCAGCCCAGAAATTAAAAAATTTAAAAGGCTTTGGACCAAAACTAATATACTGCTCAACAGAGATCAAAGCAGGAGAATGGTCCGAAATACCTCCCTCCAGAAACTCAACAACAGAATGAGGAAACTTCTGAAGCCAACAAAAATTGGATAAAACCCTATCCAACTTCTTAGAAACAAAATGATCCCCATCCTGCTTATTATTCCAAGTATGGAAACATCCTGAGTAGGCCAAATCCTCAACCTCCAACCGGGCAATACAATCACAAAACTCAATTTCGTAATTATTCAAAATATTCGGCTTCCACTTTTCCTGTTGATACCTAATGACATTGAAGTCACCAGTAAGCAGCCAGGGAAAGTTTCCAACCAAACTCTTAACAGCAACAAGCTCATTCATCATCTCTCTCCTTGGAATACCTTTGGTAGCACCATAGACTACAGATAAAAACCAGGCAACATTACAATTACTATCTTCAGACAGACACCACTTTAGCTGAGATAAGACCCGGGTCCCAACAGAGCCAGATTCTACCAAGCCAATGAGTGCTATAATTATGAACCAGTTCCCACCCTGGAATGATAACATCCCTGATACTTTCTGCATTTACTTCTTTAATGCGAGTTTCAACCACACAAAGAACATCAATATGATGCCTTCTAATCACCTTCTTCAATTCTCGTTGTTTAAAGGCTTATTCAAACCCCTTATATTCCAACAAAGAATCTTCATAAAGTTGGGGAAAATCCTCTCTCATAATCACCAATCTTCCCCTTTCCTCTTTCTTGAGAAGAGAGAGCATTCTCCAAGAAATCAAGGAAAGTAGGAGGAGGGACATCCTGAAAATCCCCATCCGCATTCACTCTTAAAGGTGCATAAGTATTAGAAAGTCTAACTCCAATAGGCTTAGAGACAGCCTTACCAAAAGATTTAGACCCACCAGAAAGAACCTTAGGAGACTTCACAACAGAAGGACCCTTAGATCCAGCAACAAGCTTCGTCACTTTCTGTTTAGGACTGGAAACTTTAGTCCCTTTTTGCTTAGGGACCCATACCTTCACTTCCTTCTTAGCACAAGCATACGCAATATGACCAAATCCTCCACAAGAAGAACACTTTGGAGGAAGCCAAGGATAGACTACTTCAATAGAGATAGTTCTACCATCTTTTCTTCTTATAGTAACCTCCTTAGGACACACAGACTTAGTATCAATTTCCACCAGAACCCGTGCATAGCCTAGCCTTTGTTGATCCTCAGTCATCTTATCAGCATACAAGGGTTTACCCACCCCACTTGCAATACGACTAAGGCTTATCCTTATGACCTTGTTTGGTGCTTTGCGTGAGAAAAATGTATAGTGAATCATTACTTATCCCAAAAGTTTAAACTAATAGGAATAATCTAACACTTCCCTCACATGTCGGCTCAAACTCTCTCTTAATAATTAAGACCTAACACGTGAAATATTTAATAAAAATGAGAGGTAAATAACAAAGACAAAAGTTCGAATTCCATATCTTTGCTCTGGTAGTATAATTATTCACTACTCATTTCAAAAGTTCAAGCTAATATGAAATAATTCATCTAATAGTTTAATTAATATTCAATCGCTCCTCTTCACGTATGGGCTCAAACCCACTCTTAATAAGTGAGGCCTAACACACGAATATTTAATTGAAAAATAAGGTGAATGACGGATACAAGGTTCAACACAGAACCTTTGCTCTGATATCATATTAAATTACTGCTCATTCCAAAAATTTAAATTGATAGGACATGGTTGATTGGATCATTTAATTAATAAGCCCTTCCACGTTTTGGTAGGATACTTCTCATGGCTTCCAGTATCTTTTTATAGACAAGCGTGTTTGGGCTTTGTCTCAACTAGTCCCTCCGCTACTTGCAATCATGTTGGAACCTGGGAGTGGTCTCAATGGGATTATTACATAAGTGAGGTTTCGAACTCTTGACCTCATGGCTTCCCGCAGTAGTTGTACATTTTACGCGCTGTAGTTTGCAGTTTCCACTTTCCTCTGATTTGATCTTCAATTCCAGGAAAGCCTCCATTAGTGTGTAATGTGTATCCTACTATTTAGGGTGAGTTACAGGTCCTTCAACAGGGAGGAGAACCTTTAATGCCCATTTGAAAATCTTCTAATCATATTATCGATTAAGCCACAAAGTTGAGCAGTACACGAGAGAATGTCCGTCTATGCCGGCTTTTGCTTCCATTTCGTGCCTAATTTAATATTATGGGATAATGCTGGTGAATTCATGATTCATATTTTATTTATTTTTAAATAAAAAAACATTTTAATTATATTTTTTTTCGCACCATTCACCCGTGCATGACCGACCTCCAAGGCAGTCTCTTTCGTAGTTTTGTTGGTTTATCTCAAAATTTGCCGAATTGGAGTCCAAAATTGTGGCTAAAAGTAATTTCACATGATTAATAAAGGAAAAAAATGATTAATAAAGTAATGCAGTACACGAGAGAATGTGTGATCATCATCTTTCTTCTTTTATTTATTTATTGATTTATTTTTTATGACAATGCCAAAAGAAATTTGAATCCAAGGAAGATGATGTAGATCAAGTAGCCAACAAATTTATGAAAAACTTTGGAGAAGAGTTTCTCGATTGACTGAGAATGCACTTACAGTACTAAATCCCCAGACCCTTGGTTGAATCTCGGTTAACCGAGGATGTTTTTCTAGGGTTTTTGTCATGCGATGTCAAAGCTCGATCGATTGAGCTTAAGACTCGGTCAACCGATTTGCGACATGTTGATTTTGTCTTTTGTTTTTCTCAAGGCTGACCCTAATTTCATAAGGACGAATTGGCCGCCAATTTATTTATTTATTTTATCTTAGTTTTTCAATAAGAAACACATTAGGAGTGATTTTTCTTCTATTTTCCTGCAAATCCTTGAATTTTCTTGGTTTTGTGGAAAAATTGTGAGTTGTGTTTGCTAATTCTACGACCTACTACACCACACTGCATTAGTTGGTATCAAAGCCTAGGTTTTCTTTCTTACCATGGCACGTGGAGGAGGAAACAGACATGCATGCATTGGTGAAGTGTCCGAGTGTGATGAGACAATATGATACGTTCAGATTTTCAGGGCTTATGTGGCAGTACACGTGGCAATCCTAAAGCCCAAGTCAACAGAGAATAAGGAGTATAATCTCCATATATTATTTCCCTAAGTGTTTTAGCTAATAAGGAATGTATTTTCCATTAGTTTATTTCCTTCCTAGTTATTTTCCTGCATGATGTAATGACGGCTAGATCTAATGGTTATGTTTTATGACCTAGCCGTCTTCTATATTAGTGTAACCCTAATCAATAAAATATCATGCTGAATATTATGAAAACTTAGAACTTTTGTTGGTATCTTGGAGGTCACGGCTCCTTCGAAGTAGCCATTAGAGATCACGGCTCTCTTGAAGTAGCCCATATCCCTTTTCTTTTGTTTCTCTTTTACTATTTGATTGCATCACAACACGTGATGAGCAAGTAACAGCACGTTTGGCAGGATTAATTTAGAGGTTTGGCAATCAAATTGGTGCACAAATTGAGGTGCTAACCGAACAATTTGTCAACATGAGATGTGCGAACGGCTGTTGCCGTCAACCAAATCCACATTTTGTGGAGTAGGAAGACAAGTATAGCATTGAGATGTGCAAACGGGCGTTGCTGTCAACCAAATCCACAGATAGAAGGTGGGGTTCAAACTTGACATACCAGAGTTCCAAAGTTGCTTGCAACCCAAAGAATTCCTGGATTAGGTAGCCGCTATGGAGGAAGCTTGGATTTCAACGAGGTACCTGATAATAGGATGGTTCCTTTGGTGGTAATAATTGAAGAAAAATAGAGTGTAGCAAGGAAGGACGAAAGGCCGAGCTTTACCCGACTCGTGTGGAGGGGGCGCTTCGCACGATGTCCCAGGGAGATATTTCATTCCCTTAATTATGGGCCAAGTCAAAGACATGTTAAAACAGAGCATTCAGAACTCCAAACAAACTTAAGGTTTCTGAGTAGTTGTAGGTATAATCTACAGATCTACTTGTCTCTGACAAATTGGTTATAGAATGATATAATTTACATGGTAAAAGATTTAAAGATTACTTAATGACATCTTGCAATTTGGACAGTTGAGATTCTCTCTCTCTCTCTCTAATATATATTTTTAGCCACTTCTTTTTGTTCGTAGTTTTGATCTGATATTGGCTAATTTTGGTAAGGTGCTTTCTAGGACAAGTGACTTGTTGATGTGGTCAGCTTTGTAGGAATTTGTTTGTGTTATGTGCAGTCAAGAGTTTGTAAGTTCTTTTATGTTGATTTAATACCAGTCATCTTTGTTGACCTGCTTTTAAGCATATGAAGCTCACATCTTTAAGGGAAGCATAAGGTTTTAGTATCTCTTATTAATCCGTCTAGGAATGCTTTAGTCTGCTGCCTCATCCATTTTATTAGCTGAAGGAAGCATGGACTTATTTGATTCTTTATATAAAATTACGACATTGTAAGCCTGGATATCTCCTATTAGGTCAGTATTTGAAATGTACTTATTTGTAGAATGCCACAAAAAACGACCGAAAAGCCAAATATGAGCGAGAAAAACAGATTTATATCTTTCCTTCTTTTTTTTTTTTTTTTTTTTTTTTGTAATTTATTTCCTTGGTCCCTGAAGGGGTTGGGGGAGAGGGCTTAATCCATCACTATTGAACCTGCTCCAAATATTGTAAATATTTGCTCTCTTTTTCTTCTCTTATTTGTGTCAATGACAAAGGTGTTTAATTGTTTGTACCATCAAATGTAAATAAAACTGCTACAATACACAATGTGGCATATCATTAATCTCTTTTAGTGTTTGCATGTTTACATAACTATAATTTCTTGAGCAGGTGTGATAGTGTTGTCATAATTTGACTATAAATTGATGTGCTGTTTTATGCAGGTTCATGTCATATCTGCCGGCTATGGCTCTGAGCTGCGGGTTTTCTTCTTGTATTATACGAGGTTCTAATACTAGATCTTAAAGAGCTTTTTCAAGTCGGTATCAGTAAGTGGGTGGCTTTGATCAATTTTTGCATATTCATTAAATAAGTAAATTTTGTCTGTGTCTATCCATGCGACTAGGTTAATTGCACAATTTTTCATTTTTTAAGTTCCTAGGATGATTATGTTGTTAGCAAGATTTGCATATTTCATAGAGGATGTATTTGTACATTTCTACTAATTGTGCACATAATGGATGTGGATGGTTAAGTGATGGATGTGGATGGGTTACTTCACTTGGTCAGTTGGGAAGTTGAATTATTAACCTGTCCCCATCAACTTTTATATGAAATCATATCATTCTAAGTAGACTTTTTTTTTAAAAAAAAAAAAAAAAACTGTTGTTAATGAATTTTTTTTCTTTTCTTCATTGTCGTGGAAATGGGATGTTTCACTTAATATCTAAAGTAAGTTCAAACCATAGGAATTTCACAATGACTCTTGTGATAGGCATGTTTAGCTCTATCAGATGGAAAGGCTGGCCTTTGTATGATAGGTCAATTCTTAAAAACATATGGTTGCACTTTGGTTTCAATTATCACCAGTTGCATATACAAAGTATAAATTATAGTGTTTTTTTGTCTGTACTTTGTGGGGCTGGGTAGCCAATCCCATATGCTATTTTGGTAATGTACCAAGCAAATCCGTTAAGATGTTCTGGCAAAAAGTCAAATTTACATTTGAGGGCGGATGGTGCATCAATATTATTTTTGTCAGAAAATAGTAACTTTTGTGCAATATGTTTTATGGGATGTCATGTGGATGTGTCTCCTAATTGCAAACATTGAGGAGGCATATTACTTTCCCAGGAATAATAACTGAACATAGTATATGTTGTATTGAAATGATTCTTCATTTTCTGTGGTTCTGCCCATCGTGCATTATAGGATTGCTTTTGGTAAAAGTATGCAATGAAATCAATTGTGTCCCATATATCTTAAACTTACAGTGACTTGATGGATGGTCTACTGGTATCTCAAAGAATGCAATTCCATGATGGTGCAGGTAAATTTATGCATGAATCCTGTTGAATAAGTACCAATGAAACTCGTATTGTAAGATAGCAAAAGAAAACCGGAAAAAAATTAGGTTCTCACTAGTTTTGTCGGTGACCTATTTTGTGGAAATTTGTTATTTTTTGCCCTAAGTTTGAGTTTGGACATTGTTATTTATCTGTATGCTTATATATAAAAGATACCTATCAATTGGAAACTCTTTTATGCTCAAATTAGTTTCTTCCATTAAATTGTTGGCAAATTCTGCAGTATAATACATTTCACAACTAAGTTTTAAAGATAGTTGAGCTTTATCATCATAATTACTTGTTAGTTATTTTCTTCTTTGTAATTTTAATATCATAATAATTTTTCACTAATTCTGTTGCAAAGGATCTGTAGGGTGGCTGATTCTTCAATATTACTGAAGTTGAGACAGTTGTGAATTCTATATTATTATGTCCTATGTACCCATCCTGGTGATAAGTTCATGGATCTTCACTTTTTATATACTATTATAGTAACTACATTGTTTAGCATTGGATGGTAAGTTTCTTTTCCTTTTTCTAGATATGCCTTTTGGATCTCCTCCCTAGTGCTTAAATTAGTACACCGAACTGATTTGATATGGGAATTTTATCAGCAGTCCTGGAGCACATATTGAAATGACTATACATCCTGAATGTTCATCCAGTCACAACATTATGTGGGGAGATGTTAGACATGTATCTCTAGTTGGTTGTGCTTTTACTTGTTTGCTTCTTGCCGGTTTGTGATAAAGTGTAAATGGGACACCTCATAATCTGAAACTCATTTCTTGACCTGCTAAAAAAAAAATTCTAAAGTTCATTTGTTGAACAGTTAAAAATTTGCTCTCTTGATGCCAAGGATGGATAATCATACTGTTGACATTGTCCTAAAAAATTTCAGTTGGCAAGACAGTCTCACCTCAGCACATCACTGCCTGTTCAATATTCTGTATTTTTAATTGTTTACACAGCCATATGATTATGCATGTATACTACTGCTTAGTATGTTATATTTCATTGTTGATAGTATTTGGCTCTGCAGCATTATTTTTATTTCTTACCACACTGTACCTTTCAATAAAATAATTGAAGAAGACACATCAAGGCGGTTTTGATGACTATAGGGCCAGGAAAGTCGATAGTTGGTACATGTATCAGATTACTAGTAGTTATTGTCGTACAGACAGTTGCATAAATTTATAACTGGTTTTGCAGGACTATGATGGTTGTCATGACTTCATTCCCGAAAAGTCTTGGGAGAATCATGTCAATAGTTACCATTAAGCTTAGGTATCTTTACCCTGCCATTAGCCCTTGCAGGTTGCACAAATAAGAAGATAGAGAGAATGTACCCTTTCAGAGGTTGTAGACATTCTAACCATTTTAGAATGTCTGTTTTTGATGACGTGGAACCTCGTCAAGACAGGACCCTTCAGACCCATCCTTGGGGAGTAAACCCCAGATGATATATATGACTCCACCCGTTAGAACTGTGTTTTAGGTAATCCAGAGAAAACTCTTAGTGCGGAATTGAATTCAGGATGTCTGAGTCTACGGCTCATCCCAAGCCCGCCCTTTTGACTACTAGGCTGCACTTTGATGGGTTATTGTAGAATCTCTTACACTGAAGGATGAACTACATGCCACAATAGCACAGGCACCCATTTTCGTCTTCCATGGCTAACCACTGGGTTTAAAAGGAGAGTTGAATGCATTTTGATTTTGCTGCTGGAGGAGGGTGTACGTAGTAGAAGCACCTCATTCAATAGCAAGCCTGAGTATGTCTGGCCAAACATAGTTTTGAGTATACCACGGACATAATCTTTTTTTTTTTGAAAGGAGCTTGTAATCTCATAAAATAAAATCCAGGCAATGCTTAGCAATAACAGTTTCAGAGATACAAGACGGATAGGAGTCCATCCAAATTTGATTCAATTCCTGACTGACAGCAAGCCTAGCAAGTTGGTGAGCCACATTATTGCAGCATCTCCGAACGAAACCAACCTCCCACCCAGGAAAAACCTTGAGAGCCTCTCCGGTCTCAACAATAATACTCCCAAACCTGCTGAACTCCTCCTCTTCCCGTTTTAGAGCTGCTACCACCGTACTAGCGTCACCTTCGAGAAAAATGGAATGGAGGCCCAGAAGGCGACCCAAGTCTGCTCCCATTTTAGCACCAATAGCTTCAGCAACAGCCGGATCCACAATGTATCTCAGAATCGCACATTGAGCTGCTAAAACCGCTCCAGAATGGTTACGAGCAATAACTCCCACCCCCATAAGATTCTTCCGCTTATCGACAGCAGCGTCCCAGTTCACCTTAACGGTATCAACATTGGGAGGTTTCCAACCGGGCTGGGAGGGAGAATTCTGCGAGGTGGGGCTAGGAGACAGGGAGTTTGCCCCCCTGAACTTCAGAAGAGAATCAGTAGCACTAATCATCAAACACTTGGGGGGCAAAAAGGTATTCTCAAAAATCCATTGATTTCTTCGAAGCCAAATTCTTTGGGTAATAACGGCTGCTAACTCTAGGTCCTCATCATTTAGCCTTTCACACAAATGACTGAAAATGTCGCTTAAATCATTTGCTTCGACTGCACATTTTTGGATAGCTCAGGGACTTTCTGACCAGACAGCCCGAGCAGCATCGCAGCTCCACAAAGCATGTCCAGAAGTTTTCGTTTCTCGACCACACAACGGACAAGTCGGGTCAGAAACAATCTTCCTCCTCATTAAATTTTCTTTAGTGGGAAGAATATTATTACAAGCTCTCCACAAAAAAAGGTGAATTACCCGAGGCATTTTTAACTTCCAGATTGTCTTCCAAATAGGACTATAATGAGCACCCACAGAACTGCAACAAATCTGGCGAGCCTTCCGATCAAGCTCTAGATAGTATGCACTGCGAACGGAAAACAATCCATTGGCCGTATACGCCCAGATCTGCTTGTCCTGAACAACACCAGGACTGATGGCTAAGCTACAGATTTTCTCCACAATATCAGCAGGGAAAACTTGCTCAATAAGCAGTATGTTCCACCACTTACTCTGATGGTCAATAATATCAGCTACTTTGGCATCTTTGTTTAGAATATGCACTGGAGATTGAATAGAATTAGAATGGGGAGAAAAAAATCCACCGATCACCCCAGATATTAATTTTTGAGCCATCTCCCACCTTCCAAATCAAGCCTTCCCGCAGAAGCGGCTTTGCCAACCATATACTCCGCCAAATATAGGAGGGCCTGCAGCCAAGAGAGGCCTCCAAAAAAGAAGTCTTAGGAAAGTATTTCTCCTTTAAGATCTGGGATGCAAGAGAGTCTGGGTTCTGAATTAGACGCCACCCTTGTTTAGCTAGAAGAGCGAAATTAAAGCTCTCCAAGTCTCGGTATCCCAATCCCCCTGAATTCTTACTCCTGCCTAAACCTTTCCAGGACATCCAGGCCATCCGATCCATGTTCTCCATATGCCCCCACCAAAACTTACTGAATAACATATTAATTTCACGGCAGAGAGTAATTGGCAGCTTAAACACGCTCATAGTATAGGTTGGAATGGCTTGAAGGACAGCTTTAATAAGAATCTCCTTCCCCGCATGAGATAAAAACTTTTCTTTCCACACATTCATTCTGCTCCAAATTCGGCTCTTGATATAATTGAAAGAGGAAATTCTAGACTGACTAATAAGAGCCGGTAAGCCCAAATAAGATTCATAGTGCTGAATGGGGTTAAGACCTGTTTCTTGCAGAATAGAAGCCCTCACCTCTTCCTTAGTGTTTTTACTAAAGAAAATGGAGGTCTTATCAATATTTACCTTCTGCCTAGATGCCCTCTCGTAGATATCCAATAAGGCCTTAATTAGCCTCCACTCTTCAAGATTGGCCCTCCCAAATAAAAGGCTATCATCAGCAAAAAGAAGGTGGTTTATTCTTGTCCCTCCCCTGCAGATGGGAACACCAGAAATTTTTTCCAAACCAGCAGAATGGCTTAGCAAACTACTTAAAGCCTCAGCACAAATGATGAACAAATAAGGGGAGAGGGGGTCTACTTGGCGAATACCTCTAGTGGGGACTATATGGCCGTGAGGTTGGCCATTGATAATAATAGCATAAGTAACTGTTCGGACACAAGTCACAATCATCCGAACCCATTTATCCGCAAAACCAAGTTTCCGCATCATAGCCTCCAAAAAATCCCACTCCAAACGGTCATACGCCTTACTCATATCAAGCTTAAGGGCCATAAAGCCATTTCTACCTTTTAGCCGCGTCTCCATAGTATGAAGAGTTTCAAATGCAACAATAATATTGTCTGAAATCAAACGGCCCGGAATGAATGCGCTTTGCTCCGGAGAGATGATATACGGCAGCACAACCTTCAATCTATTGGCTAGCACCTTAGAAATTAGCTTGTAAACCACATTACATAGGCTAATTGGGCGATAATCTTTGACTGATTCCGGGGAGGGGACCTTGGGGATAAGGCATAAATTAGTAGAATTAATGGCTGCATCAAAAGGCCCTCCATTAAGAAAAGATAAGACTGCCTCCGACACATTCCTACCCACATCACACCAGCTTTTTGGAAAAAATCTGCAGAGAAACCATCTTGGCCAGGTGATTTTAGTGGATGCATTTGAGATAGAGCCACACAAACCTCCTCCTCCGTAAATGGCCGCAATAAGTTTGAGTTCATCTCTTTCGAGATACGAGGTTCCACATGTTCTAGGCATTGGGAAAGGTCAGTAGAGATGTTAGAGCTAAAAATATCTCTATAATAATCGATGAAGACCCGACAGACCTCCTTATAGCGCCTCCAAGTTCTGCCTTGTTCATCAGTGATTGAATGAATAGAGTTTACTTTCCTTCTATGATTGGCCCAAGCATGGAAAAACTTTGTGTTTCGGTTTCCTTGACAATACCAATTCTGTTTAGCCCTCTGTTTCCATTTGACATCTTCCCTCTCCAAAATGTCATCAATATCTTTCTGAATCTGCTTAATGTCCTCAACCTGATTTGGACAATTGTTTCCCTGCAACTCCAGCAGCCTTTTGCTTTTCTGCTTCAGAAGCTCTGCATCTTTTCCAAATTTCTATTGCCCCACTGAGTGAGACTCTTTTGGTAGGCTACTAAGCGACCTTGGATATCCTTTAAATGATTCACCTCACCACCTTCTTGTTCCCAAGCAGATTTAATGACATCATGACATTCCGGATCCAAATGCCACTTAGCTTCAAATTTAAAACCCCGACGAGAATAGCCAGGATCAGGAGGCACATCATTCTACAAATTAAAGATCGGATTGTGATCCGAAGAACGTGCTGGCAAAACTTGAATCTCTACAAAACTGAAACTAGCACACCACTCACTATTAGCAACCGCTCGATCAAGTCGTTCCTGTGTGAAGTTTCCATCACTTCTATTGTTACACCAAGTGTACCGTGGCTTAGAAAAACCCAAGTTACTTAAGTCGCAGTCCTCTAAGGCCATCCTGAAGTTGTTTATCTGAGAGTTACGCCTAAGAGCAGCCCCATCTTTCTCCACTTGCTCCAAGATCTCATTAAAGTCTCCTGCACACAACCAAGCTGTGGGTTGAAAGTTCTTTAGAAACCTCAGCAAATCCCAAGATTCACTACGTTTCACAGGATTAGGATTGCCATAGAACCCAGTAAACTTCCATCCCGGACTCCCATCTTCATTTCGAATGATGGCATTTATGTGCTGACGAGAATAGTTGAAGATCTCCAGGAAATAATTATCTTTCCACAATAAGGCTAAACCCCCACTCCTACCAACTGGATTAACAGCAAAAAGACCTTCAAAACCTAATTTACATCTGATCTTCTCCATAGTTTTACGCTTACATAGAGTTTCAATAAGAAAAACAAAATTGGGCTTCTTTTCTTGCACCATATGGTGAAGAACAAGAACTGTGCAGGGGTTCCCAAGCCCCCGACAGTTCCAATAAAGAAGACTCATGGTGATAGGCGGGGCTGAGAATCAGCCACCGCCTTTTCAAGTTGAGAAGGTACCTCACATCTGGAGTTGCATTTCTTAAGTTGAGCCTCCTGAGTATCAGAAAGTGTCCACTCCACATCCTCAAGTTTCCTTTTCCTTTGAATTTCACCAGTGTTATCAGATATATTGTCTCTAGTTTTCCTTTTCCACTTACGGATCTTGCCCGAAGTCTTCGTGATATCCTCATTTGATGCCAGGCCATTTTCATAATCGCCAATATTCCCATGATTAGGAAGAGAGGAGCCAGAGCATACTCCTTGCTCTGTAAATTTTTTCTGAGAGGGAAAAACCCCCTCCTGGGACCCACTATTTCCAGATGTCAATTTCCCATTCACCAGAGGACCTCCCCTATTAAGAATAGGGTCTTCAACATGTGGCTCCATGCAAACACACCTATGTATCACCTCGCGGTCCTCCACATAGTTTTGGGTATTAACCTCTATTTCAATTCTGGTCAGAAGCTTCTCACTACTATTCTCATCACCTTTCTTGTTGTCAGCCGCATTTTTCTCTTCCAAATCCTCCTCCAAATCTTGGCCATTAATGCATTTTGCCCCGCCCATAATATCATCACTTTCCATGAAATCGGAAGTACAATGTTCAACCAGCTTTCCAACTAAACGTTCTGAGACTTTTACGATTGGGAAATCCCGGCTCTTTTCTCCCTCGTACTGCATTCCAGAAGTACCCTCCGGAGTTCTGGCCCCACCCAGATGACCCGTACTATTTATGGCCAACCGAGGTGAGAGTTCAGCCGGAGAAGACCCTTTCAGTATACTTTCAGTAGCTACTGGTTCCTAATCAGCCACCACCTGCTTTCGTGGATTAACATCAGTCTGTTGAACCTTTGGTGAGCCTTCCTTCCTTGGGCGCAGATCATCTGCCCGTAGCCAAACCCCCCAGGAATTCGCCAATACATCTTCATTAATACGGAAATTTGACTTCCTTGTACAGGACTTATCTGCATGATAGTTTCTCCCACAATAGTAGCAGAACTGAGGGAGCTTTTCATATTTGAAGGAGACCCATACCGATTTGCCATTCAGGACAAGGGCACGACCTCTTTCAAGCGGCTTTGTGATATCAACGTAGACTCTTATTCTCAAACATCTACCCCACCCAACACCATCGCCAGTGACATCTATTTCTTCCACCATGCCAATGGACTGTCCTATCTTAACCCCTACGTCTCGATTCATACACATGAGTGGCATGTCATGTACCTGGACCCAAAAAAGAGCTTTGGAAAAGTCCATTTGCAGAGGTGGGATATCTTCATCGATTTTCTTAAGCACCAACACACTGCGATCAAAGAGCCACAGACGACCTTCCATAACACGTCATTTGTCAGCCACATTAGAAAATTCCAACAGCCACAGATTATCGTGTAGTTCCTTGAAAGCCACTGCTTCAATGGTCTTCCACAGCCTAGTCATTAACGTCTTGAAAGCTTCTTTCTGGATACGACGATCCGACATCAGCCTACCTAGAAGACAACGTTCACTTCTTCCACGTAAATCTGCAGTGTCAGCTTCAGTGATCGTTATCTCCTTTCTTTCTCCATCTGTAAGCTTCATCCTCTCACCCATACTCTCTATCAAGCCTTCCATCCCGATTTATAAGAGAGAGACTAAGGAGATACAACAACAAACATGACTCGAACCACTGCAAGAAAACAGGGACAGAAAATCCCAAGCGTGGAGACAACGCCGGGAGACACACACTCACTCCTAGAATTTTCCGGACAAGAGAAACCTAGGGGAGACCACGGACATAATCTTAGGAAACAAAAGTTTGCCATTTCAAGTTCTCATTCCAACGAGAGCTCCATTCTTTAAAAAGAAACTTCTAAGAATAATTTTTACCACTCTCCTGTCCGAATACGAGCCTTTGAGACATGTTTTCCCCACCTTATTCCTTTTGCTAGCTGTTTCCATCTCAGCTAAATTATTAACCCAATTATGCGAACTACAACCACTCTGAACGCATCAAATAAATCTAGACCTGCTAAAGCCAGCATGTTGTGATTCACATCGAGAGGTATAGAATAAAGAACGGAAAAATATCTGAAATATGCCCTTTTTGCCTTCTGAGTTTAGATTGGTCATCACATTTTAAAATTGCAGTCTGTGTCGGTTTGTAACTAGAAGACAAATGGGTGGGAGGTTCCAGGAATTAGGTGCTTTTATAGGGGAAATGCAAATCAGCAGGAAAAAGAAAACACAGCAAGAGAATGCTCTGTAAATGATTGAAACTATTTCTAAGCAATTTCGAAGACAATAAAATTAAAGTATGTACACTCCATGAGAATGATAAAACAGAGAAAATTATAGGAAACATGGTTTTTTTTTTTCTTGCACAACAAACTAATTTTTTTATTGATTGAATCAATGGAATGCCCTCGACCGTCTTGATTGATAAAGCTCCAATTTGCTCTTGGAGTCTTGTAACAATGTCTCCAGTTTTTCATCCTGGGCAATGTGAGATTGTTTGGAAGCCCATTCAAGCACAGTGAGCACCTCGGCCTGGGCAAGTTCCTCGCTGTCTGGTACATGCAGGGAAATGTAGCATAGCAGAAACAATGCCGAATTTTGAACAATTTGTTCACCAAAATACACCAGCTGGATCAAGTGCTTTGCCCCTCCAGCACTTATAATTGCCTTTGAGTGATCAAGGTGGAGATAGTTCTCTGTGCAGGCAAATCTTGAGAGAGCAACTGAAGCCTCCCTGGCAATCTCAGCTTCTCCCTCGTCGAGAAGCCGCACTAACGGGCTGATCATCCTTGTCTCCGTTGCTCGGAATGTCCTTGCCAAATTCCCAATAGCCTTGACGCACGGGATAAGGAGGTCTGAATTTGCCTCCTCAATGATCTTTAGCAACTGGTCAACAACAGCTTTGCAGGCAGGTGAACTGGGCTTGAATGCAGATCTTCTCAAGTCAGCATCTTTCTCGGCCACTGCAGTGATCTCCATCAACGCCATGGCAGAATGGTATTTGACATCTTCAGGCCCTTTCTCCAGTAGAACTGCGAAGCATAACAGTGCTCTTGACTCAGTGATGCTGCGGCAGATGGCTGGGTTTTCTATGGAAAGGTGCCAAAGGGCTTTTGCTGCCATTGCTTTCATGTTGGCCTTGGTAGCAGGGTCTTCCAATTCCCTCCCCTTAAGATTGAGACTACTACCCGAAAGAGAAACGTTTTGCTGGTGGTGGGGTTGATGGAGTAGATGATTCTGCTTCACATTGTTGTTATGGTTGTTGCTTGTGCTGTGGTTGGCTTGAGTTGAATCATTACCTTGTGGTTGGAGTAGCTTGGACTGGATCCTCATCGCCACGGTATTCGCCACCACATTGTACATCTGACTGGGGGCCTTATTCCCCGTGGGGTGAGGAATTTGATTGTAACATTGCTTGTCATCTTCGTCAATTGCCTTGTTCATATTCTTGCCGTTTGGAGAATTAGTTGCCATTACAACCGCATGTATGGAGGCGGCTCTGATGCTACTAATGGCATACTTACTGTGCTCTTCAACGGTCTCAAACGCGAGATGGCTCACCAGCAAACGGATTATATTGTGCTGGGCAAAAAGATCCTGACACTTGGGGTAATTAGCTGCAAGCTCCGAAACAGCCCAAGCCACTACAGCCTGGACTTTCATGGGACCTTCTTTGAGGATTTTCCCAAACACCGAACATACACCCGCGTGGATCATGTGCTCGATGCTTTCCGTATCGCGTCCCAGTAGCCCAATTGCTTTCGCAGCGTTTTCTTGTGCTTCCAGTTTGCCCTCTTTGATCAATTTCAACAAGGGTCCGATCCCACCTTCCTCTATGATCAGCTTCCCATACCGATCATTGTCCCGGGCAAGCGAAACCAGCGAAGCCGCGGCATCGGATCGGTCCTCGAGCGAACCCGTAGACAGAATCGCAATCTGTTCCCATATGAGACACAGAATTGGCTCGTTTGCTGCTATAGGAGGCAGACCCAAGTACTCGTCGCCGCGATCCTCAGCCGGTGCCGACACACGGAGCAGCCACGAAACGTCGCCGATCGAATTCTCGAGCTGAGCAGACATCTTGCGAAAGGCAGCAGTGGGGATGATGGTGAACACGCGCTTGACTATGCCGTTGACGCGGCATTTGAGCACGAGGGTCAGAGCCTTATCGATGACTTGCTCGGTGTCGTCGATAATCCGCCGCGCGGGGCGCTCGTAGAGTTCGGAGCTGGCTCGGGCGGCCTGGCGGAGCAGCCCGGCAAGCTTCTCTGTCTTGGCCTTGAGTTCCGCACATTCTTGCTTGAAGGAACTAACCTCGTCAGCAGCCTTGCCGACTTGGTCAGCTAGTTGGATCGGCCTTGCCAAGATTTGCTTCACTAAGTCCGCCATAACCACGGCGGACCAACCTTCAAATTCTTTGTTATGGTTGGCTCTAATGAAAGATCAGATCAGGAAAGGAAAATGGGTCTTCTTGGATTTTCCTTTTGGATTAATTTTGGCCTCGATGAACGGAGGAGATGAAGCTTGCGCTAGTTGAGAATGAATTGGCCAGTGGGGATATGGGTCGAGGACTCGAGGTTGTGTGAAAGACTCTTTCAGAAAGAGAGAGAGAGAGAGAGAGAGAGAAGGCTTAGAAGGTGGGGTTTGGAGTCGTTGGTGTTTTTATTGGGCTGCTGGCTACAGTTCTCCCAAGGCGTGGAAGAGTCTAATGGTGAACGGGTTTTACGAGGTCAAACGCGGTTGCATCTTCCTCCTTTATAACCCTTCTATGACTGGGTTAGTGGGTTTCGGGTTTTAAATAAGATATTAACTATCAACAGAAATTGCTGTCACTTTTTAACTACCAGCCCCACCGGGTCCACTCCCCAGTCCCAATGCTGTGCAGATTGCAGGTGAGCCCCCTCCTCTCTTTTTTTCTTTTTTTTTTTTTTTTTTTTTTTTTTTTTTAAGAATTTGATTTCAACGTGATGGATTGTGACATACTTTATAAAATGATAGATCTTATGAAATTGTGACATATTAGATTGAAACTAAATTTTAGAAAAAAAGTGTTTGGATGCAAACACGGCATGAATCTAATATGAAATTAGTAAATTATGGTTAATGGGTCTAACTCGTTTAATTAAATTGGTTAAATTAGAATTAATATATATTCTTATGTTCATGTCTCGATACAACCTAAACTTGACGTACAAACATGAATTGCTACCTCTACTTTTAATTAGAAGTACGCTTTTAATTAGAAGAGTATATTGTTAGGTCTGTTAATCTTTTTTGACCGGTGGTTTTTGTTTTTTGTTTAAAAAAGTTTTTAATATGATATTAATGTAAAAACAGTTTTAATTGTTTTTGTGTTTTATGTTATTTGTTAATACTTTCGTCTAAAAAATAGAAGGCAAAAATGTGGAAAAAAGAAAAGAAAAGAAAAGTTTTATCAATTGCGGATCGAGATTGATTGCAATTTGCTAATTGAATTGCAGCCAGCCGAAACGTGCACGAGAGATGGCCCAAATGAGGCCCCTCGAGCAGTGTAGACCCATTTAAACTCTCAGTTGCCTACCTACGTTGTCTGTAAATCAACCATACAATTGCAGGGGGTCTAATGGATTTAGTTAAATTATTGGGCGACCACTTCACGGTAATGTGTTTGGTATTGTGTTAGTATGAGCTATATTTAAGGTGGTCTTGTTCAGGAGTACTGAGGACACTTGTTGAGGAACTCTTATTGAATTGACAAGTAAACTTAGTTGACATTTTCAAATTTTAATTAATAATAATGTCTTTATAATGATTATTGTACAGTTTTAAGGTTTTGATAAAGTGACGACGATGCAGTGCTAATGGTGAGTACAAGTCTAGAAGAAAAAGAAAAATGCTATCTATCACTTTAATATTTTACAAATCTCATTATGCAAACGTGCTAAAATATACTAGTCATTTTTCTTTTAAGGGTCGTTCTAATGGCTACTAGATCATGCTACAGCAACATTATAAATATTTGTGAGATATTAGTATGGTATATAACATTATTTGAAAAAAAACTAGTGGTTATGGCGACAACAGCCAGGTTATATTTGTGGTGATAACAATCATGGTGATAGCAGTGTCGACAATTACACAAAAAAAAAAAAAAAAAAAAAAAAAAAAAAAAAAAAAAAACTAGTGGTTATGGCAGCAACAGTCAGGTTATATTTGTGGTGATAACAATCATGGTGATGGCAGTGTCGACAATTACACAAAAGCGACTGCACAAAAAAAAAGAAAAAAAAAAAGAGGAGGAGGAAGAAGAAGAAGAAGAAAAGATGGTGGTGATAGCATGAAGGTAATGGAAGCGATGACAATGGTGGGCCGGTGGTGATGGCAATATATATATAACAATGTAAAGAGTCGTAGTTATGATATAAGTATAGGGTGATTTTGGTGATAGTAATTACTAGTTTTCATACGTGGGATTTATACAATGACGTTACTATCCCTGAAATTTGAAATTGGGATTAATTAGATGTTTGAAATCACAACTTCAATGTTTTATACAATTTTATTTATTTATTATTATTATTTTAACTCAAACAAGGAAAATCAATATATGAAATTCACAAATTTCATTTTTTAGTGCAATTCTATTTTTAAATTCCTTATCCTAGTTCTACAATTACATTCATCATCTTTCTTACAAAATCAAAACAATAAAATAAAATAAAATAAAATAAAATAAAAAATAAAAAGAAGAAGAAGAAGAAAATGCAAAATGGTCCAAATTCTTAAATACACAGTGGGCAATCTAAGTGGATTCGATTGCAATTGGATGCTAAAATATAACAGAATTAACTTTCGTAATATCATAAATTTTCTAACTCTATCAGGATTCCATAGAATAGAAGTTCTTCAATGTTAGAATTCAATGATCTATTCAATCCAACTTTATCAAATGGTAGGGGGGAGGAGGGTGTTTATTTTCAAAATATGAGAGGGGAGTCATCGTGGGAGAAGCCCATCCTTATTATTTATGGATTGGTATCTTTTATAATTTATTGCTCGAATTATTTGTAATTTGAATAACTCCACAAAAAGGATGCTGAGGAATCTACTATCTTAGGCAAGTAGGTTCCGCAATTCAGGCTATTCGAAACAAGTAAGCTCTGTAGCCTTCCTTTTTGAGGGCAAACAATTCCGACAATTTTACAAAGAGGATTGAAGGATTCACTACTTCAGGCAAGTGAGCCACAAAATTTGAACTATCTTAAACAAGTGAGTCCTATAGTCTTCTTCTCTACGGGCAGGCACTTCAAGCTTCCCAAGGAGTTGAGAGATCCACAAATTTAGTACGTACGCCTCGTAATTCATATTCTTCGAAACATGTAAGCCTTGCTTTTTTTTTCTTTATGGAATTGTCAAATTTTCGTACAATTGGAGCAACCAAATTACCTAAAAAAAAAAAAAAAAATCTACTAAATTATAACGTAAATTAGTATTTTTTTTTTTTTTTTTTTTTTGATAAGAACGTAAATTAGTATTGAGTTGGCTTGGTTACATTTAACTTGTTTACATAGTTGGGTTCGAGCAGAGCCGTTTGGCCCAGACTATTCCGAGTTGAGAAGCTCTATCTGGTATTGTGTAAGATTGCCTTATAATGCTAGTAAGGTGCCCAATCTTCCAAATTTAATTTATTTTTCAAATTTAAAGATCAAATAATTTTAAATTCTAATTATTACTATAATTATTAGGATTAGAAGCCTGATAGTGCAAGCTGGCAATTCTAATAAAATTAAGAATCTTGACCAGGAAATGTGCATCTGATTCCGTTCATATTTGTTGTATGGTGGGTAACTCCGATCCCTTTCCTAGTGCTACCCACGACGCAGCTTTGGCGAAGACAATCTTCTGGTTTTGATTTTCCTCACGACATAGCAAATTGATTTAATTACGACTTTTGACTTCTTTTTTGTTTTGTTGGCTGGGTCAATATATGTGATGCTTATGTTCCATCAAAACTATGGATATTCATATTATTATTTAATTTCCATTTGGAAATTGAACAGGTCAAATGCGAGTTTTTATTTAAAATTATGGACGGTGTACTATTTGAAAGTACATTTAAAATTGTAAAAAAATTCACATTTTTGTGTAGCAGGTAAAAATGTGCATTTTTTAAAAGCGCACAAAGGGGTTTGGGAGGGATGACTATGGGCTGGGGTGGCTCGAAGCCCACCTCCTCTTCAAGCGTGGTCCGCGAGCCATCCTAGATGGGGTTAGGGTGGTGGCGAGCCACGGTCCACCCCCCTCACCAAATCCCCAACCCCTTCCCCCCTCCCCCCTCCCTCCCTCCCTCTTTTTTTTTTTTTTTTTTTTTAAAAAAAAGTATCTTATAAGTTTTAAATTTTTAATATATATTTTTTTATTATTAAGAGTGACACGTATTGCATTTATATTGGGACTGAAGCGGCAACCTAATAGACTCTGTTAAGTTGCTTTCTCGTTAATCGCTCCATAGGTAATCATGCAAAACCGGTTCTACAAATGTGATTATTTTTTAGATTAAGATCCTCTACAATTATTTGTCCGAATTTAAAAAAATTCGGACGAATGATTGTGATAAACCTTTTATGGAACTCATTTAACTGAATAAGTGGTTAGACAATCCGATTTTTATTTGGTCAAGTGGGTCGTTCTATGAGCGGTCTCTCGCAATCATCTACCCAAATTTTCTCAAATTCGAATAAATAATTGTCGAAAACTCTCTCATCCTTATTTTGACAGCAGAGGAGATGGAGTAAAGGGTAAATCGGAGAACGCAGACAATTGTAGGTGCCCCGCTTTTCAGGAATTTTGCAGAAGAAGAGAATGGAATTGGGCAATTGGCATGACACAGACAACTAATCCCAAGTCAGGACAAGTTATTTAAATGGTTATTTGTACATATTATGCAAGAAACGTCTCAGTGAGTCAGCGGCCAGTGGGGCAAAGGTATAGGATTCTACTGAACAATGGAAGCCGTTAAAACTAAAAAATTAAAAATTGGGTTAATTTAACCCCTACCAATTTTCACTTATTTACTTCCTCAAAAAAAAAAAAAAAAAATCACTTATTTACATATTGTCGTTACAAACTACCATGTGTGATATATAACTCTTTTTTTTTTTTTTTTTTTAAACGATACATAACCTTTTTTAACTACCAATCGTTACACGAAGACTCTTTCTTTAGCCGAACGCGTTAAATTAGCAAAAAAAAAAAAAAAAAAAAAAAAAAAAAGCAAAAAAGAAAAAACTTAAAAACTAAAAGGAAAAAAAAAATTAATAAAAGCTTGGCCAACCTCCGACCACCCCCATATTTCCTTTTCTATTTGTTTATTTCTTTAAATTTTTTTTTAAAATTTTTTTGAGAATATTTACGTAAATTTATTTTCTTTACTCATGGTCTTTTCGTTATTTCAGGTTAAAAATTGAAACATGTGTGTCACATGTTCGCATTTCCATAGGATTTAATACTCTTGACTAACGAAAGTGTTTTTTTTTTTTTTGCCAACAAATAATAGTTAAAGAGGGTCTTTTGTCACATGCGGTAGTTTGAGGGTAATATGTAAATGAGTGGTAGTTGATGGGCCATTATAATTATCCAAAAAGCTTATAATGAAAAATAAAAATAAAAATAAATATTGAAGTAGACGGAAGAAAGGAATTGAATAATCAAGCATATTGCTCCTCAATAGTGTAGATATATTTTATTTTATTTTTGACATGTCCACATAAGAGGAGGAGAGTAGATTCGAACTAGTGACTCTCTGCTTCATGAGGCGTGGTCTTCAGCCGATTAAGTTACCTCTTGGAGACTCCTCAATAGTATAGATGGGTTGTCTTTTTAATATTATGTTGTTTGTAATCCACAAAATTCAGATTTAACCCTTGGATTTTCCTGCAATTTCAATTAATTTCTTCTTTACTTTTATAAGTTCAAAATTTAACTCTTGGATTATTCGTGTTTTTCAAATTGGCCATCTCCTCTATCTCTCCCACACCTTAGGTGATGGTTGCGTCACCCCCAACTTTTTTTTTTTAATTATTCATTTCTTCTTTTATAGATATAATAAAGATTTTTTATTATTTTTTTTATTTTTAATATAGGGCATTTACATGATACTTCTGCTGTGGCAAAATGGTTATATGGCATTAATTAATCCCCATTACTTTTTTGAGTGAAAAGTCGACAGGATGATCAATGTGAAAACTGCATATAACCTAATTAAAGAGTTAATTTTCGATTTTAAATGCCTGAAGATTAAATTAAAATAACGCAAAAATACAGGGATTAGACATAAACTTTATTGTAATTTTAGTTGCAAATTAAACCGTGTTATGTTATGGTGGCACCGACTGGCTTGATTTTTTCCACTTCAAGCTTCACCTTGAGGAAAGCTTGTGTTGGTTGGGCTAGACTTTTTTGTACGGCCTTTGAGGATTTGACCCAATCCGACTCACTTAAGAAATGAGGTCTAATGACTCGAAAAAAAAACGTTAATTACATCTACATTATCATTTTAAATGATTAATTAATTTGACGTTTTTTAGAATTGTTTATAAAGTTTAGTCTCACTTAAAAATTAGAATTAATTCATTCAATGTAGACTATTCATTTTTTCTCGTAAAACTTAGTCTCACCTAATAAAAACCAATGTGAAACTTAATTAACATCATGAGTAAAATTTATTATTTATAATTTATTTATTCAATGTGGACTATTTATCTTCTCAATGTGGGATTGAGATGTTACACGAGGACCTTACAAACATTTCTAGAGTTAAAAACCCTGTCTCAATTAACATAATATTTTCCTCTTATATGGAAATTAACCAGTACCCCATAATCTTTCTCAACGAAGAACACCCTCTCCAATCGATCGCGTTCATCTTATATGGAAATTAACCAGTACCCCATATTCTTTCTCAACGAAGAACACCCTCTCCAATCGATAATCAGCATGAACGTGTGTGTGTGTGGATCGCGTTCATCTTATATGGAAATCAACCATATATGCACCCCATAATTCTTTCTCAATGAAGAACACCTCCAATCGATCAGCATGAGCTTTCCAATCGATCCAACGAAGAACACCTCCAATCGATCAGCATGAACGTGTGTGTGTGTGTGTGGATCACGTTCATCTTATCTGGAAATCAACCACCCCATAATCTTTCTCAATGAAGAACACCTCCAATCGATCAGCATGAACGTGTGTGTACGGCCCGAACGACACAACAAGGACTCAGTTAACAGATCCTGCTCACGCCACGCACCCCCTAGCTCCCCACATGCGTCCGTTTGGGAGGATGTTTGAAAATGTATAAAAAATTGCGCATAGCAAGTACTACAGGGGTAAGTTCTTTTAAAAAGACGTGATTTTAAAGTCAAATCACAATTTTACCGAACATCCCCCCCCACGCAAAGGGCCAATTGTACGTGACAGGAACTATTGAGTGCAAACTCGATCATTTTGGATGCAAACAATATAGGATGGTTCGTGGAACGGTGGTCCTGTTAGGCCTTTGTTTAGGATCCTCTGCATTTCATGATATTGATCAGAAGGAACAAATTTAACCTCATGCATGCCCTCAACAGAGTGAAAGCCTAGGGCCGGCCAACCGTGCGCATACATAGTAGTACTTTACGATCCAAACAAAAACAATATTAATATCAAACTTGTACGTACGTGTTCATCGATCTGCTCCTTCATATATTTTGTACGTATATATATTAGCGAACTAGCGATTCATCATGTGAAACTAATTTAGTCTCGTTTTTTGATATTGAAGAACTCTCGGGAAATCTAGTTACTTTTGGTCGATCTTGAGATTCCTTCACGAATCACGTGAGTTCATATAAGAAATAAAGCTAGCCTTTATGAATAATTTAAAAGTGATCAGCATTCCACATGCAACCTCTGCTTGGCTTTTTGCGGGGCATGCTTTTTGCAACAGTGCAAGCATATCTAGTACTCGATTCCTAGCCACAAAGCTGGTCCCATACGACAAGGCACCAGCAAGGAAGGAAGAAGAAAAGAAAGAAGAATCGGATTAATTATATATATATATACGTACACAGCGTTAATTAATCTTCATTTGCAGTAAAACTAATTAACTTGATGCCTACAGTAACTAAAAGGGTACGTCCACATTGGATACTAGTAATTAACTGTATAATCCAAGATATAAGAGGCTTACTGGGTACTACCAAAGATGCTTTATATTATTATTGGTCTATATATGATCATCAAATTTATATAGGCCAATTGTCTGGGATTTTGTTGGGTGCATGTGAAACTTGCGTTATCAGTATTTTTGTTTAATCTTTTCTGAGCAATTACAAAGGATCAAGGGGAGGGGGCTCGATGATAAATAAAGATGTCTATAAGCAGGACAATCAAGTGTTTTGGCAAGATTAGGCGTCTTTCTACTGAATTTTCACATTTCTTCCATATATTCAAGCTAGGGGGGCCACATCATTTCAATTAACTAGTTAACTTTCTCCTTAATGTTAACTTTGATATTGCCATTTCGACAAGACTATGCTAGCTGTAACAGCTGCTGTACGTTCTTAGTGATTTTAATCGGATGAATATATATATCATTGAAGCTGCCACCAATTAAGCTTCTTGTTATAGTACTGCTGAGGATTTTATTGGGGTGAAGCTCAAGCTGCACGGCTAACTGTCCAACTTGCAACTCATTGAAAGGGATGTCCTTACTGTACGTCTTTCTTAGCCTTTTTCCCTCTTGATTAATGAATATATAGAAAAATAAAAAAATAAGAATATCCTTTTTAACTACGAAATTGTAACCTATGGGTCCTCAACTATGGCCCTGTTGCCACTTGCCCCCTTCGTGCGTACCCTGTTTGTCTGGCTCCAGAGCAGTACGACCACCTTCCTCGAAGCAACCTCCATATATATGAAACATCTTGAATGCTTGATAGGAACATCAGAATCTTAAAAAGACAAAGGTACTAGAGATTCTTGCGAGACAACATTGATAGTGATCGAAGTTGATGAATGATGATCAACTTATAATAAAACAGTCCAAGGGGTAATGCACCAGTGTATAAATTTCTTACAATGATCGGAACTACATACGACTACCCATATATGGACGTGATTCATGCTTAGAACTTCACCATCTGCAAATTAAAGAGCAGAGTGCACCAGCTATGGACCTTTTGCTAGATTTTGTCTTCTCCGTATTATATTCACTTGCTTTCCAAAATATCCCCCAAAGGGTGTGTCTAACGGATACAAATTCCCTACTTAAAGTAGAGATAGCTAGAGATGATCGACATCAATAATATATAACATAGATTCTCAACGTATCTAACAAAAAAAACACTTGGTCCAGCATTATTTAATTATATATATCATAGAGCTAGTTGCCTCCATTATTAAATATTTCAATGGTCCACAAACTTTAATTGATCCTTTCTTTCCCCATTATCAATTCCTTTCTCCATTATTTGTTCAAGTAAAGTAACAATAGGGTTTGTTTTATGCGTAGAGAAAAAGAAAAGCCTGCACGTTAAAAGATACATATGTCCCGAGTAGAGAAAAAGAAAAGCCTGCACGTTAAAAGATACATATGTCCCGAGAAATCTAACGCCCAAAAACATTCCCGGCAGCTTCCCAATTATTTTTTATAAATATAGAGAATAAATTACTTTTTATTTTCCTATCAAAAAACAACCCACAGCAGTTTTCCTTCATTTTTTCCTATATCATTAAAATATTATTTTTTTTACTTCTACTTTAATTGAAAGTAAGAAAAAGAAGATAAAGTATAAGAGATATAATATATTTTGTGAATAAACAATTGAATAGGAAGTGAATAGTGCTTACTTCATAGGAAAACGAAAATTTTAGGGAAGCTGCTGTGGAGGGCTTTTTGTAACTTTTTTGAAATTTTCTCTAAAACTTAGGGAACATACCATCTTTAGAGAAACTGCTAACCAGAGCTTTAGCCTGCAGAATCCAGCACTCTCTGCAACTTTGCATGCATCGATTATGCATGATGACAAAAATGGAGACCAAAAGGATCGATTAATTATTGTTTCATCCAAAATGAACTTAACCAAACCTGGATTAATTAATTACTGATTGGCAAATGGCAATAAATTACTTGTCATTAATTCTTTAATCATTTTAAATGGTTTAATTATATATCCTCGGCGTGGCAGCAGCAGGCAGCAGATGTTCAGGTAATTAACCACGCAGGGGTACTGGTTGAATTGAAGCAGCCAAACCGAGAGTTGTTTCCGTGAAGCTACGTCCATGACTACTCATAAGAACTCCGTCGTCGACAGTAGTCTTAATGGATAAGAAAACAAATACACTGAATGCGCAGAAAGCAATATATGCGTAAGGAGCATGTACGCATGTGATATATATATATATATATATATATATATATCCTCTACCTCCAGAAAAATTGGACCACATCGATCCCCACCGCTTTCTTAATTCCCTGTAAATTCTAAAACATGCGAAAGCTCATATAGCTAGGGAAGGTTTTCCTTCTCTCTCAACGACTGAGTTTGGCTAGCTAGCTAGCTCCAAGGGAAGGAGAACGAAGGGTCCAATCAATAACTTTCAACCGTTTATATGCATGTTACCGTTAATTTGGTTCTTTCATTTATAATATTTGGAGAACTAGGAATTAATGTTCTAAGGCATGGTAATAATCTTGGACCGAAAAAAGTTTTTACGATAGATTAAGTACGTAGGCCGGAAGAGAAAATACGGTTTATTAATTATCAAAGGTAAATTTAGGAAGACACATGGAAATGTTATACTTTGTAATTAATGCTTGATTTATAGATGAGATTTTAGTTTAGTTTTGCAAAGAGTGTTTTTTTGTTTGTTATATTTTTGTTTGTACAAGAGTTATTAAAGCTTTAGTGTTTTAGTACTATAGCCTTTCATTATAAGGTGTTCCGTTTGTTAATTTTGGTAATCAAAGAGATAATAAAAAAATAATAATAACTTTCAACCATCCGATCGATTGTCCTTAATTCTTCCGAGGACCCAAAGAATCTCTCTTTTTTAAATGAAAGAGATAATAATAATAATAATAATAATATTTTTGAAACAACAAAATATATAATATAGCTCCATAAACTATAACCATATATATTTTCATTTACGTTTCTAATTAAACTTTAAAAAGTGACATTGAAGCCTCTGAACTACCATCGAGACTCGGTGAAATAGACATGATTGTTAAGATGCAGACTACCTGCACCTAGACAGAATGACCATATAAAGATTAAACAAAAAGGGGGGAAGTTAAAAATACCAAAAATGAGTGGCATTTTTTCATATTAGCTTCCTTACTAATTTTTCAAAAAACTATTTTTTTTAAATTTTATTTTTTAATAACTTTAAGGGTATTTTCGGTAGAAAAGCGTAAAAGTGACTAATTTGACATATTGTGGTAGATCGGGTGACCCATATGCCACTTTTTAACATTTGGATGTGTAAATGAAATTATGAAAATACAGTGATAGTTCACGGAAATAAAGTTATTTTTTCTTAATATTTATTTTATGGTTAAATTTAAAATTGATAAATCTAACCGCATATATGAAATTAATATTGATATGTATTTAAAAAAAAATTAAACAATACAAAATTATTTATACAGTTAAATGCTTAAACTTTATACAATAAAATAATCGTATCTATTTTATCCAAAACGAAGAGGATCCTATTCCTTCTTGATGGGGCCGGGACAACAGCAAAGCTAGACATTTTTATAGCTGTGATCGAGTCTGTTACAGCGAGTGGGGAGTTGGTGCGATAATATATTCTGTAAATAAATAATCCTGTTCTAATATAACATAAATAACATGTTCTGTAAATAAATAATCCTGTTCTAACATAAATAATCCCACGTGTGCCTGCATCTTCACGCTCGACAAAACTTGAAGCACGCAGCAGCACTGTGATTGTTCCGGCTATTAGTCGCATGTCTTGTCGTTACAAATCATATCATATCATATATATATATAAAAGCTGAGTTTTGCCTAAGAGAGAGCCTAAACTCTGCCACGTGGCATGAACCGGCGTTTAAAAAAAAAAAAAAACTGAACCGGTTCTCCTTGCTGCACAGCGTTTTACTTGAAATGTCAATAAAACCAAAACGCACGTTGAGCGTATTCGCTGAACTGCGTTTTACTTAAAATCTCATTAAAAGTAAAAACGTCATTTAGTGACTGAATAACATGCGTTTTTATGTCCTTAATTTATTTTTATCAAACCGTTTGTTTTCATCTGTTTTGATTTCTTCATTCTCCCCAAACGTTCTAATTTTTTTTTTCAAACGTTTCATTTCATGCGTTTTCATTTCTTCGTGTTACTGGATTTAAAACCATGCATCCTCAAAAACTGTCGTCACTATGTTTCTTACTATTTCTCTCTACTTTTCTCAGTAAACTAAATTCAAACTCTCTTATCTCTGTTCATTATTCTGCGACGTCTGCCACAATCTGAGTAAGTTTTCTTTCTCTAAGTTTTCTTTTATATATTTCTATTGTATTCTTTTCTGATAAGTTAGATTTATTTTAAATTGATTTGTGGGTTTTATGCCTAGAAAAGGGAAACATTGCAAAGCCTTTGAAATTCAAAAACTGGAATTAAGAAACTCTATGTATCTATTTTCCTAACCAAGAAAAAGAAGAAACGTGAGGCAATGAAATATTTTCATTTGATCTTTCTAAAACCAACTAATCATCAACAAGACCCATATACCAGTGATGGGTTTCGGCGATACCCGTCAAATTGAGATAGTTGCCGAATGCTCGAGCGAGGGCGAAGGCTTCTCTAACAGCTCCGCCATGTCCTCATCCCTGTCATCCTCATGTTGCCTCACGTTTGCTCTATCAAATAAATTTTGTTCCTTTAGAAACTTTGTCTCTCTGTCTCTCTCTCTTTCTCTCTCCCCCTCTCTCTCTAGAAAACGCTGGAGACACTCGCATCTCTAGAAAACTCTGGAGACAGATGTAAGTATGTAGTTGGGATTTTTTTCCTTGAATATCTTTTTGTTTATTGAGATATGGGCCATTTTGGTCTTAAACCTTTGTATTTGGTTTTCGTTGTATTTGGTTTGGCAAGTGACAGAGGCATAATGACATATCACGTCAATGAGTCAATCCATATTTGAGCACCACATCCAACGTCCCCACGTCAATCCACCATGTCCTTACCCCAAGAATATTGTTTCATTATCATGCTTTGTGGTCAAGTGGGTTGCATTAACGAATATGTGCAGAACCTAGGGACTCCGCAGCTATAGAGGAATATTTTGATTTTCTATTTGCCTTAATTTAGATAGGAACAACTCAGTTGGTGGAGGGTTGGGATGAGGAAAATGGATTCAAGGATAGGAACAACGTTGAGAACAAGAAAACTGATTCTGTGGATGAGATCTTTTAAATTTTAATTATAACATAAAATATCATTATATATATTATTCCTTCAACTATATTGTTTACTATAACAAAACTAAATAATTATATGTTTTCATTTGCATATATAGTCTTAAATTTTAATTCTAACATATAATATCTCAATTTTTTTAACAGACAATAAATTGCTTTTGTTTTTAAATTATTTTGTACTATTAATTACTTTTTTTTAATTATTTTTGGTTTTGCATCCAATAATTGTGTTTGGTTAATAAGTAAAATTTGTCTGAATTGTAATTGATTTCTTATTGAAATATTAGATTAATTTTATATTTGATTTTGATTTTGATTTTGTACAATATATGTCCTTGACCAACAAATAAAAAAAAAAATTTGAAAGCACTTTATGTATAAGCACTTTATGTATAATCCAATATTTCTTTTTAATCAAATACAATATTTTTATTCTCTCCTTATTATTGCATGTGATTTTAATTATTTAATAAATACCATTTTAGAAATATTTTAATTTATAATTGAATTGTTATATAATTATATTTTTCAGTTGAAATATGAGGTCAAATGATACTATTTACAAAATTTATTTTTAAAAATATATCATTGCTTCAATTTTATTGTCAGCTAATTAAAACAAAACTAAATAATCATATATATATTTTTTTCTTTATAGGAATAAATTTTCATAAAAAAAAAAAAGGTTTAATTTTCTTTGTATTTTTTTGTTTTGTTTTAACATTCAGAATTATTAGTGTTTTATTTGTATTGAAATATAATAGGTACCACAACAAAACTAAACAATTAGATATTTTTCCTTGCTATATTTAAATATAAATTAAATTTTTTAATATCATTTGTATTACCTATGACATTTGTAAAACATTAGCTTAGTAGGATGTCTGACATTCTCAACATTCTATTTTATTTTTTATGATTTTTTTTTCCTTTTCTAAATTAACCCTTATACTATCGCTTGGATGTATATCGATCTTTTACTGTTTCCTTGCACTTCATGCTGTGAACCAAGAAGTAAGAGAAAACGTCTATTAGTATTTTACTAAAAGTATGAATATACTTCAATGCCCAAGACAATCATCTATAACATAAATTGTAGAAACTATTTATAATGTTCATTATAATATTATGGAAGTAGTCTCTTTAAGTTTAACGTGTGTAACTATTGAATACAGGTTATTGTTTTTGAGTACTTCGGAACTAATTTGCAATACGTGTTGAGGTATTTCCATTCTTTTCCTTAAATTTTTATTTAGTTTCTTTACCTTTTTTTTTTTTTTTTTTTTTTTGGTAGCATTACTTCTTAATGTTGTGAGTGTACTATTTTTTCAATATATTTTGTACATATTATATTGCATTATTTTGATTATATTGTTTAATTTGTTAAAGTGTATATGTTTTAGTTGAATTTGATGAACTAAATGATAGGATTTATAACTTTGTCATTAATTCGTTTTTTTCTTCACAATTTTGAAATAGAAAAAAAAAATGGAAAATGCAAGAATTGCACGACAAAGAAGACGTATGATTATGAATGAAAAAATGAAACAAGGAGGCATTATCGTGGGTAGTGGAAGTAGGTCTAAGAAAGTTAGGAAATACAACGACGTTCAACCAACAGATTCAACTACTCAAAGTATGATAAACAATAGAAACGAAATGGAAAATGAAAGACTTGCACATCATAAAAGACAGAAAACAAGACGAGGAGTTATGATTGTTGGTTGTGGAAGTAGCTCTAGCCAAGTTAGGGATCACAACAGCTTGCAACCAACAGATGCGACTGCTCAAAGTACGACAGAACGTGGATTCGGCTATAGCTCAAACACAGAAGATATTCCAAGTAAACTGACTTAACTAAATTTATTTGATAAAAAATATAAAAGTTTTTGCACACCATCAAATTTAATCCAACATTTCTTTTTTTTTTTCTCCACTCTATTTCATACAGGAAAATTTATTGAACCTTGGAATTTTGGCTCACCATCATATGTATGTGAGTATTGTGGTGCGATAGTATGGTATGAAGAAAGAACATTGAAATCTAAGAAGCCTCATAATCCTAAATTTTCTCTATGTTGTATGGAGGGTCAAGTGAAGTTGCCTTTTCTTAAGAAACCACCTGTTTTTCTTGAAGAATTGCTAAATCCTGCTGGTGGGCATCGTTCAAAAAACTTTAAGGCACAAATTAGAAGTTATAATTCCATATTTGCTATGACATCAATGGGTGGGAATGTGGATAAGACAATTAATGATGGAAGAGGTCCTTATATATTTCGACTTAACGGCCAAAACCACCATAGAATTGGAACATTGCTCCCAGGTGATGGCTTGATCCCCCGTTTTGCACAGCTATATTTTTACGACACCGAAAATGAAGTTCCGAATAGAATGAATACCTTGAATCGCTCCGACAGTAACCTTGATCCCTCTATTGTTGATTCCCTGGTCCAAATGCTAGATGAATCAAACGTATTGGTGAAGATCTTTCGTATGGCTAGAGACCGTTTTAGAGGAGGTAATATCCACCACTTAAGATTACGTCTTATTGGATCACGATCAACCGATGGAAGAGATCACAATCTTCCCACATGTTCAGAAATTGCTGCAATTATTGTTGGTGACATTGGTGTTGATAATGCACACCGTGATGTTATTGTAGATTATAAAGAAGGTGGATTACAGAGGATCAATGAGTTGCATCCATCATATATGGCATTGCAGTATCCTCTTCTATTTCCATATGGCGAGGATGGTTTTAGGCTGGGTATTTTACGTAGAAGTATTAGTGGAACTAGACATAACACAAATAGTTATGTAACAATGAGGGAATATTATGCATATCGGTTGCAAAAACGTCAAGATGAGGGACATACTTTGATATATGGTGGCCGGTTATTCCAGCAATTTGTTGTTGATGCATACACATGTATTGAAGCAATTCGACTTATGTGGATAAGACGTAATCAAGGTGCATTAAGGACTGAATTGTACAGTGGATTGAGGGATGCAGTTATGAGGGGAGATACCACCCCTGCATCTATTGGGAAAAGAATTGTTTTGCCTTCAACTTTTACGGGAAGTCCAAGATATATGATTGAGAATTATCAGGATGCAATGGCAATTTGTAGATGGGCAGGGTATCCTGATTTATTTATCACTTTCACTTGCAATGCCAAATGGCCGGAGATTGAAAGTTTTCTATCTATGAATCCTGGTCAGAAACCTGAGGATCGACCTGATATACTTGGAAGAGTTTTTAAGATCAAGCTCGATCAGCTATTATATGACTTAAAGCATGGCCAACACTTTGGGAGAATGCTTGCTGGTATTCTAAAATTATTTTTGTTATTTTTTATGTTTTAATTTCTATGCACAATTTAATTAAGTTTATATTTTGCTTACAGTTGTCTACACTATTGAATACCAAAAGAGGGGATTGCCTCATGCTCATATATTGCTTTTTCTACATCCTTATGATAAACATCCAACACCGATAGAAATAGATAGGATAATCTCAGCAGAAGTTCCAGATTTGAACAAAGATCCTCAAGCTTATGATGTTGTCAAACAATTTATGATACATGGTCCTTGCGGCTCTATAAATCCAAATTCAAGTTGTATGATTGGCAACAAATGTAGCAAGCATTTTCCAAAGAGATTTTACTCTGAAACTACGATCGATGAAGATGGCTTTCCAGTATATAGAAGGAGGAACAATGGAAGATTTGTTGAAAAAAATGGTATTAAGCTTGATAATCGATTTATAGTTCCTCACAATATTGACTTATTGGTGAAATATCAGTCACACATAAATGTTGAGTGGTGCAATCGTTCAAGGTCTATCAAGTACTTATTCAAATATATAAATAAAGGACCTGATCGTGCAACTTTAATTCTTGAAGAAAATTTACATGTCGATGGTTCTACTGGAGTACAACAGGTGACAAATACTGATGAAATAAAAGCATATTTAGATTGCAGATATGTGTCTGCTATAGAGGCATGTTGGAGGATCTTTCAGTTTGAAATCCATTATCGAGAACCTGCAGTTGAGAGACTAAATTTTCATCTTGAAAATGAGCAACCGGTCATGTTTGATGATTCTGATTACTTAGATAATGTTTTGAGTCAACCGAATATTAGAAAGACTAAATTTACTGAATGGATGAAAACAAATGCTTTGTATGAACAAGCCAGAGAGTTGACTTATTCTGATTTCCCTTCCAAATGGGTTTGGCATAACAAAGACAAGGAATGGAGATCGAGGAAGCAAAGAAGATGTGTAGGACGGATATTTTACTCTCATCCTGGTAGTGGTGAACGATTTTATTTGCGAATGTTACTTAACATTGTTAAAGGACCTCGGTCTTTTGAGGAAATAAGAACTGTAAATAGTGTGTTGTATCCAACTTTCAAGTCAGCATGTTATGCTCTTGGTTTGCTTGATGATGATAAAGAGTGGCATGAAGCTTTAAATCATGCATCCCACTGGGCTTCAGGGAAGCAACTTCGTGAACTTTTTGTCACAATGTTGATTTTTTGTGAGGTTGCTGACCCTTATAAATTATGGATTTCAAATTGGAAATTGTTATCTGAAGATATTCTGCATCGAGAAAGAAGAATTTTACGATACGACGACCTACATCTTAGTGACTCGCAGTTACAAGAGTATGCACTTTGTGACATTGAACGGTTACTAAACAAAAATGCAAGGTCTTTAAGAGAATTTGAGACGATGCCATATCCAAACACGTTACTTCTTAGTCAAAGTAACAATAGATTATTGCAAGAAGAATTGGATTATGATAGAATTTTTTTGGCAGATGAGCATATGAAACTTCTTAGTGATCTAAATTATGAACAAAGAAAGATATATGATGCAGTAATTGGATCCGTTACAGAAAATAAAGGTGGTGTTTACTTCGTTTATGGACATGGAGGTACTGGAAAGACTTATCTATGGAGAACCTTGATATGTCGATTGCGCTCAGAAGGGAAGATAGTCATTGCAGTTGCATCATCTGGGATTGCAGCATTGTTGTTACCTGGTGGAAGAACTGCTCATTCGAGGTTTCAAATACCGATAAATGTAACAGATACCTCAACTTGCGCGTTTAAGCAAGGTTCACATCTTGCGAAACTAATGACAAGAGCGAGTCTAATAATTTGGGATGAAGCTCCTATGGCTCATCGAAATTGTTTTGAAGCTGTTGATCGTTCACTAAGAGATATTTTACATTTTAGTGATCCACAAAGTGGAGAGAAACCATTTGGAGGAAAGACAGTTGTTCTTGGTGGTGATTTCCGACAAATATTACCGGTTGTATCTAAAGGCCGAAGAGAAGAAATAGTTGAGGCATCAATTAATAGGTCTTCATTATGGAAGTACTGTACAGTTATGACTTTGACAAAGAATATGAGGCTTGAGCAAAATCCCGGCGATAATGTTGCAAGAGAATTTGCACAATGGATTCTAAAAATAGGTGAAGGTGAATTAGATGATAGTGAGGGTGAATCATTGATTAAGATACCATCTGATTTAAGAATTCCACATGATACTCATCCTATTAATGATATTGTGAATGCTACCTACCCTGAGTTGCAAAGTAAATACACTGATGCAAAGTATTTAGAATATAGAGCGATTTTAGCTCCAACAAATGATGCCGTGCAAGACATAAATGACTACATGATTGATCTTATTAACGTTGACGAAGAAACATATCTCAGTGCTGATTCAATATGTAAAGCTACAAGCAACATTCAAGACCAAGATATTATGTATCCAATAGAATTCCTAAATTCTTTGAAGTTTCCGGGTATACCAAACCATAAACTCAGGCTCAAAGTTGGAATCCCTATAATGCTACTTCGGAATTTAAATCAGAGTGCTGGACTTTGCAATGGCACGAGACTTTTGGTTACTCAATTGTCAAAATGGGTGTTAGAGGCTAAAATCATATCAGGGACTCACGTTGGACATAAAGTATTCATTCCACGTATAGTTCTATCTCCTTCCGATTCTAAAATGCCTTTTGTATTGAAAAGAAGACAATTTCCAGTATCTGTTTGCTTTGCTATGACGATTAATAAAAGTCAAGGTCAATCATTGAAACGTGTAGGCCTTTTCCTACCAAAACCTGTCTTTAGTCATGGTCAATTGTATGTCGCTATATCCAGAGTTACAAGTAGAAATGGGCTTAGAGTATTCATTGAAGGTGAACATTATGGCGATAATTTCCATACAAAAAATATAGTATACAAGGAAATATTCAACGATTTGCCTAGAGGTAACATTTACTATATATTTGAATCTTATATTGTATCTTGATTTAAAATGCCTATATTTTTCACTAAAAATATAAGTACACTTACTAAAATAAATTTTGTGCAGGTGTTACTGAATAATATCAACATGGCTTACACATCCCTGAATCAAATTTCAGTTGAGAAAGAAACGTGGATTGTGAAAGTTAGAATCATTCGGATGTGGGACGCAATTAACATAGCAAATGACCATGAGCTAATCAGTCTTGATATGATAATGGCAGACGAAAATGTAAGTTGTTATCTATTTTTCTCAATTTAATTATTTTCAAATATGGAACAATAAATTTGTGAAACATTTTTAATTTTTTTTTTTATCAGGGGACACTAATACATGCAAGTATTAGAAAGAATTTTGCTCAGCGTTTCAGACCTCTCTTCAATGAAGGATCTGTCTACGCAATCAAGAATTTCATAGTTGAGGAACATAGAGCGAAGTTTCGTCCGGTACATAACGAAGTTAAAATTATTTTCATGTCAACAACTTCCGTCTCTAAGATCAATGGAATAGATCATGCCATACCTCATTACGGATTTGAACTCGCTGATTATGAAACTATAGCGAGTCGTTGCAATGACATTACTTATTTGACTGGTATATTGATCATTTATTTTCATTTACTTTAAAAAATAACTTATAGCTTATACAAAGTGATAATTCAATACTAATTTTATTAAAATCAATTTCATTAATTTGCAGATGTCATTGGTAGATTAGAATCAGTTGGAGTTATTGAAGAGATTAAGGCAAAAGGTCGTCCCACAAAAGTTCGAAAAATTCAGTTGTTACTAGAAGAGTAAGAAATAATTTTATTTTCATGTGAAATACAATCAGCTACTGAACCCCAACAACCATAGCATACTAACTTAGTTATCTACTATGCCAGAAACAAATATTTGCAAACAACTTTGTGGGGATCTACAGCACTTCAAGTAGATGAGGATTTCTATGAGAAAAATACAAGTCCAACTATTGTAATAGTAACTTCGACTATTGTGAAGACTTTCAGGGGTAACTACTTTATTTACTATTTTTATAAACCATATAATGCGTATTTCTCTTTGTATATGTTAATGGATTTCTCTTTGAATTTTTTGTAGGTGAATACAACTTATCATCAACAACTGCAACAAGGGTGTACATCAACCTTAAAATTCCTGAAGTTGCCAGAGTTCTTGACAAGTACAACTATTAACTAATTATATTATATTTTACTAAGAAAATGTAAACTGACCTATTTTTATTTTTAATGAATAGGTTGAACAATGTCACAGTATCGGAAGTTAAAGAATTGAAGATTGATCGACCACCGATGATTCCAGACGAGGAACTTGCCTTGCGAAATAGAAAGACGGTTGCTGAAATAAAAAAAATGGAATGGAAACCCGAGACAAAGGTATGAGCCCCTCAAGTTATAAGATCTAAATCTTAACCTATAAGATCACTAATACCGTATCATTTATTTTAATTTTTGAAAAATTTATTATTGCAGGAAATATTAATTACATGTTTATGCAAAGTCAATAGAATAGACAACAAGTTTGGATGGTATTATATTGGTTGTCTTACATGCAAGACGAAGGTTAAGCTTATAGGAGGATCTTTTTGGTGTGAACGTTGTAAGGCGGAACCTAAATTTTCTGTACCAAGGTAAACAAAAAATAACATTGTATATAAATATATATAGTTCCTACTACTAACCAATTTGGAAATGAAGCAGGTATAGGATACAAATAGAAGTATCAGATACAACTGATTCAACAACATTCATTGTATTTGATAAAGAGGGTGAACAACTTACAGGCAAGACTGCGAAAGAACTTGCAGACATGCAAGATGAGGTAACAAAAACATAAAAAATTTACTTTACCAATACATAATAAAGTAAAAAAGTAAACAAAAATTAATCCAACATACTCTAACTTATCATAACATTATGCTATTTTATATTTATACAGAATTTGAAGGACAATGTCTTACCAAGAGAAATGAAAGCAATAGTTTCCAATGAATATATATTCCAATTGCGACTCAACGACTATAATTTGAAAAGAGGATTAGAGAATTATACCGTTTCAAAAATCTTTCAACCACATGTTTCACAAGAGGTTCAGATCCAAAAGGTAACATTTAATTATTTTTTTTTAAAAAAAAAGAAAAAGAAATTATCTACACAATATTTTTCCTACATAATTTAATGCATCTTCTAATGAAATTTAATTATAACAGGAAACTCCGGCCAACTCTGAACAAAATACAGAAGACGAACAGACATTCACTCAACATTCTTCAATGTCGTCTTCCTTACCTATTGAAGATGTTGAATCAGATGATGATGATATGCCGATCAAATTGCTTTGCAAACGAAAGCGATACACTTAATACAACTATCTAATCTTTTTTAGGCCAGGAGATAGAATTTCGAACAAGCTAATGTAATTATTCTTAATAATAGTATTGTGATGTGCTTAAACTTAATAATGCTTGAGATGGGGGTTAAACATGATAATGTTACATTTTCAACCCTGATTACCTATGCTAGGATGTATTCTTAATCTGTCTATTAGTCTCAAAATTTAATATTTAAAATCAAATTATTAAATTTATTCATTCTTATCCTCTTAAACTTTTGAATATGTTGTGATATAAATCTTTAGATTAAATTATAATGAAGAATCCCGCGCATAGCGCGGGTTATGAGCTAGTATATATATAATAGAGGAATCAGTAAAGCAAAAGCTTATAATCGCGACAAATGGCGCTTAATTGTTTTGACAAGTGTCCCTCTTTATTATTAAACGTGCATTTAAGTTAGTTAAACTTTTTTTTTTTTTTTTTTTGAACAAAGCAAAACTCTTAAAAACGTTAAGCCACCTCATATGCATGCAGTTTAATTTTTTTAAAATAAAATAAACTGTTGACAAGTGTCCCTCTTTATTATTAAACGTGCATTTAAGTTAGTTAAACTTTTTTTTTTTTTTTTGAACAAAGCAAAACTCTTAAAAACGTTAAGCCACCTCATATGCATGCAGTTTAATTTTTTAAAACAAAATAAACTGTTGACAAGTGTCCCTCTTATTATTGGACGTGCATTTAAGTTGGTTAAACTTGGTGTAAAGTTGGTTAACCCACCTCATCATACGTGTAGTTTTATTTTTTAAAACAAAATAACTGAATCTGAAGTCAAATACAAATGAAAAGGTGGGATCAGTTTTTTTTTTTTCTACTAAATAACTGTATCTGAAAAATTGTTTGGAGGAAGACGCTATAACATTAAAAAAAGACAAGACTTCTTCCTTACTATTTCTCATGCTCCAAAGAACTTGCCACCTTATCAAACTTCCAACCCTTTACGCTGATTAAGTAAGTTTTCTATGCAGGCTCAAAATTTCATTTTAAAATTTGTTTTGTGGTTTATTTATTATAATTTTTGTGATTGGATAGTAGAACCTTTTAACAAAATCCTTCTATTGCCCGTTGGAGTTCGTCTTCAAATCTGATCAACCAAATGGTTTTCTCTATGTAGATTTGTGGGAATCATACATATTTTATATATATATATATATATTGATTTACGATTATATGATTTAATTTTTTTTTATTTTTTCTCTTCTGTGTTTTGTAGTTGTATTTCGCTGAACCATGTGTAGTTAATATACAAAATTCATTGTTCTTTGTTGTTGTTGAGCATGAGGATTTTCAAAGAGCTCTCTTTGGCTGCTGCGAAGACACAGGAAAACTGGAAAAGAAAAGAAAATAATAGTATAGAAAAAGAAAACCACTTTAACCCAAGTAATTTTCAAATGCTGAAAATTTGTTCTTGGCTTTCTTTTTTTTCTCTGTTGAAAGTATATGTTTGGGTCAAGTTGCCTTTTCCTTTTTCTTTTTTTTTTTTTTCTTTTTTTTTTTTTTTTTTTGTTCCTTCTTCTTACTGCAAGGCAAAGCTTTTCTTTATTTGTTTTCCGAGTTGTATCGGTTCTTGATTAAATTATATTGTAAATATTTTTTTTATAAAGTGCAACGGTTTTCAACGGTTCTTTTGATTTAGGTAACTTTGAGGGTGAGTATAGAGATGGATGTGGAAGAAGCGGAACATAAAGAAGTGCCAAAATGTGAATCTTAGGTTGTCCGTTTTATTTTATTTTTTCTTCCTTATTTGATGTTATAATTTATATACAAAAAATACAGTTATTTTATATTATAGAGGTATAAAATCACAACCATTTATAAAATTGTTCTCTGTACAAAATTCAAAACTATCTACTGTCCTTTGGAGTTCGTCTTCAAATTTGATCAATCAAAAGGTTCTCGATCTCTCTGTAGATTATATTATAGGAGTATTTTTCCAGTTTCTGTTTATTGTCCGGTTTCATATTTTGTCCTTATTTTCTGTTCTAATTTATATATTATTTTTATTTTTGTTCTAAAAGTAGTTTTTTTTTAATGTTATATATGCAAAGAATTGTCGAGAAACAGAATTTCTATTAGACATAACTTCTTTCTATACCTATGAGGCTTTGAAATTATTGTAATTGGAGAAAATATACAATAAAGGAAAAATAAAATTATTTTTATACTATATGTGTATTTTCATTTTTTTTCGTTTGTCATCTATTTTCATTTTTCGTCCTTATTTTATGTTCTAATTTATATATTATTGCTTATTTTGTGCTAAAAGTATTTTCTTTTATGATATATATGTGAAGGACGGTGGTCGGGAAAATAAAATAAAATAAAATAAAATCTCATTTTGTCGGGACTTCTTTCTATACCTCTTAGTTTCATTGAAACCGAGAAAAATATACAAAAAATACAAATCTTAAGTTCCAATTTTTTGTCCTTATTTTTTGTTATAAATGTAGTTTCTTTTACGTTATACATGCAATACATGTATATATACACTTTTAGAATGTTGTATGAGTTACACTTCATTCCATATTGCCCTCAATTTTAAAGGTAATAAGAAAACAATATTTATAAAAATGACTATATAATATTTGGCAAAAGGTTTCTTTTGTAAATATTGAATACAAGTTATTACAATGATGTGAGTACACTATTTTATTCTTTGTTTTTGTGAATTCCTATATTATGACAGAAGCACATTTAATTTTAAAAAAAGTAATAAATAATTGAAGAATAATAAAATGTGTAGAAAAATAGCATAAGCAAGAGAGAGAAAATAACACAATGAATTACGGGTGGTTAAGTGTTAATTTTATTCATTATTTTTTATTTTTGTTTTACACTATTTTGTGCATTACAATATTATGTAATTGTTCTCTTGAATTAAATTTAGTAAATGTAAATATTCAATACATGTGATTTCTTTTACTTAATTTGAAAATAATTTGCAATAAGAGTGCAATTTCTTAAATAATTTGAGTCGTGTATTTATACTTTTTTTTAGTTTACGTCATTCAATTTTCATACGAAAAATTAAGCATAATATATAATTTTATGGTCAATAATTATAATTTGTAGTTGATTATGTACGCTGATAATTATATAAGCCCTCCATTTTATGTTTTGTGAGTTACAGTTAACTTGATATTGCCCTCCATTTTGAAGGTACCATGTATATGATAATAAGAAAACAATATTTATAATATTTCACTTCATGTTTGGTGATTTATAAATTGTTAATTATTCATTATTTGATTATGGTGAGTGTGCAATTTTCTTTAGTTAAAATATGTTTATTGTTAACAATATTTTCTTTTGGGTTTTTATTTTGGACTGTAGCATGGCAGACAAACATTATAAGAAAGATAAACGAGATCCCAACGGACGCTTACTCAGCCTGATACGCTGGGCGTGTCGCGAGAGATATGAAGTCCTCCGTTTGCGTCATTTCATGGTGAGGACTCCTAGCATCAGTCGTGGGAGGGGACGACGTGTTCAGGTACATCGAGAGGGAATATCAGACAGGGAACTCGCTCATGCGTGCGACTCTAATCCTAAGAGGGCAACATCACTAAGTTACTACAAACACTTGCATCAAACGCCTGAAGTTATTAATTTTCACCACATGGTTGATTTGGAGTATCAGGAAGAGACAAATGCACCACCGCCTGAGTCCTCCGACAATGAGGACGATCACGCTTGACATATTTCAATTTCTCTATTATAAATTTTCAAATTTCATGTTTATAGACTTGATAAATTTTATGTAGCATTTTAATATTGATTATCCGGTTTGTAAATATTGAATACAAGTTATTCCAATTATGTGAGTGTACTATTTTGTTCTTTGCTTTTGTGAATTCTTATATATGTATAAAATGTCTATTGAATTAACATCTATAAAAATTGAATACATGTGATTTATTTTGCTTCCTTACGATAGTATTTTTATTCTTATTCATAAGTTTTTATTTTGTTTTTAAAATTAAATGTAGCATTCTAAAAACTTTTTTTTAAAACTATTTTGTATATTATTTATTACTTTTTAATTTGATTCTTATTCAGTTTTAATTAATAAAAACCCGCGCATGACGCGGGTTACGTGCTAGTTTAGACATAAAAAGGGAATCACGTGAATCACGTGACTAATCATTGACGGGACAACAGTGAAATGAAAAGAACATAAACTGACAGACTCGTACGTAAAGAGTTTTATTGTCAATTTTTTTTTTTCTTTTCTTCAAAATAATAATAAAAAATAATTAATGTGATATAAAAATAAAATAAAATTTAAATTTTTTAGAAAAAAATTTGAAGAAAGTTAGATTCAAAAGTCCTTTTTAATTTCTTGAACTTTTAGGAGAATGACATTTACTTAAATTGGGCCTTAGGCTTTGGCCATTAGCCTATATTTAATCTATATCAGTACGTATAGCCCCATTCCCTTGGCCGACCTGCCTAGCTCGTCGGGCGTAGGGAATCTTGTCTCTAGCCTTGAATGCCAAGGTCAGATGACTTTCTCAAGAATTAAAAGCCTAATGTAGAATGATTTCATAATCAGGCAAAAAATCCTAAATAATCAAAGTTTGTAGAATAATATCCACCTAGTTGAAATCCTACAATGTTAGAAATCAAAGCCTATCATATAGATGTTCTCCAAAGAAAGATACCTCAACGAAATTAGAATATTTTTGGTTTTGAAAGGGATTATATTTAGGTCCCACTTAACCAAATAGTCAAAGCTAAGTGCGTAGGTTAGGTTGTGTCTTTGGAGGCTAGCCTTGGGTTAGGCCGCATCTTTAGGGGTTAGCCTCGGGTTGGCTTGAGACTAGGTGTGCGGGTTAGGCTACGTCTTTAGGGCCTAGCCTTGATTTGGGCCGAGGCTAGGTGTGCAAGTTAGGCCGTGTCTTCAAGGGCTAACCTCAAGTTGAACCAAGGCTAGGTGCGCAGGTTCCGTTGCGGCGTTGCATCTTCAAGGGCTAGCATCGAGTTGAGCCAAGGCTAGGCATGCAAGTTAGGCTAGGTCGTGTCTGAGGGGCTAGCCTCAAGTTGGGTTGAGACTAACGAGTTAGGCTGCGTCTTTAGGGGCTAGCCTTGGGTTGGGTCAAGGATAGGAGCATGGATTGGGCCGCATCTTCAAAGGTTAGCCTCGGGTTTCGCTGAGGTTAGGCACGTAGGTTAGGTTGTGTCTTAGGGGTTAGTCTCGGGTTGGACCCAAACTAGTGTATGGGTTAGGTCGTGTCTTTAGGTTCTAGCACTACAAAAAAAAAAAAAAAAAAAAAAAAAAAAAAAAAAAAAAAAAACAAATTCTGGACGGTTTTAAACCGTCCAGAAATGCAGAAAAACCGTCTGGAATCAATTCCAGACAGTTTTTTCTAGACGGTTTAAAACCGTCTAGGATATAGGGTCGCTAAATAAATTTCTGGACGGTTTGGGCAAAATTGTTTGGAATTCCAGACGGTTTGGACAAAACCGTCCAGACTTCAGTTTTTTCTTCTTTTTTTTTCTTTCCATTGCCAGCATGCTCTGTTTCTACCCTTGCCGGAAACCGATTTATTTCCTTTTGTTTTATATATTAATATCATTAATCAATATCCAAGATTTATCTCGTTGCTTTTTTTTTTTTTTTTTTTTTTTTTTTCTTTCCATCGCCGGCATGCTCTGTTTCTGCCCTTGCCGGAAACTTTTATTTTTTTTCCTCCCTCATCAGAACCTTCTTCAAGGGCCGGCAAATCTTCCCCTTCCTCCCCAAATGAAATCCAACCCAGAATTAAAATCCAGACTCCCTGGCGAGACCTCAACCCTTCATCTCCGTCACCGAAAAAAAGGACCCAAAAATACCAACTCTGGCGACCAACAAAAAGGGCCAAAATGGAGCAAAAATCACCATAAAAAAGGACCAGAAATCACCAAAAAGGATGCCTCCTCCGTCGCCGGATCTCTTCCCTCTCTCGATCTCGATCTCTACTTCTTTGAGTCACCCAATCTCCTTGGGTGGTGGCGATGAGTCGTGCGGCTGGGCAGGTGGGGGTGAGTGGTCGATTGTCCTGTGGAAAAAAGAAAAGAAAAGAAGAAGAAGCACAACAAAAGAAGATCAAAAGATAGTGAGAAGGATCAAAGAGACGAGAGAGAGAAGATCAGTACGTTTTGGGTAGAAGAGAGCTTTGGGGGAAGAAGAAGAACGAGAGAGAGAGAGAGAGAGAGAGAGAGAGAGAGAGGGTTTTAATTATTACAGAGATTGATGGTTTTGATTTTGGCTGGGAAATAAATCGGACAGATGTGGTGAAACAAGGGGGTATCACGCGGATTGATGACATGGCGTAGAAAAAAAAAATTCCAGACGGTTTGGTAAAAACCGTCCACAAAATTCCAGACGGTTTTAACTAAATCTACTGGAAATAACATTTACCGACGGTTTTGAAAAAAACCGTCTATAAATTTATAGACGGTTTTTATAAAACCGTCTGGAAATGAAAATTTTCAGATGGTTTAGTTAAAACCGTCTGGAATTTTATGGACGGTTTAATCAAACCGTCCTTAATAAATTTTTTACAGACAGTTTCAAAAAAACCGTCTGTAAATTTTATTTTCTAGACGGTCTAGAAAAAAACCGTCCATAAATGCCTTTTTTTTAGTAGTGTAGCGTCGGGTTGGACCGAGGCTAGGTGCGCAAGTTAGTCTGTGTGTTAGGGGCTAGCTTGGGGTTGGGCTGAGGCTAAGTGCGAGGGTTAGGTCGCATCTTTAGGGGCTAGCCTCCGGTCCAAGACTAGGCGTATGAGTTAGACTGCGTCTTCAAAAGTTAGCCTCGAGTTGTGTGAATTTTTTTTATTTATTTGTTGACACATTTTATATCCATATAACAATAAGAGGATATCTAAAACTCTTGAATGAAAGGATATTAAATTGAACCTTCTATGAGAATAGAGGAGGGAGGAGATAATTTACAAATGACCAAGAAGTAAAAAGAGAGGGGGTGTTAATAGCTAACACTACCAAGAGAGTATCACTCTCGAGAATGAAACTACTATAACCAGGCAAGTAATGAGAAGAGCAGCAAAAACTTCACGAGTAAGAGCATATATCAGATGAGTGAAGTGTAGACCAAAAAAATAGAAAACATGTCTATTGTTTTTTTGGGTGTTGGGCCGCTGCGGCGGCAGTGGTGAATGGAAGGAAAATAGTTTGAAAAATGTTAGATACGCTTTCATTTTATTCCCATCTCCTATATATACTCCTTAATTTATGTGGCGCATTTTCATGTCATTTTCTTAGAAAGTTTATAAATGTGACACTACCATATTAGCTAAAAAAAAAAAAAATGTCCAACCTTTTTCATGCATCGCTGACCAATCAAATCTCTAAAAATGGTGCAACCACCTCCAACATGTGTGATCAGGCTAGGTGGTCGCGGCTACCAGATTAAATGTCCCATCATACTCTTATAGGTAAGAAAATAGAGAAAAGGTAGGAAATGAAATGGAAGTACCTGTAAATGTAATTACCCAGATAGTTTTATCAATGTGAGAAGGCATATGTGCACCGGACCACCTGAAGGAAAACTCCAGAGAGACCAGGACAAGAACACGGATCGATCAATCTCTTCAAAAAAAATTTGTCTGGCTGGATTTTCTTTCTAATTCTTTAATTTGGGACCATTTTTGGACATGTTTCTTTCACAATTACAGCATGCATCGATCGATATCTTCAAAAAAAAATTGTCTGGCTGGATTTTCTTTCTAATTCTTTAATTTGGGACCATTTTTGGACATGTTTCTTTCACAATTACAGCATGCATGGATATTAATATATATATATATATATATATAAACTGATGAAGAAGAGATCACTGTGGGTTCCATATATGTATAGGTTTTCGATAGCTTATCACCACGTACTCTGCATGGGTCCGCCTGACGCCTGTGTTCTTAGATGAAAGTGATCGAAAGTGAAAGTGACATAGGAAGGAATTAAGGGACAACTCCATGAACAAGTGTGAATCACTTTTAGGATTTTTGGCGTATATATATATATATATAAGCTGTGAAGCCTGTGATTCTTCTCCAATTGTCTTCTAGCTAGCTATCTCCATTTTCTTGGGGTAAAACTACAGTCTAGAGTAGTACTACGAACGACATATTGATTGCCTCCATGTGTCTTTGAAAAATTAATCAAACATCACGTTCTAATATTCGCGTACGTAGCACTGCCTTGAAGGTCTCGATCACGTTGAACCTAACCTGATTCCTGTTGCCTTTGTTGGAAGATTAGACGCACGTTTGGCACGCCCCGGCCAGGAATTAATGAAATAATGATCATACGATTCGCTTGTTCTTATCCACATGATCGAACAATGCATGCGTATGAAGAAATCTAAAAACTCCTTAATTGGGACACACACACTACTTATTTTATGCAATATTTAATTTATTCACTTTTCGATGGATTACAATTTACTTTTTTTTGTTGCGTGACACTTGCAATTAATGCCTTCGGGAGCTTTAGATCATCTAGACAAATAATGAGTTAGATATATATGAAATATTTAATTGAAATAGAAAGTACTATATGAATTATTATATATACGTACAAAGGCCTCTCTACCCTATCCAGGAGTAGACTACCTTAACATATAGGTGGGGGTTCATTTGCAACCCTCAAAAATTTTGGAGTCCTTATAAAAATATGATTTTTTATACCATGGTCCTAACATTGAAAACTTTTTCACATGCATGCACCCCTAAATGAACGTAGCTTTCTAAAGAAATGGCGAAAGATTGATAAATAAATTGCTAACGATTTCACTATGTATAGCGATGATAATGAATCAATTTAATTTATTCCATCAAAGACTATCATCAAGCATAATTCGAAAGAGATGCCATGCAAGTTATTTTTTGGATTTTTTTTTTTTTTTTTTACATGTCTATAAAATCACTTTTAAAAGGAACTTCCCTTTCAAATACCAAAGTTTTATAATTTACTATATAGACATATAACTTTTGTATATAGTTATGACTTAAGTTTAAGACTTGTCTACTTTTATCAACATAAATGTGCGCGCACACACATAAAGAAACTACATACGTATTTACATAGGTTCAAATCCCACGCAAAAAAAATCATAATTCCAACCGTTCTTTGAGCTTATCCTTTTAATCATTATGAACAAATATTTTTGAAAAGTTTAGTGGCCTAATTTAAAGTGATCTACTTTTTGCTGACAGCAATATTCACATGCCCTAAAAGGCTGAAACGAATGTCACATGCAGGAGTTGCTGGAGTCAGAGTCAGGACGTACCCTTTACAAAAAGATTTGGTCGTTTGTCATCCCACAAGGCATACAGGAGAACCAATATCTTAGCAAAAAGTTATTTATGAGTGTCTAGCTTACTGTAATATTGGGCCCTATAATGTTGAACGTTTATCCAAATTCAAGTAAGAAGATAAAGGCTAGCTAGTTGAAGAGAACTAGATATTAGAGGGGGGAAAAAAAAGGGTGAAGAGAACTATTTGTTTTCTTTTGTTATATCCACGTACATTGTGTCACACCATTTAAAATTAGGGCTCATATTTACCGTGAAACAGCATATACATCATTAAATTTGTGAGATCTAATATAGACCACAAAATAAATCATTTTTAGAGTGCGTTTAGGAGTACAATTTTAAATTAAATCACAAAAAATGTATCGTTTAAGAATACGTTTTTTCTTTTAAAATAAAAAATAAAAATCGATTTGAGAACGTATAAAAAAAAAAAAAAAAAAAAAAAAAAAAAAAACAACAATTTCTAATCGTAGGCAAGCTAGAGAGTGCGTTTTCAAAACGTACTGTTTTAAAAACTAAACTGCGATTTTACCAACTGTTTAACTGCATTTTTAAAAATTATGTTTTCGAATCGCTATTTTTTTAATTACATTTTTGAATCCGCAAGCCTAAATGAACTCTTATTTCACTTAAAACGGAGAAATTCATATACATCCTTGATTTATTGAGCACAACTAAGTGCATTCTTCAATTTATACTGCGCGCATGGATCCTTAATCAGTCATGGCAAATAGTGTCGATTTTGCGAACTTGGGCCCTTGTTTGTAAGATTATCAGATGCCGGGCCCATTTTGTAAAGCTTTTTAAGAAGTGAACAAAATACCAGCAACAAATAAATTGGGCCTTGGGTTCAGCATCTAGATTTGGGCCTAAACTTTGAAACCCTTACCCTATTAAAAGCAATTAAAAAAAAAAAAAAAGTGAACCTTTTTTTTTCTTTTCTTTTTTTCTTAAAAAAATAAAAATAAAAATAAAAATTCTTTGACACTAGTTGCTATATGATAATACTCTACTCCCTCCCTCCCCTTTGCTTAATATTAGTGAAGATTTGTATATTTTTTTAGTTCATAAAATAAGAGGAAAAAAGTAAAGGAAAACTACTTTATTGAAGATCAGAGAATGTGAAAAATATATTTTCAAAAATAAGGATGAAAAGAAAAAAGAAAAGAAGAAAATAGAGTGAAACAAATATTTTAGTATTCTCATTCATTTTCCTTATTTTCTAGTATCTTTTATAAAATGATGACAATTGGAAAGTGTACTCTTTATAATAAATTTCTATTCCTAAAAATGTTTAGGTTTAGACAAGACATGATAGAGGGACAAAAGGGCAGGATATTCTGGTCGACAAGGTTAGCAATTAAATTATAAAAAAAGTACATATAACCTCCTTAAATTATTATCTCATTATCAATGATTCGTGCCATCTAGCCATTTGACGAAAAGTGTTAGCTATCACATCACAACCCATCATTGATTGACAAGTAGCGTAATTGATGATTTATCAATACTTCTTGTCATTATAAAATTGTAGTCTTACCATCAAATTATAAATAAATTATTATTTAAAAAGGAAAAAAAAAAGAAGAAGGGTCGCCTTTCACAACTAGATGAGCAACGATGGGTTGTCTCTCTTCTGGTGAGGGCCAGTCCCTCTTTTTATATATATATTTCATTTTTTATTGTATATGAGAGTGTGGGAGAGGGACACCCCTATTTTTTATTTTATCTAAGAGTAAGACGGTAATTTTACAATTATGCTACATGTCAATCGACAATTAATTGTGATGTGACATTTAATGGTTATCGTCAATAAATATAATACATTGCCACTTAAAAACACAACTTTCGACAATCTTTGTTCACGCAGCAATTTTTACTTTTATTTTTTTTATTTTTTAAGAAAAAAAAAAAAAACCTTAAAGCTAGATAGGGGACCACCTTGCCATATGAGTAAAGTAGTCAAAAGTTGTGTCTTGAAGTGACAAAAGATTATATCTCTATCGTCAAATAATTAAAAGACATGAATTATTTTGGACAAATAACTTACTTCAAGAAAAATAATTTTCCTCATTCAAAATGTGGAGGCCCGCCCCACTAAGAACCAGATTCAAGTTGTCATGTACGCATGTAGTTGTCGTTGAAAGTCATTAAAATGGTACTGGCTACCTGCCAGGATTCATGATTTGTGGTGGCAAGAAAACAAAAAAAATGGAGATTAATTAAGATGTGAGAAAAGTAGTCAGAGTAATAGCATTTTCTTCATGTTCAACTTGCAGTGGGTTCTTCATGAATTGTACGAAATGTTTGTCTTCAATTGCTCCTAGTCAAGATTGGTTACACATTTAGTGTTTTTTTCTTCTTTAGCCCCTGTCGATCTCCTAGATGATGACAATTTCTTCACCCTTTAGCGAATTTTAAGGCCAAGAATAATATATGCTTCTAGAAATTTAGACCTTTTTTATAAGGAACATGGATCTCCTATTATTGGGATCCTTCTTCTTAACTTCTTTTTTTTTTCTCCCTTATTTTTGGATAACTTTTATTTAACTTTGCCTATATGGTATTTTTCTTTTCTTTTTTTTAAAAAAAATGATGAAACCACTCTGGAGAAAAATGCTAGGTCATTTTCTTGAAAAAAAAAATGTTACGTAGCTCAGATTGGACAAGAATTGTATCGATCGAGCAAAGTTGTAGAACAATTATTTCTTAATATTTTATTATTATCTTTGCTCCCTCCTATTAAGGATTTGTGTTAGTCATTTTAGTCTTATCATATTTCTTCTAGAAGACTGAAGAGATAAAGCATCTAGAAAGTCTTTTTTTCTAGAGTAAGAAGGAGTCGTCTATATGACGAGAAAAAATTTGCTCCTTGCATTTTTTTATTATTTGTTTTTCAAAAGTCATGCTACTTTATTTTATGCTCCATATAAATTTGAATGGTTCACATGAAGCATTTGGGCCGCCGGCTGACTGGCCCACACGCAATATTAAATATATTGCGGGTAATGATTTTTAATTTAGAGCTTTCATTTTCAATAAACGGCACAAAATAGAATAGCGAATATTCATCCTACGATAGCGGAAGCTTTAGCCGCATGAAAGATAGTGAAATTTAATAGAGATTTGAATTTTTAAAATGTCATAATTTTTTTTTTATATTCAAAAGATCCCTTTCAATATATATATATATATATATAAAAAAAAAAAAAAAAAAAAAAAAGACTAAACAGTCAAATGTATAGGGTTACAAAGATTCCCTAATAAATCAAGTCAGAAGCACTAAGGTGAGAGTTTTTTTCACCGGGTAAAGTCAGACTCAGACTATAAAAGACCACAACTGCTAAAAACAACTTAGACAACAAAATAATGCATCTACGTTATATGAACTATTACTAGATCTAGGAGAGGACACATATTCTGATCTAATAGGAAAAAGAACGATGTTAGAGTCGGTATAGACAATTGATTGATAACATAAAAATGGTGCTTAAAAGCATTCAATCATGGCAAATCAGGGTAAGGGCGTGTTTGAGATTGCGATTTCGTAGACAATAAGTGCGATATAATCTTTTGTCACTTCAAGATTATATGAGAGTGCTTAGCTGTGTTTTTAAAAATCATTTTTTTAAAAAAAAATCGTACATTTTAAAATCATGATTTTAAATTGCATTTTTTGAAATCGCAAACCCAAACAGCCTGTAAATCAAAAGGGAGGCAAACATGACACCTTGTTTTGCAAAGGCCGCTATTAATAATAGTTTGAATATTTACTTCAAAATATATATGTATATACACTAAAAATCGGTTGAGAGTAATCAAATTATTCCTATGGCCCAAAAAAGGGGTTTAACAACACTTGCTTATAGTCATTGTGGCTCGAGTCTTAGGCGACTTAGGTGGTCACCTAAAGCCCTTGATTAATAATTATACAATAAACTTTTATTTAAAATATATATATATATATATATATATATATATATATATATATATATATAAAGGCTAAAAATAAAGCATTTTAAGGCTTTAATATGGTGAAAAATTAATAAAATACTCTTTAATTAAGGTCTGCATTTAATAATTGTACAATAAATGTTATTTCCAAAGCAAAATTTAAGACTCTAATATGGTAAAAAATTAATATATAGTTTCTAACTAAGGTCCTCAATCATGGTAAAAATAATTACAAATTGAAAGTCTCATTATTCACATCCAGAAAAGGAAAAAAAAAAAATCCATAAATTCTTTAAAAATTCCAATTATTCACACTTTTCAAAAGCCATATTTTTACATTCATGAAATTAGTCTAACGTGAATAATTTTTTCTTCAACTTTTATTTGAATTGAATATTTAGAAAAATATGAAGTCTTCAAAGTGCATAGATTATCATTATTTGCGTTATGCATAATAGATAGAATTACACCCTAGGTAGTCTTCAATGTCCAACAATTTTTTTCTGCATTATGCATTACACATCAATCTTTATATAACTTATTTCCATTTTCTCTTTCTTTTTTTTAAAAAAAATAAAAATCTTATTATTTCATATTTTTGAATAAAGTGATAAGTCATTCTATATCTAATAAGTTATTAAAATAAAGTTTTAAAATACATTTTACAAATATAAAAAAGTTTTCTAATTGACATATTAAATAAAAAATATATATTATAAATATTAAATAAATTTAAATATAAAAAAAATTGCCTCACTTAAACTTGTTGCCTTAAACTTCAAAATTTTTCAAGCCAACCCTATCGACGGTGCGAGCCACTATTCTCTGTCAAATATTGGCGGTCCCAATCCACCACTCCTTTGTTTTCCATTGGAGAAGGCCGGGCCCGACCTCCGGGAAGCATGGAATTTTAGGAGTCAAATGAAGAGCACCAAACCTTACACTTTGTCCTCTTTCTGTAAAGGTCGAAGCACATGGCATGCTAAGGTTTTGCGTTGACTAAGTCATCATGTTAATTAGTTAATTAAATGTAATTATCCAAATATATGAAATTTAATATAAAATACAGCAATTCAATATTTAATGGCGACTACTTCTTTGTGAGCAGTACACAAAAATAATTCAAACCCATTGTGTACGTTGCAAGCAAGTAGGGACGGAAGAACATATTTCTCAACGGGCGTGCTCGGAAATATGTTTGGGATCTGTTCATATATTAAATAAATGGAACTTAAACAAATTTTTGGCTGGACTGTTATAGGGTCATATAAATTTATATAAATTTATTTTTTATTATTTTTAACTTTATAACGGGAACATCTTAAATATTTAAAAAGATAAAAATGAATCTTCTTCATAATGTAAATTATATAATTTAAATTATTGTAATTGTGAGTCTTAATATAAATATATATGTGTAATGTGTGTATATGAATGGGTTTGTGTCATTGTGTGTATGTATGTGTACGTGTGTGTAATAAATGTATACACATACTATAAGATAAACATATACACGTACGGAAGATTAAATTGTTTAATATTTGAGTTAATTTATTTAATTAACTCAAATTGTAAAATTCTAACAAAAATTAGTAAGGATTTACAAAAGGAAATAAACAATCACAACATTAAATTTATATATTTAATGAATATGTAAATATTTGAGTAGTGCGTGAACTCGAGTTCGTTTGCGACCCAAAAAAAATATATATGTATCAATACTCAAATTATTTAGCTCGGCTCGATTACAAGCATGTACAATTAGCATGTTATTTATATGCAAGTGTAACATATTATGACAAATTATGGGTTTGTTTGGTTCTGTTCTAATTAAACAATCTTCGGTTTTATTTTTTTTATTTTTTATTTTTAAAAAAAAGGTAATATATATATATATCGCAGTCGGGGGGGACATGCATGCATGTGTTTGAAAACTAGCTAACTTACAAAAATTATAAGTTGTTAATTTGCACAAAATATCAAGATGGTGTTTCCTATTTGTATATATATATATATATTAATTAATTATAATGAAAAAAAGAAACCATTGGTCCAGATTTTCTTATTGTTTTCTTGAAAAGATGTCTACTGGCTTACAGTTTTGCTGATCGTTAGAAGACAACGAACCAAGTCTTGTAAATTGAAATGTCTGAATTCAAAACAATTAATATATGGACGGCCGGTTTGGATTTCGGCATCAAATAATAATATATAAGATGAACAAACCGGTTTGATTTCCTCCAATCCAATTTATTAAATTGATAATAAATTAAAACCACGTGTTTTAAGCACAAATGTCACCTAATCTATTAATTCTATTAAAAGATGTACGTATGTGAAAATTATATTTCTTAAAAATAGATGTCAATTTAATAAATTAATTTAATTTTCTTTTTTCTAATTCAATTAGAAGGAAATTACAAGTCGGCACATGGACCATGGCGGAGGTGGAGTCGAACCTCGATCAACACTGAATAATCAAACTTCATTTTATGGGCTTGGCATGAAAGAGATGCTTGTGACAACGATAAGACGTGCCATGCAGACCACCTATCTTTTATTTCTAGATGATTTGCCTCAGTCCACCCGATTTATTTCTTTATTTTTGCTTTTATTTTAGCGTTGGAAGGTATACGTACGTAAGAAATTTATCAATTAATTTGACCAATATCATAGAATTAATAAACCGTTTACAAATCTTTGATCGATGCACCATTTTTCGGATAACTAGAAAGGACCGAGTAACAAATTCTATTGTTACAGAATAAAAGTTGAAAATGTCTGTCTTTTTCGGCCATGATAATTAGCTAGTCTTTCACGCAAGTTCTCAGTCCAGAAGCCAATCAAATGTATTGAAGCCTATACTTGCCATTCCAAGTCTCACACTTTTTTGTCTATCTTCTTATCCTTACCCTTCTCAACATACATATCTATGGAACTTAATTAAGAGAAACTACTCTATAATATTCAATCATAGAACATACACTAAAAAAAATAGATACCGGCTGGTTTTTACTAGCGTACTTTCTTGCTTTTGTCAGCATTAAAATAAGGGAAGAAAAAAAGAAGCACCGCTCTTTGTCAATTTGTCACCGACAATTGCCCAGAATGTCGCTAGCTATTGACTCTTTCCGAAACCCTCCCGCCCTCCTCCCTCCATTTCCGACCCAAAAAAAAATGAATTTTTTTTTTTTGTTAGACTAATGCTAAAACCCGCTTTCTTTTTTTATTTTGTAGTGATAATTATTTGAAGGCACAAGATTCATCCAAGTTGTCTTGCAAATGGAATATTTTTGTCTTCCCCCATTACTCGCAAGCATTTTTGTCCAATGTTACTCTCTTTCCCATTACTTGTAAATCAATGGGAGGCCAATCATATTGCAGGCACACACTTCACATCATACGTATAGGACATGGGGTAATGTGGGGATTAATATGCCAACCACACATAGTTTTCATTCTTATCTCATTGAATGTACGCGTCATGTAAATATCTCTTATTCCTCCACTATAAGAAGATAAGGTAAAGTTTAGGGTACTAAAGCCTTTACTATAACCTCCTTCGTGGTAATTTATTATTGGTGAAATGATTAAGAGTATATGGTTAATAAATCAATCATCAATTAATTAAATTGACAAATAAAATTTTTTGCTTAATCATTTTACAAATTATAAACCATACCATGTCCACGGATGGAACCATAAGCTCTTATGGGCAGGAGTTAGAGGTCAAAAAAATTTGTTAATACATAAAGGTCGGTCGGCTAATTTTTTTTTTTTTTTTTTTTACCTTAATATTATTTTTTTGAATTGAGAGGGTCCCTCCCCCATAAATCCATCACTGACCATGTCAGTTTGTAAGAGATACTTTGTAATAAAAACTGCTGGTAAGATATATACCTCATAGAGGTCACATATATTTCCTACCAAAAAAGAAATTAGGTCACCGTCCCCTTGTGTTTTACAATTTTTTTACATTAAGACCCCAATTTCTAATTTGATAAATTTGAGATCAATGCTACCAGTATTTGTAAATTAAGACTTTCGTTAACTTTTCCATCTACTAGATAACCGAATATTTAAAAAAAAAAAAAAAAAAAAAAAAAAAGGAAAAGAAAAGAAAAGAAAAGAAAAAGAAAAAAAAAGTCTAATAGATAACCCACTCATCATGATTCATGACCTATAGGGGCTTCCGTGATCTCCGCTCTTTTTTTTTTTCTTTTTTCTTTATTTTTGTCGGAGAGGGTATCAAAATATATAGGGATGGTCGAATTTCTTTCTATTGTAATTATAATCGTTTCGGGTATCTATTGGACGAAAAAGTTAGCAAAGATCTCAATTTACAAATGCGATAACACAAATCTCAAATTTATCAAAAACTACGGTCTCAATGTTAAAATAATAATAATAATAATAAAATATATATATATATATATATATATATATATATATATATATATATATATATATATATATATATATATATATATAAAGGGAAAAATTATGACATAATTTCGCAACAGAAATCATATTTTAATAAAATTTAATTTGTCATAGTAACTGTATTTATGATTTTCTATTTTAGCCTTTTTCGCTGTTTTACGGGGACATCATATATACTATCTAAGATTCTAAATTGTGCATTATATCAATTCAATTTTATCAAATTGAAACATTGCACTTAGCTGGAAAAAAAAAAAGAAAAAAGTACATCATACTTTAATTTAACAAATAAATTTTTTTTTTAGTAGGGAGATATTAAGTAATATTTTAGATCAAGACAAGCTCCTTGGCATATGAATTCTTCTAGAAAACTCCCCTTTTCCCCTTTGATTTTTGATTTTTGATTTTTTTTTTTTTTTTTTAAAGAAACACTAAAAAAAACCCAAAGGTAATTTTTTTTTTTTAAAGGAAAAATGTTTGATCTTCAATCTTTTGTCTATATTCGTGTAGAGTTTATCTTCGTACAAAAAATTTGCTATTAAATTTATTAAACTAAATGTAAACATCACATGTTCAACAATAAATTTACAAGCAAATAATAATAAAAAAAAAAAAGCAACAAAATGATACTAAACACGTCTCTTTTGTAAAACAAAAATGAAAAAGAACAAACTTTGAAGCTCCTTGGATAAACCTTGAAGAGAGCCTTATTTTTCAGAAAGAATAATATTACAAATCACATTAATCACATCACAATGTTGAATAATAATGAAAAAAAAAAAAAAAAAAATTCTAACATTATCCGTTAGAAAATACCGACAATTATCTTCTGGGTGCATTTAATTGGATTACACTTTTATGCCAACAGCGTCGATCATCCATTATTAAAAGAGAAATCAAAAATCGCAAAAATTCACATCGGCAAGGTGATCTACTATTATTACTCCTCAAAAAAATATGTACAATCAACTCAGCCCAATAAGATGTATATATATATATATTGATATTTATTGGTAGGTCTATGTATTTACATATGTATCGTCTGCTCTTCGACTAATCTATTCATTATCTTCACTCAAATCTGGATTAGTGTTCGACTCGGGGAAATCGGACGCGGTGAGTCAACTCGGTCACCAGCACTGGTCCGTCTCCCAATTCCGGCTCCTGTAGCCGGACGCGAACACCGTCGCCTTCAACGGCCGGTACCGGTGAAAGAGCTTGCGATCGTAGTCGGCGCGCTTCTTGGGGTCCGATAACGTGGAGTAGGCGGCGTGGATCCTCATGAACTCACCGGCCGACGAGTCCTTTTGGTTTGCGGCCAGCACGGTGTCGGGGTGGGACGTGCGCGCCAGTCTCCGATACGCGGCCTTGATCTCCTGACACGAGGCTCCCGTGGGGATGCCAAGGATCTCGTAAAACGACCCGCACGCGGCGGCGTTGGTGGCCGTGTGGTGAGGGTGGTACGGCGGCAGATACGACGTTGTAGTGTAGTTCTCGGTCGAAGCGGTGGCGAAGGCTTGCGGTGGTGCGAATTTGACGCGTGGCGAGGTGTTAGTGGCTGGCCTGGGAGAGCTGTTAGTGGCTGGCCTGGGCGAGCTGTTAGTGGCTGGCCTGGGCGAGAGAGTTGGAGCGGAGAGAGTTGGACGGGATGGTAGTACTACAGATAGCATCGTAAAGTATGGTGAGTTGTTATGCGGTTGAGGCGATGAGGGGAAAGAGGAAGGGGGCTTCGGGCTTTTAAATATAGTGCTAGATGAGTGGAGATGGGCCCGGGGTTTAACCATGGTTAACTAAGGGTTAAGTTTTATTGCGTGGGGTTAACTAGGGTAGGGACGAACCATGCTTATCCCTGAGGCTGAGGCTGATGCTAGGGTTGGGAGCTGACTCATCAGCAAAATAGAATATATATCCAATTCTATTGGGATGATGATTTTGGTGGGCAGCCGAGTAGGATAATGTTTTTTTGTTTTAGATTCTCTATAATTCTAAGTTTTTATTTGGTATGCAAAATGTGTATTTTATTAAAAAATGAATAGTTATTATTGAAAATAAAAAAATGGTAGAATGAAATAATTATTCAATTTTTTTAATTTAGTGACAACACATATACTATAATTGAAATTGAAACAAAATTACTAAAAAACTCACATAATTTCTTTTTTTAAAAAAAAAAACTCAAATCCTTTAAAAAAAAAAAAGAAAAAAAAAAAGAAAGAGAAGAAGTTAGATATGCGGCCACCACATATCTAACTTCTTTATTTATTTATTTAAAGTTTAGTTTGAAAAAATTTAAAAAAAAATATATGATTTTTTTTTAAAAAAAAATATGTTGTCTATTCCTATAAATAGGTTTCTAGATTTCTTACCAAATAAAAGAATATTTATTTCAATGAAATTCATTCTATTCCAATTACTTATTTTGCGAATTAAACGAGGCCTAAGGAAATTATATCTTTATGATTTTTTAAATGAAAATAATTAAAATTTTATAACATAAGCATTTATTCCTTTTAACGTGTGATATTTGTCAAAATATTCTTACAAGAAGGAAGACACATATTTATAAATAAAAAGTATTTGATGTTTTATTAATATATTTATTTGGGAAAAAAAAAAAAAAAAACAAGTGAAGTGAGTGTCAATTAATTTAATTGATAAATCTCGTATCGTTGTACAAGAAATCAGAGATCAAAATCTCACTAACATGAAAAGAGTGAGGGGGTTAAAGAAAGTGAGAAGGTTGCCTCCATATTTACTTAGCTTAATTATTAGTTTAATGGGGAGCTTCAGTGGACCTAAATAAATATGATAATCCACGAATTAAGTGGAATCCATACCACCAAGCTCATATTGCCAATACTTTGTCATTTGATAATCGAGCTTAACTTTGATTAAACAAGAGTTTCAACACTATCTTGAAATAAATAAATTCAGATATTTTTATTTCTTCTTCGATCAAGTGTCTGACTCCTTGAGTAACTAATTAAATAGTAGGGCATTAAAACTTTTCCTTAATCATAGGAATAAAAATCAATTCCAATTATGATTCCACGAATAATTCATTATTTAGAACAAAATACATAACACCTTAATATGTGTCTAATTAAACCGTATGTGACATGTGGGCCATACTTTAATAATTACGGAATTTCTAACATTATAATGCTCATCTCATATACAAGATAATTATTTTAATAATTCTTCGAAGATCCACCAAAAGAGTTGTATTCATATCTAGATATGGGAAATTAAACTCCACTCTCATACTTAAAATGTCCTACATATCCTACTTATATCATCATGTTAAAGGCCTAACAATTGATCCCAAAACCCTACGACTGTTTGATATTGATTTGATTAAAAACTTAATTCGTAGAATTGTAATATTTCACTACGCTTTTAAATCTGATAACTATGGCTACCTACTTTATCGATATTAGCTAGTTCGATGGTAGCCATTTATTTTTTTATGGCTCCACTCACCTATTAATATTTAATGACTTAATACTATATTCGTACATAATACTCATACATTTTAATTCAGCCTATAAGTCGTCCCCTCAGTGACTTAAACTCATGACGTGGTGCTTGTTCTGATACCGATTATTAAGGGCATAAAAATTGATTCAAAAACCGTAAGACTATTGAATATTGATTTGATTAAACCCTTAACCTTTAGTATCGTAACATACCGGTACCAACCTTGTATAAATTGTTCATTTTTACAATATTGCCTTGAAAATTGTTGGACCAAGGAATGGAACCGCTTCCATCTTTTATGAATTTCCAAGATTGCAAAATGTGCTTGGCTTTTGAAACAAGTCTTAAGTAGAATTTACTATTAAAAAACGACTTGCCAAGACGTGGTGTCCATAAGTTTAAATACGCATCGTTAAGATATATTTAACCAATATAAAGCACTTAGGATCGTAAAATTTCACCCTGTGTAATTTGCATCGTCCTGTTTGCCTTCATATTTTGGTTATCTTAATCTGATATGGCATCTTAATGGTCTGTTGATCCTTTAAAATAATAACTGGCAATTAGCCAATAAGCAGCAAAATGTAAACTCTTAATGCAATTCCCATTATGACTAGTAGACTTTTCCTCTCCACTTTGAAAGATACTTAGCTTAAAAGACGATATGGAGAAATCATATTGTTCGCATGGCAATTTGTTTACGCAACCAAAGCATTAGCAGACATTGTGGGTTACCACCACAACGCACAAAGATAATATCATAAATATGTCGAAGAAAAGGTTTATTTTAAGGGTTTGTTTAAGATTGCGTTAAGAAGCCTAAAAAATATTTTTAGTACATAAAAAATTATGCAAAGTAAAAAATAGATTTGTTTGATAAAAAATATAAATTAAAAAAAATGAAAATTGGATAGCCTCGTAAAGAAGAAGAGTTACAAGATCTATCTGTTTCTTTAGACAAATGAACCTCACATCAATCTTTAACTATCCAGTTACGGTAAATGGGATCTTATCACTAATTCGAACGGTTAATTGCATGTATGTTTTTCATGGAGAAGATCCTCTCTATTTCAAGTTAGTGTATTCAAGAGGGGTAAAATGGTTAAAAAAAATAAAATAACCATTTTACCCGTCCTAAATGAACTAATCGGCTCCTCTCCATTTCAAATTTGTTTCCGTTTTCATAGCCTTTTGCCTAAGCTCTTTCCAAACAAAATATATTCTCCTCCACTAGATTGCCAACAATTAGTTTAAGTTCATTCAATCAAAAACTATATTTTTTTTTAAACTCGATCAATTAAACTAGACCGGTTGGATCAAAGGTGCAAAAGGCTTCCATTAATTTATGGACCGCATCTTAATTTGATGCATTGCTTAAGCTTCCACATACTTTCATTCCTAATTTGGTCTATAAGTCGCCTCCTCAATGACTTAAACTCGTTACATGGTACCTGCTTTGATACTGATTATTAAGGGCATAACAATTGATTCAAGAACCATTAAAACTATTAGATATTGATTTGATTAAACTCTTAACCCATAGTATCGTAACATATCACCCTTATATAAATTGTTCATTTCTACAATATTGCCTTGAAAATTGTTTGGCCATGGAATGGAACCGCTTCCATCTTCTATGAATTTTTAAGATTGCAAAATGTGTTTGGCTTTTGAAACAAGTCTCAAGTAGAATTACTATTAAAAAACGACCTGTCAAGGCAGGGAGTCTAGGAGTTTAAATACACATCGTTAAGATTATACTTAACTAATGTGAAGCACTTAGAATCGTAACTGTTTCACCGTGTGTAGTTTGCATCGTCCTATTTGCCTTCATGTTTCGGTTATCTTAATCGGATATGGCTTCTTAGCGATATGTAGATCTTTTAAAATAATAATTGACAATTAGCCGATAAATAGCTAAATGTAAACTCCTAATGCAATTCCCATTATGACTAGTAGACTTTTCCTCTCCACTTTAAAAGATACTTTGCTTGAAAGACGATATGGACAAATCTATTTGTTCACATGGCAATTAGTTTAGGCAACTAAATTAAGCATTAGCAGACATTGTGGGTTACCTCCACGAACAAAGCACAAAGATAAGATCATAAATATGTCGATGAAAAAGTTTATTACGTGGGTTTGTTTGAAATTGCTGAACCCTAAAAAGTATTTTTAGTACATAAAAATTTGTGTAGGGTAAAAAATAAGTCTATTTGATTAAAAATAATAAATAAAAAAAAAATTGGATAGCCTCAAGAACGGAACCAAAACTTTTATCGCCCATAAAAAAGAAGGGTTACAAGACTTATTTGTTTCTTTAGACAAATGAACGCAACATATTGAGCTATCCGGTTAGGATAAATGGGATCTTAATGTTAATTCGAACAGTTAATTGCATTTATGTATTTCATAGCCTTTTTCCGAACAAAATATCTTCTCCTTGACTAGGTTGCCAACAATTAGTTTAAGTTCATTCAATCAAAAATTTATATATATTTTTTTAGCCTTGATCAATTAAACTAGCTAGACTGGTTGGATCAAAGGTGCAAAAGGCTTCCATTAATTTATGGACTGCACCTATGCATCAGTCACATCCAGCAAGATAGTTTATGCCCCCACAAAGAAATTCATCATTACTCATGATGCCCAAAGAATCTATGATCCATTAACGATTAAGAATGTCTTTTAATTGAAGTTAGATACATGTAAAAGAAAACCATCACAATCTCTTACTAAAATTATAACTAACAAATTTTCTTTTAAATTGGGTTCAAATATTAAATTGACACTTACTTTTAAAATATGTAATTTTCACATTCAATTTCAATCTTAATAAATTAATACGTGAACGTGAGGATCACATATTTTATTGATAATGACATATATCAATAAAAATAAAAACAAAAACACATTATTGCCTGAAAGTAAACCGCCTTCTCTGACTAAAAGATATTAATAAACAAATAAAAAAGAAAGAGAAAGGACAAGACAGCCGAAGAAATTGCTAAGGTTTGCCGCCTCACCGCTTAGAGCACTGAGGAGTAGTTATCATACTTGTTCTCCTTCCTATATTTAAGAAAAATTTCATGAAAATTATTAAAAAACAAAAAAACAAAATCTCTCATAGTAAATGTTTTATATTTAAATAAAAGGGTTGAAAATAAATAGTAATTTTTTATGTATACATAATACATGTCTATTATTCATTCCTTAAAAATAATTTTATTCTTTAAATATTAAAAAAAATATGATTAAAAATTTACTATTAGTGCTCTTAGTTCTTTGGAATCTTCCTTGTAAAAGGGACATAAAAAGTCGTGTGTAACTTGCTTTTAGGAGTGGCAATTTGGACGATGGATGCAACCTCACTTGGATCATATTTATGAGATTGTCAATCAATGTTAAGAGGATGAATAAATTAATTAAAAACACTCAAAAGAAAAAAAGATGAATAATTTAAAACTAAAAAACAAATCAAACGTGAGGCATGTTTTGACTTTTGAGCTTTGGAGGCAGCCAAGAGTCACTTGGCTGAGGGCAATACATTTTTATTTTTATTTTTATTTTTTTTAAAAAAAAAAAAAAAAAAAAAAAAGGAGAGAAGAGAAGGGGGCTACCCTTCTCTTTATTTTAATGTATTTTTGGGTAAGGAATAAAAAATTTGCAAGAATTTAGAGAAGCAATTTTTTTGAAGAAAGAGGATTATTATATTTTTATTATTATTTTCTGTATTTGAAAAAAAAAATGAATAAAGGTTTCAGCTTTAAAACGATTGCAAACTCAGGTCTTAATTTTGCAAAATTTAAAACTATGATCTAAAAGTAAAAAACGAATAAAGCATAAGAGAGTTCCATAATATTTTTCAAAGGTAAAAATAGAAACTCAAGGAGAAATTTTAGTAACTTTTTTCTTTTTCTTTTGTTTATTTATGTTTTAAAAATCTGCTTTCAATATTACATCCAAATGCTTTTCATTTTTTTTTTTTAACAAGCACTTTTAAAAAATAGTTATCAAAAACAAGTTTTCAGATGTGGTCCTTACAAAATAATTTTTCAAAACTTAAAAAAAATAAAAAAAATAAAAAAATTAAATAAATAAAGAAGTAAAAAAAAGAATAGACTATTCAAAAACTCATCCAAATGCACTCAGAAAATTTTAGAAGTAGTTGTTGTGAGGATCATTTATGTTGTATGGTGATAATGTCGCATTTTGAAATTGGTAACGCCCGAAAAAGATGTGCGTTAGGAAGACCCAAATTAATTAAAGGGGTCCGATGTTATAAATTAATTAAGGCGGCTCTATATCGACTTGACCTTTTAGTAACGTTATTGTAGTACTAATTACTAGTATTGAAAGGTCATTATTTTTTATTTTTTATTTTTTGAATCATTATTTTGTGTTTTATTATCCATTTAAGATGAATTTCAATCCCTGAATAAGGAAAAGGATAAGAAGAATATCCTTGCTTTGTTTGGTCAAGCCTAGCTTGTTTAATGGGGTTGCATAAATATATATATATATATATATATCGCTATCGGATAATCTTTGATAACGTGAAGCTCACAATAGAAGTTGATAATGGCTTCGATCATATACAGTCGGCAAATGGGACAAGGACAACTTGCTTCAATTATTTGGGCAACATATTTCAACTTGATCCCCTATGTCTTAGATTAGGTAATTCTCCATTACACAAGACCATACCATGCATGATGTTATGGTTTATCAATTAACGATATTATCCACTCCTCCCATCCCAACACCTTTCAACATCAGTTAATTTTTAGCTTATAAATTTTATCTTTTCTTTTAACTTATCATGATAACGACCCCTCCATAATTTATCAACTTAATCAATTCTTATCCCCCACATCACCGCCATGAAGACCCCTTCATCTATAGGATAAAATTTTCTTTGAAATTGGGTTATAAATATTTTTTCTGACTTGATCGATCGGTCAATCGGTTAAACGTGTTAATTTAATAGACAGAATTAAAACAAGTTTTTTTTGTCCTAATGAGGGATACGTTTTCGATAGCTAGGAAGCTTTTGTATTGGGGCTTTCAAGGGGATGCAATTTTTTTTATTATTATTTTTTTTTGTTTGCAGATTTAGGATTGAAAATATAGGTCATTTTTCATCCAAAAAAGAAGATAGAGGTCATTTATTTTTCCCTTATGGGTTTAGTGGCAGAATTTGGAAAAATGTCATGGGGCTATGTGGTGTACTTGTTGAATCCACCCACTTGTTGTCATGGGGCTATGTGTTGTACGTGTTGAATCCACCTACTTGTTGGGATGATGTAGTTTCTTTGGGTTTGTATGAGTGGAAGGGGAAAACTATGAAAGCCTATATTTGCAAGTTTGTGTTTGGTTCTTCTATTTACAATATTTGGAGAACTAAGAATGCTATGAGGCATGATAATAATTCCTGGACCGAAGAAAAGCTTTTACGACATATTAAATGAGAAGTGAAAATATGATTTACTACTAAAGGTACATTTATGAAGACAAATAAAAATGTTATACTTTGTAATGCTTTGAGTATAGATGAGATTTTAATTTAGTTTTGCAGAGGGATGTTTCGTTGGTTTTTAAGCTTATAATGTTTTACCATAACTTTTCTTTGTAAAGTGTTCAGTTGTTTGGTTAATGAAAGTTTATCATTCAGAAAAATAAAAAATAAAAAATAAAAAACCAGTTGTTTGAGTCTAATTGGCTTAAAGGTAGAAGTTTTTGGCAAATTCTAGTTCCTAAGAGTTGTTCTTGAAGCTGGAAAAAACCTCTGCATCTTAGAGAAGTTGCCAAGGAGTTGTTCAGTTTCAAAGTGGGAATGGGCCATAACATTTCTCTTTGGTTTGATGCATGGCACCCGGATGATAGACTGATTGACGCTTATGGTTTTCGGGCTGTTTATGATTCTTGCCTTAGTCTGAATGCTTGTGTCTCCATTGTTCTACATGAAGGTTCCTGGAATTGGCCCCCTGCTAGATCAAATGATCTAGTGGCTATTCAGGTTAGACTTTCGGATGTTAAAATTGGAGAAGTGGATGTTGCTGTTTGGAAGTTCAAGAGTGGTGTTTACTTTTGTGGAGAAACTTGGCATTTTCTTAGACCTAAGTTCCCTGTGGTCCCTTGGTGGAAGGTTGTATGGCATCCCATGGTTATTCCTCAGCATGCTTTCATATTGTGGCTGGTTTTCAGACAGGCCACTGCGACTAAGGAGAAAATGTGTGTCTGGGGATTTATGGGGCATACCTTATGTAGGTTCTGTTTTCATGTGCAAGAATCGATTGATCACCTTTTTTTCCAATGTGGTTTCAGCCGTCGTATTTGGTGAAACCTTATGGCGGATTGCTTAAGTCCTAGTCCTATTGTTAGCTGGGATGATATTGTGTTGTGGGCTTGTAGTCTTAAGGGTAAGGGGATGCACACCACTCTTTGTAAGCTTGGTTTGGCTACAGTTGTTTACCACATTTGGAGGTTGCGAAATGAGCTTTGTTTTGGAAATTCCCCCTTTATAGAGGAAGCCTTGGTTGCTCGGATCAAATGGGATGTTAGGACCAAGGTGTTGACCCGAAAATTCAAGAGATCTCCTCTTGATAGGCAACATTCGGCTTTATGGATGTTGTAGCTTTGCTGTAGTTTGACTCAATTGGTGCTTTTTTTTTTGACTGTTTTGATGTAAGGTGTTTTGTGGGACTTCTCCTTTTTCTGGAGGTGTAATTGTTTTGTTTTTGGTTATAGAAGCTTTGATTCATCCCAAAAAAAAAAAAAAAAAAAAAAAAAACCTTTTGACCCCAATTTAGAAGAAATTTTTTTCATGAAAATATATTTGATGGAGTTATCACCCTTAATCTATAATCTCCCGTAAGTAGGGCAAAGGGACAAAAAAGGATCCAAAAATAAAATAAAAAGAATCAATTGAGCAATGTACTATGTACATTATAGAATATTTTTCTTAATTTGATTGTGGGTCATCAGCGTGCCATAAACATTGGTTGCATGTTAATATTTAAGAGGATGTAGTGTCCTATTGGTTGAAAATGTGTTTTTAAAATATTACGATTTGAAAATGTAGAAAATTTGTATTTTCAAATTGCAAACAAAGGGGTGCATGATTTTAAAGGCTAAACTGCAACTCTTAAGATCGAACTACGGTTTTACCAAACACTTAACTGCATTTTTAAAAATTGCATTTTCAAATTACTATTTTTAAATCGTACGTTTTGAAACCGCAAACCCAAACATACTCTTAATATAAAAGAACGACTTAAAATTGTTGTGTTCAAACACACTCTAATTCTCATCAAGCAATATTCATTCCCAGAAAATAGAGCACAAAGAATTCAAAATCATATTATATAAAAAATAAAAAATAAAAACCCAGCTGCAATTATATTTATTCACACTCAAGCAAATGACAAAATCGACCCCGAGGGGTAGCTCAATTTTTTTTTTTTTTTTTTTTGATAACTCAAAGGGTAGCTCAATTAGCTGAAGGCCAAGCTTCATAAAAACATGCCCAAAATATTTTTACAATCGTTTAAAATAAGCCCTAATAGAGATTCTAAGAAGACTCAAAATACTAAAATAGGCCCATTAATACCTAATACGTGGATAACAATTAAAAATCACAACAATCGTGCAAATTACGAGTAGTAATCGCATGATACGAATGTAAATGCGATTATTTAAAAGTAATAATCGCATCCGCATGTACAACCCTAATTAAGATTATATATAGACATCGAAACCTCTTTTGATGTTACAAGTGTGTCCAACAACCAAAGGGAGCCTAAACTTACTGCAAGTGATTGGCAAAGTTAGGACCCAACAACATGGATGGATCACCAACGTCAACAACGGTGCAACGGGTCCTCGTGGGCTCCACGTCCTGCTCGATCGTACGGTCCCTACAGATGGGGCAGTGCAACGATCTGAGCAGCAACCACTGATCAATACAACCCCTGTGGTACATGTGCCTACACCTCGGCAAAAGCCTGACTTCCTCTCCATGAAAAAACTCCGCCAAGCATATCGCACAGTTCGTCTCTAACCCCAGTGATGATGTTGTCGAATCGGAAGAACAAGATGCCGACAACAACTTGCCGTAGATGAAGGTAGGAAGGGTGGCAAGCTCGTCTCTCGTTGACGACGTGATGGTGGCATTGCTGTCTTGAGGCTGTGGAGGAGACTGATTGTTGAACGCGCTGCCGCATAAGCATTTGAACATGGAAATGAGCAAGGTGCTGATGAGCATGGCCATGACGATAATTGTGACGTACACGTCTACGGTTCTCTCTGTGTTTTCAACTTGGGGTTTTGGTGATAAGCCACTCAAAAGGAGTCTCCGACTATGTTGTTCTGTTGGGTTCATGAATTTTAATTGACCGGCCGTTTTACTACAAATTTCTTACAAATCGACTGAAACTGAGAACGAAGATCTGTATAATAGCCTTCACATTAATTTTGTACGTGGAATCATTAGGAAGACAGGTGGTGCAATTTATTTTTCTTTCAAATTTAAGATTTTTTATAGACGTAAATGCCCCTAGCTAGTAGAAATTCTATCTCGAGTTCCACTAATCATGGTACTTGTTGAAGGGTGTGATTGTCTTTCGACTCTGGTAATTTTTAGGTGCTACCATATATAGGAGCTTCGTTGGCCTTAGCTAAAATTTCTCACATTCTTAACTGCAACACTAGGACGCGGCGATTTGATTCATTTTTAGAAGAAAACCCCCGCGTTTCTCTGTTTCTAGAAACTACTCGACCTTTCTTTTATTAGATCATTCTCCATTCAATTAGCTTGATCAAAATCCACATTCCCTTTCTTTTATTAGATCATGAGTGTATTAGCTTTACCTCCTCGGGGCAGTTTTTCTTTAATCTGAGTTTAAGAAATTCAGTCTATTGAATTGATATGTGTTCTAAAAACACGTGATTCTTATATGTAAAAATCACGTGCTCTAAGAATAGATGTCAATTTAATAAACTGAATTGAAAGAATTTCTTCCGGACTTAAATTCGTTTGTTGGGTAAATTTTGTTGTCTGATTTCAACGAAGAACAAAAGATACCCATTGGAGGGTATTATGCGGGAAAAACACGAACTAAGTATCGCACTAGGGCAAATAAGGCATGTGATTCTTGCATTATCTAAGGACAAATGCTAATTTCATAGATTAAAAGAATTGTTTCCAACCAATTTTGTTCAAATATTACATGTTTTGCATCACAGAAGCATATGCCCGGTTCCCGAGAAGAAGTGCAGAGTAAAACTGCATGATCCTTCAATACAGAAAGCTATTAATTACAAAATACATTGTCAGTGCAGGACCATCAGGAGACAAGGATAGGAAGGATATGGACCGCTTGATCCTTCAATCAAAACTTTTAAATCTTTGGCATCATCGTTTGTGCCGAGATTTTGAGCCAGCCCATTTGAAGTAACCGCAATTTGCTTCAGGATTAGATGCAGGTCCCTGTTAGAAGAATGATCTTTCTCACGGTTAAATAAACTTGTGAAAGCATATTATTTTCTTCTCATGTATTTGAATATGATTCAGTGCACATCTGAGAGTGTGATTATATATTTTTAATTCAAGAGCAACCATTTTATGTTTCCTTCAATTCTGCTCGTTTAAACCCCTCTAAACAGAGAGTCTATATAGACTAGGAAGAAATGCTCCAGAGAAGTTAATCGAGTAATAACATAAATGACCCATTTGCGTACCTCAGCTCGTGCACAGACATAAAATCTGCGACCAGAGTTAGGGCCTTGTTTCTTCACTACCCGTGCAACACATTGTTCACTATGGCCCTTGCAAAGAGGAATACTATTCTGCATGACTTGCTGTATCCTTTGCCACTCCAGTAAAGCAGCATTAGTTTTGTCTTTCTCCAAAGAACAGGAATTTGATTCATGTTGATCCTGAGTGTATGCACTTGAATTCAACGCATACTGCTGGGAACTGCTGAAATGAACATCCACCACAGGAGTTTCATTGGAGTGATTACCAGACTCTGGGACATCTGCCTGACTGATTAAAAAATCAGTGTTAGAGTCATCAGCACTACTGCTAATGTTTGGACTTCTCTGGAAAAATGATTTCAGTGAGAGTTGGGACCATTGACTTTTTCTTGCTTTTTTCTTGGTTTCATGGCTGGGCATTGATTTACTACACTCACTTCCTGACTTAATCAAGGTGTTACAAGCAGCACCAGCACCAGCAGCGAAACCTCTGGAATGCTCATCGGTATTAGAAATGAGACCTTCATATTCTTGCTTTGAAGAAGAACAACATTCAACGGGGGACATGCCAGATATACTGCAATTGTCGAATGATTTTTTCACTCCCTCATTGCAAATCTCTATTGTGATATTTTCATTTGAAAGTGAACTTGACATCTCACAGGATTTAATTTGTTCAGCAAGTTGCCTTTTTGTTAAGACTGACACTGCACAAGACAATGGGCTTGTAAGTTGGCAGCCATAATATGGAAAACCATCAGCAGCAAAGATAAACAAGTTGCACCCTTTTCTTTTCATTCGTTGACACTGCACAAGGCTTGGGAAATTTGCAGCAGAATACAGAAAACAACCTCCCGTAGGAAAAAATAATAATAATTCCATTAAAAGCCTAGGATAAGTTAGCAAGAAAGTATTTAACACTCTCAAGTGGTTATACAGAACTACAGCGGATTGGATGTTCCACTAACCCTTATGGCTGGACATCCATTGTATAAACCATGCACAATAAATTCTTTGATCCAGTAGATGAGTGACATTGTAATCTAAAACAGCAGCAAAATACAATGTAACTTAACCAAGAAAGTGACCAATTGCTCCTCAAATCTTAGTGTCCCAAACTAGTTCACAACTTGATGTCGATGAAGACATAGGCAATTGTATAAAATGGACATATCTGACTATAAAAAGAGACTGTAACCCACAAAATGAGAAAATTTCTCGTACCAAGAGTTTGCTGAACGCCATGAATCATGGGAATATATCTAGCAGATAAACTTGGAGTACTATGTTCAGAAATATCAGGAATTTCCAGAAATCTTGTAAAAACAGGAGCATGATCAGAACCTTCCAGTTTGATGCTTCGCCCTCCTTTCCACCTGTAGGTAGGGCGACATGCAGAGATACCCAGACATGAAGTCTATGTATATTAGCATGTATGATAATCTTGTACTATATGACGGAGAATGACAAGTGTTATTACTTGGAACAAAAATTGTAAGATCACTGATGCATATGCAAAATAACTTGTAAGATTTTTTTTTTTTAATTATTATTTTTTTATTTTTTAACAAGATGGGTAGAAAATTTGCAAATACGAGTTTATGAATTATGGCTTGCAGTATAATGAAAATTTCTATATAGTTAGACCGGCTGACAAATTTGGTTTAAACTTATTGAATAAGGAATAAAATGTCCTTAATGTCTTGGATCAAAGCATTTCCATTTGAGACTGTTGCATAACTACATAGTGCAGATGCAACCACAAAGAAAAAAAGTATTTCAAATTGTAGTAGTATCTGCAGCATCATGCAATCACTCTATACAGCTACACGGCCAGATCCTTTACCTAAGTGTATTTCCAGGTTTCCATCGTCTGTACTGTGTCAGTATGTCGCACTCATTAACATGGCAAGTCATAAAGTCATGGCCTTGCAGGTCATGCTGTTGATGTAAGCATGATCCCGCACATAGAATATGGTCAATTCTGGTCCCATAGTTAAATTGTTCAGCGCCTGTATTTTGTGGCCAGCATGTGTATGCTTCTCTTCTGTGTAAAAATTCAAGATGGACAAAGGACAAATCAAGAGAGGTCAAAAAGTTAAATACTAACAATAATGATAACAGCGGATGATGAACCACAAAATATGTCACGAGTGTGGCTAAAAGGGAAAGAAAGGGGGGGGGGGGGGGGGGGGGGGGGCGCGGGGGAGAAAGGGGAAGAAGAAAAAAAATTGAAAATGAGATAAAGACTAGAACTTCAAATGAATCGAAGCTTCTCATTTTACTGACAACACAAATAATTAATCATCAACTACAATGATTCCAAGGTCATGTTAAGTTCTATACCTATCCGGATGCTTTGTTCTAAAAACATCAGTAAAAGAGCCTCCAGATTCCACTAGCATAGATCTAAACCATCTTCTGAATCTACAAAGCAGTTCACATCAAACAATATCAATACCAGCTTTGACTGCTAAAACAGTAAATTATAAAATAGAAATTTAAATGAGCACAGCAGCTAAGACTGCTTGAAACATAGCCATGAGCAAAGCAGACCGCCGTGTATAAAAATAAGCAAGCAGCTTACTCATTCTTTTCGAAATCTGGTCCAGCATCACAACGATCCATTACTGTGGGTGCGATATTGAGATCACCAACAACAATTATCCTCCTTCCTTGAAGCAGGAGAGCCTCCCATCTTTTCTACAAAAAATATTACCAACATCACTTAAGGAGTAACGAATTTGCATATGTTAATTGACCAGAAATGGTTTTAGTTAGTATTCATCCTAATAGCTGAAACTACTGAACTTCGTAAACAGGCAATGTATTGTAGGTAACTTTACCTTGCCATCCAGAGTACCTACTTTATAATGGGCAAATTACAATAGACGAAAAAAGATGGCTTCCCACATCAGACACATTTTCAATTAATTATACTACCACAGTTCCGTATATGAGTTTCTAATGAATTGGACCATATACAAATTTGTGTTCTTCTTGTCTCTGCATAACAAAAAAGATTCCTTTTTTTTTTTTGCTTCTTTTTCCGCTCAGAATAATGAGATAGACGAACTGGTTTGGACTGTGATAAATGCTAAAAATTAATTTTTGGTTTGTACTGCCACCCTTGGTTGATTGGTTCCACATGAGTCAACTGATCAGCATTTTTCATAGTCAACAAATAAGTTCATACACTCTCCCAAAGAGGAAAATCATATAAACATCAGTATTCACCTCTTCAGTAATGGAGCCACAAGAAGTAAAAGTCTAACGCGTGTTTCTTCATGCATGAAAGTAAAAACAAAATCCAGAATCCATTAACCGTGAGTCCAGTACTAAGGGGCACAATTTGGGTTACCTGTAAGATCTTGAAAAATGTAAGCTTGAACCGGATCCTTTCTATATCATCACATTCAGCTCGAGGTCCATACAGGTTAAAAAGAACTGCCAAATTCCCAACATTCATCAAAAAGCAAAGGGATTTTGAACATCAATTCCATTACATACATGATCAATTGCAAATGAAAAAACCAAACCCATTTGAAAGCTAGAGAACATAAATAAATATCATGCTTGGAAACTTACCAAAATGGCCATGATCTGTGATAACACAACGCCCCTCGCTGTCAACCTTAAGCAGCTCATCTTTCTCAAACTCCCCCTCAAGGCCTTCCGCTGCTTCACACGCTTCGCCTTTTCCATTCTGAGAGTTTCCAACAAGTCCTGTGCAGCCCTCCTCCGCCGCAATCGGCAGGGCTACTTCGTTGCTCGAAAACGCCGACTTTACGCGACAGAACGTAGCAACACCTGAAGCAAATCACAGAAAGCAATAAAGCACTTAGTGTGTGAGATATCCCAACAGTCCGGGTTTGGTTGAGACATTTTAACAAACACCTTACCAGAATAGCCCATTCGACCTTTATCAGACGTGCGGGTGCACGAGAAGAAGGATTCGTATCCCTCCGCCACTGCCATGTCCGCCGTTAGCTCCTGCCTTCTCAACTTGGTCTCCTGGTTGGGTCGGAATCGGAAACATTAAATTCTAAACACGAATTTGTACAGAAGCAAAGAGGGAGACACACAGAGAGAGCAAGAGAGGCACCTGAAAGCAGATGATATCGGCGTCGAAGGAATTGAGCAATTTCTGGAGGGATCCGAACTGCGAAATGCGTGATCTCAGCCCGTTCACGTTGTACGTTACTATCTTCATTTTTTGTTGTTTTTCTCATTTCCTTGCTTCGCCGAAGAAGAGTGTTGTAGCGTCAGCCAGCGGGGGGGCCTCGAGTCTGAGCCTCTCAAAGTCCTGCTTTGGAACGCCGTCGTTCTGGAATTAGTTCCTTCTTCCCCCCCTTTTTTTTTTTTTTTAATAATCCTTCTTCTAAGATATCGTATAAATTGCGAAGACGACACGTTCAATTCTATATTGATCAAGTATATGAAAGTTTTTCGTCAAAATTTAATTGAATAATTTTAGTTTTAAATTGATACATGGTCTTAGAACACTATGACCCTTGCTCTTGAAAATCACATGCTCGAAGAATATATATCAATTTGAGAATAATGGAATATATTATACCCACGGACGAAGCCAGCATTTGAGATTTGGGGAGCAAAATTTAAAAAATAAAATAAAATAAAAATAAAAAATGGAGGGGCAAACTAAAAAAATAAGGGTAAATTTTTAAATTTTTTTTTTAGGAAAATAATGGGACTATTAAATTTCTTTTAAAGAAAACATTGGGGGGGGGGGGGGGGCCTTGGGCTCTCATAAGCTTCAAGGTGGTTCCGTCCTTGATTACACCTATGATGTAGCAGTATTCATCAACTTTCAGAAAAAAAATAAATAAATAAAATAAAAATTAAGAGCTAACGAGCGCCGCTACATTCCATAAAAGTAAGATAAAGATGTAGAATATAATATTACTCATTAGTTTAGTAAATTGAGTAGGAATAAATTCCTCCAACTCAATTTAAAGAAAAATTGTCCTCAAAGTATAAGTTATTGCAAAAATTTAGTTGTAATTAATGTTCTTTTAAGATATCGTCTAGATATAATTAATTATAATTTATATATATATTTGCATGGATTCGGCTTCTATGCGGTACTTTTTAGTACCGCATAGATGCTGTAGTTTAAAACTACAGCGTTTTGCCATTTAATCGTAGTGTAAACTTAAAACTACCGCATTACTTAAAAAAGGACGGCACCGTTTACTAACTCCAGAGCACCGTTTACTAACTCCACTAACAGCAGACCCAGAGAAGAAGAAGACCCCAATTTTTGTTGTTCTGGCTTGACAGAGAGAACCCAGAAGCAGAGGAAGATGTTACTATAGGTACTTGCATTTCAAAATTTTTGCTTGAATAAATGTGTTAATATTTTCGGGGGTTTTTCTTCAACTTCAGTTAAGAAAAAAGATCGTTACATTCAGTAGCTAGAAAGCCCAGATCTTCGTCTATGTTGGATCCAACTATCATAATGCCAAACGGTTGCTTTTATAGTTCTGGAATCCCTGATATTATCCCATGGATCTTGACAAAAATCCCTATTTTTGTGTGATTTCGTAGAACATGTTTTGGTTGGTTTTCTGGTTCTCAAATCCATGATATTATCCCAAAGATCTTGACAAAAATCCCTATTTTTGTGTGTGATTTCGTAGAACATGTATTGTGCAATTGATAATTTTTTGTTAACGGAGATAATTTATTTGTGTTGGAGAAATAGATTGTCATTTTCCAAAGCAAATTTTTGTGATGTGGCTAGTCATGAAAATTGATGAACCACAGGAGATCGATTAGTTCAATGGGCATTCAGAGGAGATATTAGTTGTGGGTTCTATTGCAATGGAGTGGAAAGCCGAGATCACTTCCGTACCAGAATTTGAACAGATGTCATGAGCTGGGAATGGATGTTTGGAGGAAAAAATCCTTGCTGGCCAACACTGCAGATTGTCTATGTTAAGCATGGAAGTCATCAAAAGACAGAAGATCAGATTAAAAGGAACGAGGAGTCTTTGTTTATTTGCCATAACTGAAGTATCAAAGAGTTGTTTTTTTGATTAGTGGGATTGAGTTTGTTTTGGATTTTTTTAGGTGGTGTTTGGTTTTTCTGCAGTGTCTTTGGTTTCCGAAGAATTACTGTATACTTGGTCTTTGTTAGTATGTGGTTGCTGGGTTACTGGTTGTTTTGGGATACTGAGTTTTTGCTTCCTTTTGTTCAGCTATTTTTAGCTGTTTGGGTGTATTTTGTTTTCAGTTGTCTATGGAAGCAAAAACCCAAAAGGAAGCAAAAATCAGTATTTGGAAGTAGAGAGTCTAATGCCATCTTGGCTTTGGGCGAGCCGGATGTCAGTGGAGTCGTGGCTTCAAAACTACTCTGGAGGTTCTTCATATTTTTCATTCCCGCTGCAATTGTGCAATTGAAAAGTCATATTTGCAGTGATGTTTACACCACTCAAGTCACAGACATTAGGCTGCTGCTGTTAGTCATGTTAGTAAAGGGTGCTGTTAGTGAAGTTAGTAAACGGTGCCGTCCTTTTTTAAGTCATGCAGTAGTTTTAAGTTTACACTATGAGTAAATCTGTAAATGGCAAAACGCTGTAGTTTTAAACTACAGCATCTATGCGGTACTTTTTAGTACCGCATAGAAGCCGAATCCTATTTGCATAATACAATTGGGCCAGAAATTTCCAACCCAGATGATGACGGGCTTTTACCGTTTTACGGGCTCATTTGACTGTTCTATCAAAAAAAATTGGACGAAGGAACCTCTTTTTTATCTTTTTCTTTTTTCAACAAGGAGTCGTCAGCCAATTTTTCAACCCCAAGAAGCTAATAAGTAATAACAAATGAATGAAACCCAGAAACCGATTTTTTTTTTTTTTTTTTTAATTTTTTTAAATGCGGACAACCTGAGAGCCTGAAATGGACCACAAGGCTCACGTCGGACTACGCATACTTTCTTTCTCGTTTCGGGATTTCCACTAGACAGTTTTTACCGGTAGAATTAAAAACAAGCTTTTTGGCTATGACAGGAGGGAAAAGTAAAGAAAAAATCCAAAACAAAACCCTGTCATCAAAAAGAGTTCCTGTGTGTTTGTTTCGAGACAGTTTTCCATGCTTCTTTACATGAAAATCCAGGTGGTACATAATTATATTATGTGAAAGGCCAAGGCCAGAAGGACTGATAACATAACTAAAAGTGCCAATTAGCCATTTACAAGTGAATTGTGCCAACAGATAGAAGTGTAAGGGACATCCTACATATAATTACAAACACATTCATCTATGCGACAAAGGTTCTCAAAACATGTTAAAAACATTTCTGAGTATGGAGTGGATTGAAATTCCTTGTTATTTGGCTGCTTGAGAGAGGGGGGATTGTGAGGTCCACCTGCCCATGGCAGATTTACCCCGCATCCTAGGTTACTCGGGGTAGGTGGGCCTTGCAGCCTCCCTCTCTTAGGCTGCCTGAATTTCTGTGAAATTTAGACAGCCTAATCACAGAGAATCCTTGACCACATAGAATAATAGAACCTTGTTTCAGATAGCTCAATTAAATGGCAGGGTCCAACCAGTGCCTGTGCCTCCAAGCCCTACTAGGGCCAGCTGTGAGGGAGAACAATGCAGCAAGCCCCCATTAACAAATGGCTCCTAACCAGCAAAAGAAAACCCTGTGCTTTCGAACCAGAGATTCAGTTAGAGGAGATGATCAGAACTTAAGCCATTTCTGAAAGCCCGGGAGGACATTAGTACAAGGTGTCACAGAAGACACACCTTGAAAGGTTAGCAGTTCGATGCTGTCAGCGGATACAGAACCAAAAAATTCTCAGTTTTTGGACTTAGGCATGTCACCCACACTGTTGGAGGGGCTATCTTGAAGACCTTGAGAGGAAGAATACCTGCTTGAAGAGCCATTTTCCGTAACACTTCTGCCCTTCCTCTGTGATTGCTTGCCCTTCCTTCCTACAGAAGATAAATCCTGCATGAACCAATTCGGGCACTCTTCAATCTTTAATTTCCTGATCATTTCTGCAAGAATTGCTTCTAAATCTTTGAAACTGACCTGTTGTGCAGATGATCCAGGCATCTTCAGTTCAAGTTTTGTTGCCACGTCGTTAGAATCGTCACATCTTTCAACATCGCTGGCCTTCTGATGATCTGATGACTTACTTTTGGGATCTTGTTTGCTTGAAATCTGGGAACTGGACGCATATTGGGTCGGTGGCTGCTCCATTGGAGGGTTAGGAGGAGTTGGATAAGGGATGAAAGTTGGACAGGGATTAGCAATGGCTCCAGGATTCTGATTTCCAAAGAAGGGAAAGGGCTGCAGAGATGGGTGCATAGGGATCGGACCTGCAGGGACAGGTACAGGAACTGGGTACGAATAAGGTGGACCCATAACAACAGAAGGATCAATGGCAGACCATGGGAACATAACCCTGAGTCTTTGCTGATACTGAACATTAAGATTTTCAATATCAGATTTTAATGATGACTTCTCTTCTCTGAGCTCGTTCTTCTCCTGCATTAGCTGCATGAAGTAAAACATGATAATTCATATAAGCACACACAATGGCCTTCACAACCTAGAGGTAACATAAAAAGAACATCACCTCATGTGATTCTTCAGTAAGTCCTGTACACTCGGCCTTTAGTCTGTTGACTTCAGCAGTTAAATCCTTCAGCACTTGGATCGTGTCTGCAAGGATTGTTGCCTTGTCATTCTTGGGCCTATCCGGATCTACATTTTGAATGTAACATGTAAACATCCAAATTTGAAGCAACTTATCATCACTAGGGGAAGAAGTTCAGTGAATAACTAAGTTCACAATCAACTAGTTAATTGAGCAAAAAAATAATGCTAGAGTTGGGAGACATTGACAGCCACGCTAACACAGTATCTCTCAAGTCAGAATTAATTCAAAGGCATCTAGTATGAATTGGGAAAACCAAATCACAGCACGTGAACATATGTACATGTATCCTGCCTACAGTGAAAGTTTATTGCGTAAAACCAAGAGAATATCTATTGCTCAAAATCAGTAATCACTTGTTAAAATTACATCTTTACCCAGGGCTAAAAAAAACAATGGAATGATTAGTAAATAGTCGACTGATTGTGATGTTTGTATCTCTGTATATCAATGATACAAAGGCTGCAACAGGCGAGGACATCAAAAAGAAACATCAAAATCCATATTCCAGTAAAAGAGGTTTTGAACTTGCCACATATTCTATTAACCTGTATAAGATTTCTAGAAAAAGGATATGAAATAGCTTCCATTAACTTTTAGTTATTAAACATATAGATCAAACTTATGACTTACTATGTTCTCCACAGTTTATTATTATTATTATTGTTTGCATTACTTTTTTGACTGAAGCCACAGTATACTGTCTGAAATGAGAAGATATAAATTAGATCCCTTTTGAGTTTGTACATGCAATCTACATCTATAAGGTTGTGGTAACACTAAGCTTGCCGGTTGGAATAGACAGTTGGCTCCTACACTATAGATCTCAACGGAAAGGTCTTCTCCTTTGCTTGCTAAAGTGACGCCAGCTTGCTATTCAACTCAACTTCTTTTCAACAATAACTAAATCAACCTTTTATAGGTAAAGTAAGAGAATTGTTTCTCTATCATGAGAAAGTAAACATGCCACTTCACAACCAAGTTCCCAAGTCTAAGCAATCAACTTCAAGAAAAAGGTCCCCTTGAATTTTAGCAGCACCTTAGCATAGATGTTCTGTCAGGAAAAGAATAAGTCAACAATGGTATAGCTTATAAACTGGCACAGCAGTCCAGGAAAAGCTCAAGCCTTGCAATAGCAACTTATTTTGGCATGGCACAACCAACCCACAAAAACATCTTCTTCTTTTGAGAAAAAAAAAAAAGCGCGAGGGGAGGGGTGGGGGGGGGGTGTGTGGGGCACAAAAATTCCATTCATCCAGAATTGCTGCCTTTACTAAACTGACTAAAGCAAACTGGGAACAAGCTTCATAAAGATCATACAATACGATCCTGATAACAGATATTTGGAACTCACCAGACTATGTCTAGCAAAGTTTCATTCACACACAAGCATGCATATCTGAGAATATACAAATAGACAACCTGCAGATACACTCACATGACAACTTATTTGTAATGGTCTAGAAAATAACTGGTGGAAACAATGTAAATCCCTCGGCCATGTACTTCATAAATTTACACAAGTTAATATATTTTGTAGTCTATAATTCATGTACCTGTTCATAGAGCTCAGACTTAATTTTTGAAAAAGTTTAACATTAATATCGTACATCTTGTGAATCCAACGTTTTCCTTACATTTCCAATCAAATTCTTCCAAATTTCTAGTTATTCATGATTTCCTCATCCACTGAATCCTAGTGGGTTTGGGGCGTGACAAATAAAAATGTACTTCTAAGGTGCTATAATAATTTACCTAACGTGTTCCCCAGCTCGAGAAATTGCTCATTCAATCGATCCCTCCTCAACTTCTCACGGTCAGCCTTCTGAACTTTCCTTGCCGCAACTGGGTCCTTTATTTCCGCATCAACCCCTTGTCTGTGATACAATCCGAAAAAATAACTCGTCAAACTCAGAACAAAAAACAAAACAAAACGACAAGTTCAAGCATTTCTTCAGCTCATCCAGGAGGAAAAAAAAAACCCAGCTATAGCACCATGTGTTATGTGTGTGTATATACACATATAGATACACACGCACACATATATACATAGACATATGTATAGATACACATATGCATCAAATCTAGCAATATCTATTATCTCAAAGACTTAACCTTTTGAGTTTCAAATTCCATGTTCTTACTGGGTTTTTCTTTCTCTTTTCCCTTCTGTAAACTGAGTGCTCTTTTTCCCATCAAAATCTTCAAAAGAAACTTACACTTCACTCATTATAACTAATAATTACCAATTATAAATAATTCAAACAGTAATCCTTATAAATTATTTAAAAAAAAAAAAAAAAAAGGAATGAAAGAAAAAGAAACCTGGCATCTGGGTGCGAGTTGTGGGAGCGATTGGGAGGCTGAGAGGTCGACGGCGCTGAGTCCGCTGCTAAATTATTGTCTGTCTTCCGTTGATCCATTTCTCCTTCTCTCTCTCTCTCTCGCATTAACCGCCGAAGCTCAATCTGGGTCCTAGGGTTTTTTCCGCTTCTTCTTCTTCTTCTTCTTTGTTGTTTTTGCTGAAGAATTGCAGCGAAAGAGAAGCGTGATCTGAATCCGAGTCAGGAAACTCGAGTCAGTGAAGGGATTTTGAGAAAAATGACACCCAACAAGGACAAGAATTGGACTTGTGCTCTACACGAGCCACCAGGATATACCTCACCCATCTGGAATTTCAAATTTTTTATTTAATCTAAAATTTGTTAAAGTTGCTTTCTGAAAATACAACTTTGAGTCATCAAATATTTATTATTTTAAATTAAATTACCACTATTTTGAATATTCTTAAACTTTTCTTATATTCTATAAATAGTAAATATTGAAGCGGTAAAATTTAAAAATAATTATTTTTAACAATCTCACTACTGAGTCACTTTAAGAAATTTAGAGAATTTGATTATAATGAAGTATCTATTTGATTCGGCGGTTTGAAAAAATAACAATTTCAAAACAGTCAATAAAAATACGGTTTTTAAAATAAAGTTAGGATTAATAATTATAGGCTTTTTTATATTTTTAAATTGCAAATTTTTTTAAACGCACTTTTGAATTAGATAGTTTTCTCAATTTTTTTTCATAAGCAATCTAAGGGATTTGGGTAAGAGAAATAAACGGCAATACGGCACTACTTTTTTTTTTTTTTTTTTAACTAATAGCATGTGCTATTATAAATTCTAAAAGCTCAAAGGCTTACATCGTGAGAAATGAAGGACAAACTCCCTACACTCTTAAGTCAAAAGTAAAAAACAGCTGCCTATACAGAATTCCAAATTTCACTAAAATTACAATACAGCACTAATGAAACCAACTAAAAGCGAATGAGTCATAAACAGGACCTTCGTCGGCCGAGGAGCAGAAGTATAATAATTTTATGAGCTCCACAAAATCCTCTTTCTGGCAGTAATTTTTTATTTTTATTTATAAATAGCCACATCACAACCTTTCTAACTAAGTGAGTTGATGAGGTCTTCGCTTTCAGATTTGTGGGAAATGATGCAAATGAAAGAGCTATTCATCCACCCCTTCGGTGGTAGCAAAAGGGCTCTTGAGTGCCCAATGATTGGTCTTCACAGCCAAAACAACTCACTAGTAGACCAAGACAAAGCAAAAATAGTATTTTTGGCCTTTTGGGTGTTTCCATCTTAATCTCACTTTCTCGTAAGAATTTGCAAAGCCAAAGTTAATGCAAGCCGCAAAGGGCAATTGGGATTCTTTATAATTGAAAATTTATATAATTTTTCATATTTTTTTGTAATGAGATAAAGAATGTGAGAGAAGAATATGAATCTTACTGTTCTTCTCACGAAAATTATACAATTTTTCCTCCACTTTTTGGAGGGAGATTGCAGAAAATTTCCTTATTTCCATCCCTTCGCTCCCACCACTAAGCAAGAGTGTCAACACGTGGAAGGCCTCTCTTTTCACATCCTCCTCATCGTGCATGCTCCACTTATTTGAAAAATATTGAAGTTTAAAATAGTTTTTCTTTTTTCTTTTTTTAATTGTAGGCACTACAACAAGCACGATTCTTTAAGAATCTTATCTAAATAACTACTTTTCGAAAACGTTTAACAACTTACATAATGAACATAAAAAAAATCCAAACCTTTTTATATTTGTTAAATTTTATATGATATATAACGGATTCTTAATTGAGTAATGTTATTTAGTAGACTACCATGCAAGTGCGAATCTAATGGTTGGATTTTCAGTACTACTTAATCAAATTGTATGACGGTCGTATAACAATCTATTAAATATCATTACTATTATTCATTTGTTGTTTTAATTCAACATCATATATACATATTTTTGTAATACACTATATGTAATTCAAAACTAGTTAAATAATTTGATTGAACCCATACGATGCTGTGATTTGCTAGAGACTGAAAGAAATGGATTAGGATTGGCTGTAGTTCACTTATTGAATTGCAACATGTCCTAGCCCCTAATGAGAGAGAGCCCTGATAAAGCTCATTTTTTTAAACAGCTCGAGGTGCGAGGTTCATTTGTTCAGGCAGATAGATTTCATCAAAGCCGTCTCACTCTCAATTGACTAACCAAATTTGCCGCAATTCGAATAGCTAATTACAAGAAATCCTCATCCTAAAATAAACAAATAATTAATTATTTAAAAAAATAATTTTAAAAAAAAAAAAAAAAAAAAAAAAAAGAAAGAAAAGAAAAGAAGAAGAAGAAAGCATAGGAAAGGGTTTGCCAGTGGAAAAACCTTGAGTAGCACAAATTTGTCCTTATCTGGGCCTCACTAAATTATGAGGCTAGGCTGAGACAGGTGTTTATGCAGATTAAGCCTAGACTTGGGTTCAAAAACCAGGCCCGATGGTCCGGTGAGCTTAGACTTATATTTGTTATTGTCTTAAAAGGTGGCTCAAGCCTGTACTGTTTGAAATTGGCCCCGCCGCTGATCAACTCCAATCTTACATTTTTTGTATCTCACTTTAGTATGTTCGTTAGAAACATTGAGCCCATTATAAGCATTGCAAAAGAGGGCACCTTTTCTTTTTTCTTTTTTCTTTTTTCTTTTTTCTTTTTTCTTTTTTCTTTTTTCTCCGGTTGGGTTAGGATGGTAACTCATTGAAGGCTTAGATTAGACTATTTACTTTCGGCTCAATAAATTTTCTTTCAATTTTAGCTTTTTTTTTAAAAAAAAAATATTATATTTTAGCTACTTTGGCTCGTTTAGTTTAGTGTGAATGCTTTTATATCCCATCCAAATTTGTATGAAATAAAGTTTTCTTCCAAAACTCTCTATTAAATTAATATTTGTCCAACTCACATGCATTTTATCTTACAGATATTAGTTCTGAAACTTTGTCCATTTGCATGACCCAATCCCAACTTGCCCATACCAATGCTACACAATGTCAGATTTGTCACCCATCAAAGGGGAATGGGCAGATGAGTTTTTTAGGTGAAGGATGGTTGACACTTGCAGACTTTGGATGCCAGACTTCACTTCTGCTTTTAAAATAGTATATACTATGTCCTGCCAGCAAGCCAGCTATTGCCATTGCATAACATTATGAATGCATGAAATGAAATTATTATAACTATTACTAGTTTCCCAACAATACACCTTTATGTGCTGAGTCCTTTTTGCTTAATCATAGTGCACAAACAAAAACCAAATTACAGCTAAAATTAAGAGTGGCAATTCGTGTTTGCGTGTCGGGTTCAAATCGTGTTGAGACAAGAAATTCATGAGTGTTGAGTTTTAAATATAATGTTACAACACAAGCAATTCAAGAGACAAAAGAAATTGGAAGAACATATTTTTTTCTTTCTTTTTTGTTGTGATGAATGGAGGAGAGGACTTTTTAAGAACATATTATAAACACAAATGAATTCTTTTTTTTTTTTTTGATAAGAACACAAATGAATTCTAATCCAGTATTTTCCATTCACATAGTCACACATTACAATTTGTAGGGCATGACCAGGATATCACGAATACTCCGAAAGGATGTAAACTAGTATGACCATCATACCTGGAACCATCCTTCATGCTGATCCAAACCAAATCTATATCAAAAACCTCTGGGTTTAACGTATTCACAATCCTATCCACAATCCTACCATTAAAACTCGAGTTTAAGGAGATCCACAGAATGGTGATTTGGAAGTAGACAAGGGCATTTCTTGGATTTGAAGTATAAACTTAAGTAAATGAAACCTGAGGAAAGAAACTCCACCTCTCTTGGCCTCTCTCTCACTTCTCTATATCTTCCGCGAACTCCGACGACAAGGCGGGCTAGTCACATTCCGTGAACTAATGCTTGCAGTTCTTAAAAGTCTACGGAATTCGGATAGACTTATTTTCCCATCTTTGTCAATGTCAGCCTCGTCAAGAAGTGGATCAATAACGGAGCCTCTCAAGCCCGTGTGCTACAATGCAATGAAGTAATTTCAGTACAGGAAAAATCTTTGTAATGCTGAGAAAAATTTAGTTAATGAGTATATAAAACTCAAATAGGGTGGGCTTGCAGTGCAAATATATAACACTGACCAGTCTCAGTTCATCTGGAGTAATAAACCCATCTTTATCTATGTCAAATTTCTCAAAAGCAGCTTGTGACCGCTTCTGCCACTTCTCAGAGTCATGCTCCTCCATTTGATGCACATGTAGAGTGGCTGCTACAAACTCAGTGAAATCAACAAGGCCATCTGTGTTGCTATCAATCTGCAACGACAAAAGATTCCGTTATAGTTTAAAAGTAACTGTATTCACAAGCCAAAGAAAAGTACAGCTATGTATAGATGTTGGATTGCTGAAGGTGGGTTTAGAGTAGCCTGATAGTTTCTTATTTCCCATCTATTGGGGGAAATGCTCACCGCTTCCAGAATCTCTGAGACACCTGATTCTTTCAATTGCCAAGGGAGATCTTTAGCAAGGGCCTGCATGAAAACCATCCTTGTCAGGAACAGAAAAATGATAATAATGGAGAGAGAGGTTGAATGTGAAAGAGAACTTTTACCTGTCTCATTTCTTCTAGACTAATAGAACCATTTTTATCCACGTCAATAGCATCAAATTGATCTTTAAGATCAGAAAGCTCTGCTTCGTCAAGAGTGCTAGCCAATGCCTGCAAGGCAATCAATTATTCAGAAAAGAAATGAATGAAGAAAAAAAACTACTTGCCTTCTGCTATAAAAGAATCTTTTTAAGGGAAATCTCACCCTCAGAGCGAACTGTTTCAAACGACCGTATCTCACAAATTGTCGCATGTTACTCAGAACAGATATATCGATAGGGATCTCTGATGCATTTCCCCCTTCTCTTACCCAGGGATGTGCTGAAAATTTTGAAACCAATCTGAAGAGTTAACCCTCCCTTCCCCCTCAAAAAAAAAAAAAAAAAAAACTGTTTTCTTAAAGTTTCTATGAGAAGAAAATTCTGGAAGAATATAACACAATTTGACTATTGGCCTCAGTGACTAAAACGTAGAAATAAGAATGAAACCAAAGGAAAACTATTCAGAGCCACAAGCTTAAAAATATGTAATTGCATTAGCCAATTTCCAATATACCAAAATATACAGCACTAAAAAATTACTAAAGAGAGAAGAACCGGATACATACACAGGGCCTGAGCAGCAGTTAGTCTTGCCCGAGGATCCTTCACAAGTAACTTCTTCACAAAATCTTTACCACTGTTGCTTATGGTTTGCCACGGTTTGCGGCGAAAATCAGGCTTGTTTTTTAAGACCTGTAAATGTTAGACAGTAGATAAGTACACTCAAGAATACAATGATAAAAACCCTTCTTAGACACTAGGCGATGGCCCTTTAATATATAGACCTTATGAAGTGACATCCCACAAAATGTAACTTTGTTTAGGAAAAAGAAAGGCTGTGAGGTTTTTTTTTTTTTTTTGTTGGTGGTGTCCACTTTTCCATCTGATGAACAAGCTGGAGATTGGAGCATAAAATAGTTGCCAAATACTCGGATAATAAGTACAATACTATGATGACTTGTCCAACTGGTAAAAATAAAAGAAAATAATAATATTTTCCTAACTCTAATGACTTGTCCCACTGGACAGTTTTTCTGTATTTTTTTTTTTTTGGTGGTGTCCAGTTTTCCATCTGATACACAAGCTGGAGATTGGAAAATAAATAGTTAGGAAACTACTCAAAGAAGAAGTAAAATACTATAAAGACTTGTCCCACTGATAAAAAGAAAAAGAACAAGAAAAAAAATAATAGTTTAAATGAAGCTTGTAGTCAACCTCCTTAAATATACCATCTTCAGTCTTATCCCAGAAAGGGCGCCTCCCACAGAGCAAAATGTAGGTAATCACACCAATACTCCAGACATCTGATTCAGGTCCTGACTTGCGTCTCAATACTTCAGGAGCAACATAGTAAGCACTGCCAACAATATCATGAAACTTCTTTCCTGCATTTTTTTGTAATTGTATGGGTTTAGAGGTATCAAATTATAAATGGCCAGGAATACATGTAGAACAACATCTTCAAATTAACAAAAAGGCCTAAGTAGGAAAAATATAACTAGACACTGAAAATGATCGAATCTCATAATTGAAGCTCCACTTGCCTGGATTAATGAAATCTGACAACCCAAAATCTGTGGCCTTCAGAGGTGAATCCTCTCTAGACGACTTAAAAAGAAAATTCTACATGCAGCAAATACAACGGAACCAGTGTCAAAAACCGTGACTAGTTTGATTAGGTGATTAACCTACAATTGTCATTGGATTTGAAAAATAAATGTCCAGCAGCATGAGTCCAGGTAGGAAGCTGAACAAGCCATGCCTGTTATGAAGCTTGTTATACCTCTGGTTTCATGTCTCGGTGTACCAACCCATGTAAATGACACTTAGCTGCAACTTTGAGCATCTGCCGTACAACTACTGCTGCATCCTTCTCAGTATAACGGCTGTCCTTCCTGAGTTCAGAAAACCAAGCAGAAGTGTAAGTGTCTTTAATAATTAATCTAAATACAAAAACATAACGAAATGGAAATATTTCGTCCATCCGTAAATACTGCAACCAATTTTTAACCAGATATACACATTACAGAGCAGCCACTGCTGGTATGACTAATGAATTATACCAATGACTTAAACAGTCTTACTTGGCCAATATCCGGTCCAGCAATTCACCGCCCTCACATAACCTGATAACAGACAAAAAAAAACACACAAACACACAAGTTCAAGATATGGACAGAATCGAGAATTAAATGAAAGAAACGAATATAATAGGAGGTTAAAAGAGCCAAGAAGAAGTGCAAAACTTTCTCTAGCAAACGAAGGTCAATCAAGCAAAAAAAAAAAAGGACATGTTGCAATTAAGTGAACAGAAAAAACACAAAAACAAAACGGAATAGTCTGAAAGGAAGCTCATAAAGCTAAACTTACTCCATTACTATATACACATAAGAATCATCCTCAAACGCATTGTAAAACTGAACCACATTCTCATGGCCTGTAAGGGCTTCCAAAATCTTGACCTCTCGCTTCACATCCTCAACGGCAATAGGAAGAACCATCTGCCACCAGATTCAAGGTTGTTTTTGGAAATTTTATTAAAAATATGTATCAAAAGAGAAGGGGGGAGGACAAAAGTTCTGCAGAATTAAAGATACCAAAAGCTATTTGATCTTATATGCGTTTTATTTTGTTTCCATGACCATCAGTAGTAGTTCTAGGACCACATTTCACAGAATCAAATTAGAATGTACAACAATTATCTCTCACCTAAAAGGCCTTGAGAAGAAAAGAACCAACCTGAGCAAGTTTGCAAAATAATCCCATGAATTTAGTACTTGCAAAACAGATACTGCAAACTGTTATTATCCTTATCATTCTGAGACTAAGCCCATCAAAGCTGTCAAACCGAGTAAAGTCCCTTGACCTATTATGACTAGAAACATTCCTTAGAATGGGTTATCACTCATCAGGCATATTTGAAATGAGTCGACATATCCTCCAGAGGTCCATGGTGATTGCCAAACCTTTATAGATGGGAAAATCGATCTTCTAGGCAACAGAAAACAGAGATGAATGCAAAACAACATGACTCCAAAGATTGATCTCCATGGAAAAGACAAGTCAACGTACAACCTAACTGGGTAAGCCAGGTATCCATAACAAAAGGAAAGGCTCTCCAGAAATATTGGGACCAAAATCATCTCTTCCAATCCGCGATCAAACTACGCAACCCCCAATCACAAAAAGCCTCCAACTTCCTATCGCAAATTTCTCACAAACCCATTGACCAAACACAACCTTAATTGAAATCGTAATACTATGTGCATTCAAAAACCAAAATTTACATAACAAAAAAAAAATCTCATCTACCCAGATTCAGATGTAGTCAAAACCCGAATTTACATAGAAAAAAATAAAGAAAAAGCATCCAATCAGATTCAGATACAGTCAAATGAGGCCACAAAGACCAGCAAATCCCACAAATTGACCCAAAATCAAAACACCCAATACGCTAAAAAAACACAAAAGAAGCAAATACCTTATTCTTCTCGATCCTCTTCACCGCGACTCGATCCCCACTCGCCTTTTCGGTGGCAACGTAGGTGTACCCGAACTGGCCGTGCCCCAACAGCTTCCCAATCGTGTAGCGACTGGTAAAATCCTTGGCGTACCCGAAGTCCGTGCGCTTCCCACAGGGGATCGCCCCGCACTGCCGCCGCGTAGCGGGCTTGTCCTTGGGCCTCAGCTGATGCGACTTCTTATCGTTCGCCTTGCTCTGCTGCTGATCGGTGGAAGCCTCTTGTTTCTTCGCTGCGATTATTTTCGTTTGTGGTTTGGTGGTCTCTTTACGGTTGTGATTGACCGTGTTGTTGTTGTTGTTGTTGTTGGTGCTGTTAGAGCCCCAGACTCTGTTGGTAGAAATGCAAGCACCCATGATTGGAAAACAGATATAGAGAAAGAGAAACAGAGGTTTTTAGAGGTTTTGACCGATCAAAACCATGGCCAAGGACTTGAATATATACTGGCAATCATTTATTAGCACAGAGAGATATAAAGAGTGAATGAGGGGATTACAGATAGGAAAGGTTGGAGCAGATAGGAGGAAGAAGGGAAGAAAGAGAGGGTGGTCAAAAAGAGGGACTTTCGAAGAATGTAAAGGCAGACAGACAGGTGGACAGACAGAGAGAGAGAGAGAGAGAATGTGAACAGAAGCTCTTCAACCAGGTCTAATTTTTTTTTTGGACGGAGAAGATTAAGAATTTGCCAAAAGAATTTGTTTTTTTTTTTATATATATATATATAACATATTTGCATATATTATTATTTAAGTTTTTATTTGCATCTTAATTACTTTCTTTGTCTTTAATAAATGTAATTACTAAAAACTATTGTAGAAAACTGTAAAAACGTTTCAACCATTAACAAAGTTTTTTGGACAGTAAAAATTGTAAACTAATTATTACTATGAAGTAATATAAGAGGAAAGGTACAAAGGAGAAGCAGGTGAATGGAGAGTCATCCTCCTATTTTTTGTGCACAATAATAACACAATACCAAGGTATATTGGATGGGACTCAATATGTAAGTCCTACCCCAATATACCTTGGTGTTATATTATTATTGTGCATTGTGAGTGTTTTAATCATTTTCTTAATAATAGAGCCAAAGAAGGACTAATTAAATGTTGCCCAAGCTCATTATTTACGCAAAGCGTAATTAAGAAATGTTGTTCATTTCATTGTCTCTTAGCTTTTATGATATTTGTTACTCCCATCAAATTTGTTTCTTAATTGCATTATAATCATATTGAGATATAATTATTTCTCAATCTCCTGATTTTAATTTTTTCGAAATTCTTTTTAATGTTTTCTTGGTACGTTTCACTGTCTTGGGACACCTCCACTCCCCCATCATAAAGAAATTGCATATTTATAGCGATTATGATACACTATATAATAGTCAAATTCTTTGTTGTAATTCTTTGAAAGTTCTATCTCTTCTCATCTTTATCTTTTTTATACCTCGAAATTGTGATCGAAACTACGTCGGTCACTAAAAAAATAAATATAATACTTTGCATTCACATGTTAACAAATTTTAAAAGGGTAAAAAAAAAAAAATTATTTTACGCCAAACTATCTTCAATGTTACACTTGCCTGAAATACATATATATATATATATATATATATATATATATATATATATATATATATATATATATATATATATATATATATAATGTTGTTCATCCATATCCATGGTGTGTAGTATTTTATTTCAAAATTGATAGAGAGCGAGTTTACCTGGAGTTGAATGCACTTATTTTTCTTTACATTTACGGCGAATTTTTTATATTTTTATTTAAAATAACTAGCTAAATTTTTTTACTTTTTATATTTTAATTAATATATTTTCAAATATATTATACATTCAATTATCTATTATTTTTTATATTATTTAAATATTTATTTTTTAAACATATACTTAATATTCAATGAAATATAGAGAAATAAGGATAAGTGGGGGAGAGAGAAAATACTTATGCATTTATGCGTCGTTTCTCAGCTCCGGTCTCGTTTTGGTTTTCTGTCTAGGGTGTTGTGTTGTTTTTTATTTTCTTTTCACAGTCAGCCTGTGTGATGCTTGAATGTTACGGGACTATTTGTTGGCTTAGGGGCTAGATCTGCCCTCTTTTATTGAAGTCCTTATAATATTTTTGTATTATTTAGGTTGCTGTTCAAGTCAAGTTTTCACTTAAGGTGTTGAGGTCCTATACCTCTGTATTGGTCCTTACCCTAAGACTTTCTTCAGGAGAAATATATAATGCACGTACTATTTGTTAAAAAAAAAAAAAAAAATTAGATGTACACATTTTTTTTATACTTTTTTATTAGCCATATATATATATATATATATATATATATATATATATATATATGATAATATAAGCAATTAGTTTACAAACATTCTCGACGTGAAGAAGGGAACACGCAATTTTCAAAAGCAAGGAAAAAAGAAAGAGTGTCTTGCGACCGACTCGATTGTAAGATAACTTAAATAATAAAAATCATTGCTAGGTCGGCAAATAATATTATAAGCTTGCAAGGGAAATTGCGTCGATTCTCGGAGCGAAATTGACAGCGGCAACATGCACCGATGTACGCAGCACGAAAGAGTTTAATAGAGACAGGTGCCTAGTGCCTACGACTCCGTCGGGCCAATTGCAAATCTTAAGATTTTTTTTAAAATAAAAAATAAAAAAATTAGTCTATTAAATTAATTAATTTATGCACTTTAAGCATAGAAAATACATTTTTTATAAGGATGGATGTAAATTCTTAATTTTATAGCAACTAATTATAAATTAACAAATCATTAAAAACTAAAAAATACAATAAACATGAATATAACTAATCATTTAAAACAAATTAAAAAAATGACGATTTCTAGACAGTAGACCCCTCATTTTAAGACTCTTCTGGATCTCAAAAGTATCTTAAGCCCTTCGCCTGAGCTGGAGCTCGACTCTTCTTTAGAGTTGCGGGTGCGGGAGTACCGGGAAAAACGCATGAGGCTGTTGGACGCCGAAGAAGTCCAACGGCAGGATGACGTTGCTTTAGAGAGATTGAGGGGTGAACCCTCAAGGAAATGACGCGGGAGTATGTCTCTGTATCAGTGAATTCGTCAACTAGAAGCCTCGTGTGGCTATCTAATTCCCCCACAAATGGAGGGGGGATACTTGCACTTTGCCCAAACTTATTAAATGAAGGCGCGTAGCAGGGCAAAAATCATTATGAAGCAGTCCTATAATTCGAGACTTTCGAGGTTGAGATTCTTGAGAAAATGCTGGAAGTCCAATAAATACCCTTTTACTTACTCATCAGCATGGAAGCCATGGATATTATTATTAATAAATCCCTATTTTAGAACATCATAGAGGGGGCATCATAATTCATTGAATACAAAATCAAGAATATCGAAGTGAATTATGGATCAATGGAATGACTTTGGGTGATGGTCTTTGGCAAATTCTGGCAACAGATTCTGGAGGTTGGATGGTTGTCTTTTCCTCTTGATTTTATATTTCCTCAATTTTCTTGGACAAATCCAGTGGGAGTGGTAGGGTATTTGCAAGGAAAAAAACTCAAAAAGTGATATGGTGTTTTCATGTCTAATGTCTAGTGTGTGTTTGAATGATGTGTCAATATCTTATTAGAGGCTGTAAAAGTTGAGTTTTACAGCCCATCCTTATCAAATAGGCTCTCTTAAGCATATGATTCTCATATATATTTTAAAAAAACTATATTAAAAATCACGTGCTTTAATATAAGTGTCAATTTAATATATTTCATTCAACGCAGTTTGGAGCAAAACTTTATCCATCCTTATGTAACTCGTTGGATTGGGCCTTTAACCATCCCATATGAAAGTCAAATGGTGATTTATAAAGGAAGTCAACTTTTTTATGGCATTTAAAATCACATTCTATGAGTCATTTACATGAGAGCGGCACTGTTATACAGCAACATAACCCTCCACGCTCCAACCCAATTTAAGCCCTATTTATTTTGGCGTAAAATATTTGTTGAAAAAAGTTTTTTCTATTTTTGCGAGTTTGACGTGACACAAAATTATTAGTCAACTTAAAAATATTTTTCAGTTGATCAAGAAAAATAATCTGTAAAATGATTTACGTTTATCGTTTCCGTACATCATTTTTTCGTTGCTCTCATACACCTCCAACTAGCCAATTGAACTATATCTTAATCCCACCCTCTAAGCATTCTATTCTCACACATTTTTCATCCATAAATTCTTTTTGTTGTCTCTCTTTTTCTCGTAGCTCCTTAAATTATACGAAAATATAAGAAATATTTCGTGATTTTCTATAAGAAGCCAAACACCGAAAAATATTTTCCGAATCATTTTCAAGGTTGCAAACAAACGGAAAATAGCTAATTTTTCTGATTTTTTTGGGTCATTAAAAAATAAAAAATAAAAAAATTGTCCCCTCTTCTGTATAAAAGGATCCTGACCATACTATTACTAAAAGAAAATATATAGATAAATGACAGTGATAGTATATAATGTACTAAATCAATTTAGAAGTTAATTAAAGTATTTCTTTGTTTAAGGAAGACAAAGTTCCCTATTACTTCGACATAATTTCACAAATATATACATTGGTATTATAGTATTTAATTATTATTATTATTATTTTTCTGTCTACTAATTAATTAGCAGCTGTGAGTGATGTGTGAATCAGTAATTTGGAAGTACAGTGTTGACTTGGTCGCCGGAGATATTCAAAAGTCTGATGTCAATGGGTTGTCATTGTGCATGTCATGTTTAAATCAAATACTAGCAATTTGGCAACCAGATTGCCCCGGGCCTCCTCTGGTGGACCAGCCAATGCCTAGTGACAAGTACAGTTAAAAATAGGCTTGATGAGAAAGAACCACTTGCAAAACATGACTTTGACTAATATTATACTTCACAATTTCACACCTTTATATTGCTAAAAGTATTAATTAAATATTGTTATTTTTTTATTAGCTTAAGTTTGTTTTTATAAAAGCTAGTTAAATATTATTTAATGTTGTATTAGCGCCGATGTTGTGAATTCGAGCCTTATTTTTCACAATTTACTCTTCATTTCAATTACATATTTTACGTATTAGACCTAAATTATTTATGAGGAACTTAAACCCGCACGTGAATAAAAATGAATGTTAAAATATTAATTAAATGATTAAATTTGTGTTAACCTTCTAGTATAAGTAGTAATTTAACAAATACACATTTCGAATTGTTAATGTTTAGTCTGTGAGTCGAAAGCTCCACCCTTTCGAGAGGCCTTTTGGTCTAGAGCTTTTTGCTAAGCATCTGAACAATCTCCTGTCATTCCGTTTTATGAAGCTCCCTTATTGATTTCCCTGATAGGTATCATTACGAAAGAAAATGGTTGTAACAGTTAATTTACATGTGTTGGGGAATTATCATTCTCAAAGTCTAAATGGGCCCATCACAAAGTTTAGGCTTTGGCAGTTTACCCGACTCGGATAAACCTGATTTTACAGTGCTCGGAATCTAGAATGTCCATAACAAATCATAAGTGGGCTTGAAAGTCCTACTAGAGCCCACCCGTAGTCAATAGAGCCTAATTCAAATAAGGCCTAGCCCATTTATGATCATATATCCGAAGCTATAAGAACTTGAGATACCCGGATGTATCTCGGGCATTCAGCCCACGTTTCGAAGCTGCTTCCAATCCAAACATGGATATGCATGTTCCGGATTATCGGAAGACACATGTTTGATAACGTGCAGTAACCCATGAACCATGATCATAGAGACGTTTCTCCTCATTTCAATAGATAAACTATCTCAATCCTACAGTATAAATACACAGCAACCTCCAAGTATTCTCGGGCTGAAATGATTGTTATTGAGGCATATATTTATATTGATTATCCAAAAAATTGACTTAAGCATCGACAAGGGTGGACCCATTAAGGGGCCAGGCCCCCCTAAGCCCCAATATTTTTTCTAAAAAAAAATTAAAATTAAAATGTTATCCCTAAATTTTTTTATTTTAGTTTTGCCCCCCTTAATTTTTTTCTTTTTAATTTGGCTCTTCCAAATTGTCAAGTCTAGGTCCACCCCTGAGCATCGAAGTGGGATGAGTTAGCACCCCCGGTAAACACCCTCAATGACTTTCTTATTTTGTAGGAGAATATTTCTTCTTGAATTGCCAACCAGTTCCAATTTGTAAATTTTCTCGAAATCCACTGTACAATTCAAGAAATTAGACAAAATTTGTGGGAAACTGTTTAACCATGCACAGCTAAAAAGTACAAACTTTTCAGTCGGATACTTTGAAATGTTGATTAATTAACAGTGGAAAAAGTACAAAAACAAAAGACAGTAACGAAAACAGAGGGTGAAACGTCGTAAAGTCTGTAAATTTTGCAAAGCTAGAAACCTTCACTTGGACACGTTTGATTTTAAAGAAAAATGTAAAATCAGTTCAGTTAAATTAATTTGTAATAAATTTCTCTTGGTATACAAAAATTTGCCAAGAATTTACTGTAGTAAATAATAAAAACAAATAGGTCGATACTTTTAAGTTTCAACTTTTGTCTCAAATCTTGACCGAGTCATTAATGTGTCATGTCAAAATCAATCCTACAATGATACATGTCACCAACAATTAAAAAAAAAATATAAATATATATAATAAAAAATAATTTTAGGGGGTGCCCGAGCTATCATTTTGGACAAATGAAGAGTAGCTGGACCATTCAAGGGCTATGGAAGTAGTTCGGCCACCCTCATTTAATTGACATGGGGTGGCAAAACTACTCTAAAAGTCATTGAGAGTGATTCGAACCAACTCCAAATCCTTGAAACCACCACCCTTTGTAATAAGAAGATGCATGCTCAACAACGATCGCTTACAGATAAGATCGAAGAATAACGGTTGTAATCAAACTTAGTTGTTAAAGTGATTTGTGTAACTTAATTATATTTCATTTGTTTCTGTGTAAAATAATTTTGAAAATGTTTTCAGTATTTTTTAGTGTTTAATGCAACCGAAAATAATAATCAAACCAAAAATGTTTTCGGAGGCTTATTTAGTTTCGGAAAATAGTTTTCGTTTTTAAATTTCGTAAACCATTTTTTGAATTTGAACTTTTCATCCTCAAAACACTATACCTTCGTTGGACCACTACCAGAGGTTGCAAGAAGTCTCCGACCATTTTCCCCGGCACTCATTTTCTATACGAGCCAAACTTCAAAAACTATTTTATGTCGAAACAAATAGAATATTAGTATATAATTATCCGTAAATGACAAGTAACCCAATTATTTTTTATTTTCTTGTTTCTCTTATACATCTAACATTTTGATGGGGGACACTTAGTAATATTTGATTTGTATGATTGCGTCCTTTTAAATTTTAAATAAAGTTGCAAAACTTAGTCAATGGTTATTGTTTAGAAAGAAAGAAAGAAAGAAAAAAAAGTGCATGGTTAGAAAGGATGGTGTTTGTTCTTGGATATTCCCATCTGTCGGAAAATATGCTCCTTGTAAGAACATTTCAAGGCAAAGAACAAAGAAGGTTAAGATGTAGACTTTGACTTTAAGAGAGTATTAATCGTTAAATAGGATCAACTTTCCAAATCTTTTCCGTTATGTTTATTAAAATTTGTTTCTTTTTTTTTTTAAAAAAAAAAATTAAAATTATTAACAAACAACCATAATACAAAGCATTTAAAAAAAATTGTGATTTTAAAAGCCACATTATTTATAGAGGGACACAAGGAAACTTATAGCATTACTTCTAAATACTACACCCCATCTCATTAGGTTGATGACCTTTGCTAATATAATAACAAAAAGGGTAAAGTCCACATACGACAATGTCCCCCCTCAAATTACAAAAAATTGTCCATGTTCCCCAATAACGAAAATACCATTAATAATTTTTGTTTTTTTATTTAAAAAAAATATAAAAATTTTAAAAAAAATGAAAAGAGAAATACATAAAAAAAAAAAGGAGTATGTTGACTTTTTACTAACAAAAACTAAATGGTAGATGGGTACTGTCACATTAGTCTAGTGAGATGAGATATAGTATATAGCATTACTCATCAATTTAAAATTATTTTCATACTTATGTCACATTAGATTACTCTTTAAATAAAATTAAAAAAAAAAAAAAAAAAAAAAAACCTCCAAAACGCATGCTAATAAAATTTCTAAACGGAGAATAAGAAAATCAAACGAAGACCTCGACTTGACTATAGTAATAAATTTAAAAGAAATGCGTGGCTTTGAAAGCCCCACTTTCCTGCCAAATACCATGGCATTTTATGGATGGTTAAGCTAAACCAATTTTTAATCACCAGTAATCAATCAATAATCTCATGCCCTAGCACATGCATGCCGGCTCCAAACGACTATTCAAACTTTTTGTGGGTCTATGATTTATCCCCTTCTAACCCAAAACAGTTTCATAGCACGCCAATGATTGATCAACGGTCCTTAGTTATGGACAAGGTTGTCCTCCAACTAATTTTTTAAATCAAATCAAATCTATTAAATTAATATTTATCCAATCTCATTATACTCATATATATTGAAAATACACGTAAAAATCACATTGTTTAATGACAAGTATCAGTTTAATATCAACTCTTTTTATTATTTTAAAACACAAAACGCTCTTCAAAATGTGAAAAAAGATTTTAACAATCACCTCACGACGGGTCAATTTTTAATGATCTAGACCGTCAATTTGAAATGGACGATCTAGATGAAGTCTATTATATGGTGCAATGCTGTAGGTATTGCACCGAATCTCAATCCTCCGTAACTTGCCTCCCTTTTGGGTTTTGGCGGTTTTCTTAAAAGGCATGTCATTGATTCTCAAAGTGCATGTCTTTATTTCACAAAGATCCACCATTTTGGACATTTTCAGTGACCATTTTAATAAATGATAAATAGCCAACGTTTTGGCATTTTGTTATGCATACGGCGGCCAACTACTTTGGATATTGGTAAATTGGTTTATCATATGTATATAATTCCATGCATAATGTTTATATTATCACTTGTCTTAAAGTTTATATTGACGGGACATAATTAATTTAATTAATATTTAATTATTACAATATTTAATCATTTAAGAATACAAAAGTTATGAAAATAAAGTAAATGATTTTCTCAATCTTTGTGGTTGACACGTTACCTCACAATGTGGTACCAGAAATGAGCATAGAATATAAAATGTTTACCAGTATGAACACATATTCTGTAAAGGGCTTCACCAAGACAAAAAGAAACTATTGTTAACACGTTTAAGTACAAGTGGTCCTCCCCAAAAAAGAGATAAGTACTGGTGGACTGGCAATATCATCCCGTCGGTGTTCTTAATTATATTCACCGCCACAATTACTCGGATAGAGATTTGCAATATTTTTTACATATTATACTGTAATAATAGTACGTGTGTATAGGAAAATGATTATTATATTCACATTACACAATTTTAGATCGCACACTAGACATAAAGAAGTGAAACCCACACATTGGATCAAAGAGTACGATGGTCGTGTAACCACCCCTAAGTGGAATTGGGGTGGCCGTGTGGCCGCTCTTGTGCTGGTCAAGGTGACAGTGTGACTAACCTTTTTTTTTGTTCTTAATTTTTTAATTTATAATGGGATTTATTTATTTTTAAAAAAAATATATCTCTACATTTATTTAGATTTCTCAAAATAAGCAATGTATATTATAAAAAAAAAAATTTCTCAAACGTGGATCCAATTAGAAAATATTTTTTTAAAACAGATTTTACTTTTATATCCCATCAAAAATACTTTTTTTTAATAAAAAAAGAAAAAGAAAAACCCACCTAAAACACATTAACTTTAATAACAAAAAGTTTTAGCATCGTAACTTTCAAGCAATCTCATCTGGATTTTGCTTCATATTTGTACATGGCGTGGCAAGAATCACGAGACTTTTTCTTCAATCTCCCAACAATTCACGTTAGAAACGTGTGCTATCTCTTTTTTAGCATGACGATAATTAATAGATTATATTGTGATTGCACGTGTAAATATTAAGTCATAATATATCAAGTAGAAATAAAGAAAGTTAATAATTTATAACATTAAATTATTAAATTTACCTTCAAATTTTATTTCCCTAATTTTCTTCCAAATTTAATTTAACATTTTACACATTAAGTCTTATTTATTAAGAGAGAATTGGGCCACACATAAATAAGTGTTTTAAAGTATTAATTATGTTAAGGAATATTCCTTCCTATCTTAGAAAACGACCACGTGGAGCCTTGCACTTGACAGGGACAAAACGGACATATAACACATAGAGGTATAAAAAGGGAGTATAAAAATTATTAAAGGGGGATCTATTCTCTCGAGCTCTCGCTTCCTCTTTTTTTTTTTCTCTCCTCTCCATACAAATACTTGACTGACTTGATCGTCGGAGGAGGCTTCGTCGGCCAATCCTTGGTGAGTCTTTCTTGTTTTGCAGGTCAGGGCACAGACGAAGGGACGTCTCTGATGTCGCCACGTCACCAGACCAAAATTGCATCAACAAATTAAATGGTAAAGTAGGAATCGACCAAATTATATAATCAAATCTAAACTAATATATTTAAATTTTTAGAATAAGTTTTTTTTTATATTGAATATTACAACAAAACCGCAATTATTATTATTATTTTTTTTGACAAGAAGCCACAATTAATTTTGTTTTGAAAAAAAGAACTTTTGACAAGGTCCACAAGACAAGACGTCTAGACTTATGTCTAAGTGTCTAACACTCTTAGTTTGGGGACTGGGGATAAATTAATTATTGGACAGAAAGATTGGAATAAATGAAATAAAAAGGAGAAAAATGAACACCTTTGACAAGGTCAACAAGACCAATGTCCAGCTTAAGGTGATGGATTTGACAAATTCAGCATGTGTGTGTATGGAGACCTCTGGGGGACCCAAAGAAAGTTCCACCCTATCACCTTTTGGAGACCTGTTCTGACAAGTGGTAACCATTTCATCAACTTCACTGACTTTCGGTAGCAGAAAAAGGAAAAGTTTTTAATTTTTTAATATATATATTTTTTTTAAAAAAATGCTAGTGTTCCTACATGCATCCTACCCCCATCCCATCATACCCTAAAAGTGAAAAAACTGAAAATAAAATTATTAAATAAAAAAATAAAATCACTTAGAGAGTGGTGAGATGGGGTAAAATGATGGTGGGAACACCAGCATTTCCCTTTCAAAAAAGAGTAGCCATTTTTGAAAGAAGGTTCTCAATGCTTGTCACATATCTGGTTGAAGTCGTATCATTAATATTCCAAGGCTAGTGCATTTATATTCCAAGTAATTGGTGGGTCTGCCTGTAATTTATATCTCCAACAATAAGTTCATTCAACTTGCGAAGTAAGAAATCATCTCCTATACCATAATTGCGTTACACAGATAGTAACTACCGTGCTCACCATATCGTGAGATACGCCCTTAATTTAAAAGATAAACGAAGCTTAATTAAATCAAAGCCAACGTGGGGTTGAGTATACATTGAAGAAGGATCATGGCATAGAAACGGTTGCATAAGAATTATTGTAAAAGGTAAATCACGATCGGGTAAGAGGGACATTTGTTCTTGCTCAAAACTCTGACTCTAAGCAATTTACAATTCTCCTTTTCTTCTTCTTCTTTTTATTTTTATTTTTTTTTGAAACATAATCTTATGTATTATTGCCAAAAATCAGTAGAAAATGACCTCAAGGAAAAGGTCTAGGGAATACAATTCTCCTTTTCTAAATATCTATTTACATTAAGCATCAGAATTATCCTTACCAATACTATAGTAGGCTCCGTTACTTACAATATACCTCCTTTTCAAATTAACGTGAGTTTAATAAACTGAATTCAAACGAAGGAAAAAGAGTGTCGGTTGATTTATAGATGACCGTTGTTTTAAAAATTACTTGGGTCTATTGAGGCAAGTCTTCATTGGATTAGGCTACTCTTTTTTCTCCCCTTCACATTAATTTGTGAGAATAGTCGCCTTGAAATATTGTAGTCCACTTGGGCACACTGGCACATGAATGCTATATTTTCTGATCTGAGTCAAAATTTCAAATTACGCATTCAACAAAGTACTGTTAACCTAACGTAAATACGGTTCAGATTTAATTTAATTTTTTTATGTAAAATTTAAAATTAAATTTGAATTATTTAAAAAAAAATAAAAAAAATCTCTTGTAATTTTTATTTTTTATTTTTTTATTTTTATTTTCAATATAGCATTTAAGCCAAATCCAACGAAATTTAAGAGCTGAGGGTGATTGGGACTTCGATTAGTTGCAGCCTATCCAAATCCGACAAGCCATGTCATGATCAAGCCATTAAAGTGGTCTATTTCTTCTAAACGATATATATATATATATATATATATATATATATATATATATATATATATATATATATATATATATATATATATATATATATATATATTTCTCTAAACTTCCAAACGAATCTAATTACAAGAGTTGCTGGGGTTGTTTGTTTCTTAACGAGTCAAGTTGTGCTGCTACATGCTTGTGATCAGAAAATTATTTGGTACTTAGAAAACAATTTTATTTTATTTATTTAAAAAAAAAAACGAGAGGAGATATCGCCAAACACACCAGATAATTTGAATGTTTATTTCGTGTATTAATTCGTGCCGAATAAATTTTGGATTCATGCAAAGTGTTTTCTCTACATGAATCAAATAACCTTGTCTTTACCGGTGGGTATGACTCTAAAAAATTGTTTGCTCGTAAAGAAATTTGAATCTTAGACTTGATAAATATCTACTTGTAACTTTACAAGCAGCCAGAATAGTTTTCTGTGAGCTTTATGGAAAGTACATATATACCTGCCATATTTTTCACGCTACTTGGGTTGAGTTCAGTTAAAATTACGGTTGTTAGAATTAGGACACGTGTTCCTTAATAAGACAAAAAAAAAATTATTGGAGTAAGTCCAATTCAAACTAGATCCGGTACGAACGCAACTGCGCAAGGGAAGACTACATGTGATAGAAAACCAACATGTAGTGAAGATAAGTTTTGGTCTTTGGTCATTCCAAAGCCTCAAGACAAGCAATAGCCTTTGCCACTCCAGTAGGAGGACTATGTTAACTATTTAAATGGAGTGCGTTGGAGATTGTGTTAGAAGGATAAATAATACTTTTAGTACTTACTTCTTCTTCTTCTTTTTTTTTTTAAAGAGAGTTAACCTTCGTTAAAAAAACTCAAAAGGACCAAATTACAGCCAATAGAAAGACTTCATAAAAAGACTCCCTACAACACTAAGCCAGAAAAATTGACTTGAATGCAGTTACCAAACAAATACAAAGGATTACAGAACAACAATAAAGAACCTCTATTTACAATAAAGCTTACTAAAAAATTAAAAAAGGAGAGATCTAAGCTAAAAAGTTATAAAAAATCAGCAATCCTTGACCATGCAACAGGTAATCTGCGAAATTTAACCTAAAAAAGCAAAAAACAAGACAATAATAAAACCCAACAATCAAAAGTCCGGTCAGGGGAAGGGAGGGGGGCGTCCAAATGAGCCCACTTGTCAGCGTATGGACAAGTGGGCTCATTTGGACGCGACTAGGGTTCCAAGGAGTCCCCGCTGGTGACATTTGGATGCAGTCCAATCGAGCCTCTGAATGAAACTTTTATTTTACTACAATCTTTTTCTCGTTAGGACGAGGTCCGATTGAGATTACCAACTGAGACGTTCTGCCAGTCTTCATTGATTCTTCATATATTCCATAACTCATTCGAACATGAGCTTAAGTTAATCTTCATTCTATTTCATGACTCACTCGAGATTAGACCAAACCTTCCAACTAAGTGCTACAGAAAGACTTCCTTTTGTGTCAAGTAGCTCATCCGAACCACAAATGAACGACCATTCCGACCGAGTGTCTTGGAAATTCAACAGTAGAATTCTCGTAAAAATGGCCGTTCGGGCGCCCAACAGCCGAGACTCTAGCCAAGTCATTATGCGCTTCAATCGAGACCAAGATTTTGACTTCCAGATTAAATTCCAACCTAGCCTAACAAAACATGGAATTAGCCAACATTAGACCCAACAAAATTGATGGAGAAAAGAAAAGAACTTACAGAATTAGTTCAGGGCAGCATCTTCGGGCAGGTTAAGCCCAACCAGACACGTTTTTTTTTTCCTTGGGGCTGACTATGAGAATACTGCCCAATACGTGGTCCTCAGGTTGGCAAGCAATTAAAGATCCGCTTCGGGCCCTCAACCGAGCCAGTCCAATCTGAAGCCCAACGCATTGGGTATTTTCTATTTTGTTTTCTTGACGAACCATTATTTTTTATTCCAATAAAAAAATATATGAGTAAAAAAGAAAAAATCTGACCAAATAAAAGGATGAAGCTTCTCTCAAGTTCTTAATTATCCGAAGAATTGTTAAGAGCCTAACTATTGATTAAAAAAAAAAAAAAAAAAAGGTTGTAGGAATGTTAATACGGATTTTGTTAAATCCTTAGCCCTTGAGATCATAATATTATATCACTATCAGTTTTAACTATCTCGTCAGATATGCTCCCTACCTACCAAGAGCCAAAAAGTAAAAGTTATATAACCTTTTATGCTTATTTTTTAATTCCCTGCTACACTTTCTGTCGTTACTGTATACAACAATTTTGAATATTATAAAATTGAAAAGAGAGCAAAATAAAATCGAAACGCAAATTTATGTGGTTCGACAATGTGCCTACGTTTATAAAAGTGTAGTTATATTTTATTATATAATTTAGAGTTACAACATAATATATTTATAAAAAAATTATTATTGTAATAATGTATTTTGAAAAACCTCAAAATACCCTATACCATACCCAAAAGTGTTGCCCCTACACCCCTACAACTTATTCGTCCACATGCTAACATACACTTACGGCCAATAGGTCAATTGTCGCGGCATAATTTATCTATCATTGTTTTGTTTTTGTTTTTTTATTTATGTTTTAATTAAGGATTGATGAAACATCCCACGTCAATGAAATATGCTGAAAGTATCTTGAGAAAATATAAAATATCATATATATGTATATATATATATATATATGACACTTGGGTCGCTTGTCATGCCACTTGGACACCTTCAATGACACCCATATGTTTTATGGTCAGGGTTCTTACACAAGTCCTGATTTAGAGGTCACTATATGGGAAAGGTAGCTTAGCAATTAATGGATGAAGGGGAGTGATCCATGCACTCTTAGTGCACTTGTTGTGCATTAAAAGTATTTTGATCATTTCTCATGGATGCAAAAGGAAACAGACAACCAAAGTATTCAAGAGCCAAGCCATACTTACCTTCCCCTGCAATCAAACAGAAAATTATGATAGATTTTGACATGGTCCATTTATTCGACCGGATGTTTCGGTTGAAGGTATTTACAATTACTTGCTCTACAATCAAGCAGGCAATTGTGAGAGATTTTCATGGAGTTTACTTGTTCTAGCAAATGCTTGGGCAAATAAGCCATATCGAAAGCCTCTCACAATTTTAGAGGATCCCTGTAATTCAGACGGGTTCTATCAAAAACCTTTTCACAATTGCAAAAGATCCATGCAATCCAGGAAAAATATTGTAGGGATCCCCAAGCCAAACGTCATTTAAGAGAGTTAGCAAATAATTGGAGCACAGATGAAGTCAGACGGGGCTCAACTTATTTTCATGTATGAGGTAATTTGGTATGGAGAGAAACATCATTGGTTGAGAACAGTCTGTCCAACGGACCACTGTCCCAGGATCCAGGACCCCATATTGATCATCAAATTTAACAAACTCTACAGTCCGAAAAGATGCACTGACATAAAGTGGTTGACAGGTAGACAAATATCAAAGGGAAAGAAACATAAAAATAGGAGGACAAGGGCTTGTCTAAGCAAATATGTCTTCAATAGGCTTGGCATCCTTTTTGTCTTTCTCCAAATCCTGCTCCTTGGCCAGCTTCTTCAGCCTGGCAAGCTCAAGGTCCTTACTCATCTTCCTCCTGTACATCTCTGCAAATGTAATGGGCGCTTCTAGCACTGCCTTCTCTCCCTCCCTGATCTTCAAAGGATACACTTTTGCCTCTGGCGCTGGGTTCTGGAATGTGGCTATGGACAATCGGCTGTAGTTCGAGTTCACTACTGCTTGGTGATCCGCGTTCTTGAACCTCCCGTTACTCAGAAACTGCTCACCCACAATACAAGTGAATTCAATCTATTATTAGAATTTGTCATTACTTGCTTTTGCAATAAGACACAACTGCCAAAAATTCATTGCATCATTCAGTTTTCCTAACTAAATATTTCAAGCATCCTAAACTAGTGGTATTGCATGGTTATAAGGATGCTCTCCTTCTTGATGTTTCAGGGGATTGAGATCACTAGAAATTTGGACAGCAATTATGAAAGCTTTCATATGGGATTCACAATTGGTGCCCAAATTACTGGAGATCTCAATCACATTTTAGGAAGGTGTTTTTTGTTTTTAGTTTGAAATAATTTCTGACGCCACGTAAATGTGAAAACAGTTTTTGTGATTTTAGCAACATCTAGTGTCTAGGTTGTTTGATATTGTTTTTACTTTGAGATCAAGTTAAAGTTTTAACAAACGAACCCGATGACCGAGAATATTTAATTAAAATGAAAGATAAACGATGAAGATAATGTTTAAACTCAAAACTTTTACCCTAACACGATGTTAATTAAACCATCATGTACTCGCAATATAAAAAATAGTGAACTTAATAATTTATATGAACTTACATGACCATGATCTCCGAGATTGACCACGAAAGCTCCTTCAACAGGTTGAACGGTGATCCAGGTCTTCCCACCATCCCTGGTGGCCTGGAGGCCACCCACCTGGTCCTGGAGCAAGAGAGTGATGGTGCCGGGGTCTGTGTGGCGCTTGAGTCCGAGCGTGAGGTCAGGCTGTGGACATTTCGGATAGTAATTAACCACAACCTTTTGGTCCATGTCCACACAAGCCTTGGTCAACGCCTCCTTCTCCAATCCCATGGCCTCCGATAGCACCTCCAAGAGCTTGCAGGCGAGTTCCATCAATCTGTCACTGTACTGCTCCGTCACTGCTCTCCACGCCTCCGGCTTGTCCGGCCACCTCGAATAATCTCGGGACCTAATTGGGTATGAAAAATATGTTACAATTTCACGCCAATCTTGCACTGCTTCTCCCTGCAAAAATGATTATCATTGATGAGCATCGATTAGTTTGAAAAGGGCAAAATTGGGAGGATAAAACATATGAATTTTGGAACATATTTAAGTTATAGGTGGACAATTCTCAATCAATCTCTACATGAAAGCTAGCTAGTCAAAGGAAAACAGAGTCTTCTCTCCATGGAAACTATACACCCACATGACTATTAATGCGATTAACATGATAAATTATACTCTACAAGTTCAGTTTCCACAAGAAAATTTTTACTGACTTAAAAGTATCGGAGTGTCTTCATCTTTCCTGCAAAAACTATTTTCTCTGTTTCCGAAGTAACCCGTGGCTAGTCCGGCCGTCTAAAAAGCTTAATTTATCAACACTTTCAATAGGCTTGGAACCAAAAAGTGGAAAAACTATGAAAAGGGTGTTCAAGTTTTGGTTGAACATGACGTTTAAAGGGCAACAGGAATTTCAAACGCTAGTTCCTGCCGGCAAACAAAGGGGTTAATTGGAGGCTTACTTGTAGATGGCTGGAGACAATGAAGCCGCCCTTCTTGCCACCGGACATGTCAAAGCGGAGCTTTTCGTCAGGAGGCAAAGCGAAGAACTCCCGGGCAAGCCGTGTCATGTCGGATATGAGGTTGGCATCGACACCATGGTCGAGGATCTGGAAAATACCCCAGTCCTCGCAGGCATCCACGATTTTCTTGCAAATCTCGGCTCTCCTCCCATCGACTTCATCGATGCCAGCAAGCGAGATGACAGGGATTTCACTGCTGAATTGGTTGTAGGCAACTTTTGGACGCTCATCTTCGTCGCGAACGAAGCTAGTCTGAAGGGTCTTCTCCCCCGCTAGAGCCGTGAGAGTTGTAGGTGCCATTATTGCAGCCGTGAAAGTGTTGACAAATTAAGCTTGTTGCGGTTTTTGGTTTGAATAGGCGTGTCTTGAATGTGTTGCTCTGAAAGTGAAGATTATTGGGAAGAATTGACTGTGATGCGGTATTGGCGGGTTGGTTTGTGGTACTGCAAAAGAGTATGGTATATAAAGGTGAGCCTGTGAGGAGGGTCTTGGCGTTGGCAGTTCCAACTACCTCCCCGATGCTCGTGAGGGGCCGACTTCCTCACAGTCTTAAGCTACCAATCCCATCTGTTTCTCTTCCTTCTAGAAACTTTACTAGTTGGTATGGGTAGCTGCACAAATAAATTTTGCTTTGGAAGAAAGGGAGAGAAAAATCCAACATGTCACATGATTTTAAAAGCCTTGCCTCCTACACGATTAATGCTAGAAATTTTTTTTTTGTCCTCTTTGTTTTTTTAAATGTCATTTGGCTTTTAAAATTATTATTAAATTTTTAAAATACTTATTATTGTGTTTTAATCAAATTATAATTTTAAAAGCAAAAATAAAAAATAAAAAATTAAGTCTTCCTTTTAGCTCTATTATAATTTTCGTTAATAATAAAGTCTCAAGTAGGTACATCTCTACATTTAAAAGGAGATTTGACATTTAACCTATGATTTGGATATGAAGACAGTCGTATCTGCATAGATAATTTTCGTTTTCTTTTTCTTTTTTTAAAAAATAAAAATCTTAATTATATCAATTTTTTTTTGAGGAATTAATTATATCATTTGGTTGGGCTGTTGGGTTGTTTGTTTTTTCTTTGGCTTTATGAGTATTTGCAATATGTTCAGTTTTAATATTCTGATTCGTCCATATTAAAATTCTTATGAGCCCTTCTTCTCTTTTCTTTCATTTTTTTTTTTTTTTTTAATAATTTTTTTTTTATTAAGACAGACACTTGTCACATTCTTATTGGTCTGACGTGGCGTTGACGTGACATTTAACAGAATCTGTCAAAAATTTTAACGAAATTTGACGTTAGGGATCGATTTGTAATTATTGCTTACCACAAGAACCTTCCATAAACTTTTTAAACCATAGAGAGTGAAAAATAATTATGGCATACCACATGAACCAATGGTACAATTATCCCATCTATTAAAGTAAACTCTGCCGGTCTATTCTAAGAGCACGTAATTCTCATATTTATTTTAAAAAATAAACGAGAAAATTACATATTTTTACCAACATTTCATATTAAAAATACATGTAAAAATCATATGCTTTAAAAATAAATTTCAATTCATTGGATTACTTATATTACAGGGAAACTGATTTATTTGCTTGAAAAAACTAGTAATAGACATTACTGCGGCGAAAATATAATTGAAGCTCACGTGGTTTTGTCACCTACCTTGTCTCACCTAGAGGCAGGCACGTGCGGCTTGCGCCGACCCACCTGTTTGTTAGTGTTGCCCATAAGCGCTATGAAGACGAGTCCATGTAGTCAAAAAGTTATTCCATAATTTAATACCATATTTTAGTACTTGTTTGGCTGCAAATAAATTCATAGTTAACAGGGACAAAGCTAGACTTTCTTTTCGTGGCAAATAAATAAATGAAAATTTAATATAGAAAATAAAATTAGTTTCTACTATTTATTCAGTCTATAGAAACAAATGAATTGTGGGTTAAATGGGTATAAGATGGGTTGGATTTTAGGGTTATTCACCAACTGTTTGTTATTTTAATTTTTTTTTTTTTTTTTGCAAGTGTTATTTTAATTTTGGGTTGCTTATATATATATATACACTCTATCTTCCATCATGTTTGTTTCGTTACAACACTAAACTAATTATAAAACTTACTTGAAAGGGGCAGAGTCATGCCAGCATTTAGAAGTTTAGGGTAGGGGTGTAAACCCAGAATCAGTTCCCGGTTATTGGCTAATAACCGGGAATCAACTTCGGGGTCTTCGGTTATAAAAAAATCCTAACCGGCTTCGGAACCAGAGACCCCGGTTAACCGCTCAGTTAGTATCCGGTTATTCAGATACTAAACAACGTGGTCCGCTGCCTCCGTCACCATCAACACCATTAGCTCGCTTGTTCTTAGGCTTACTTGCAGCGGCTGAATTCTTCTTCCATTCTGCCTTGGCTTTCTCCAGATGAGTAGCCCGCTTCCTCAAACTATCAAGTGAAAAAACTCTGATTCCAGCTTGTAGCTAGTCTTCTACACATTTGATGATGGCTCTAATGGAATTCAACTCCAGAGTGCTTGAGTCCTCCTGAAAGGTTGATTTACAATAAGGAATCATGCAAAGAGTAAATAAAAACTATTGGGAAACATAAGTGTGTAGATGTTAGTATGTTACACATACTGTTGAGGCCATGGTATTATTGCCAATATTCTTCAATATGGTGCTAGCATTCTTTTTGGAATTCTTGAGATACAACTTGATCAGAGAAACAGGAGAAAATCTTTCAGTCAAACCAGCCTCAGAAGCAAAATACTCTGCTTCTATCTCTTTACCACTCTTCACCAGTTCATCAATAATATCTGGAAAAATGAAAAATTCCTTTAATGAAGAAGATTCTACAAAATGGATTACAGAAAGTTCGACATCTACGAATCGAGGCATTTTCATTTTGCTCTTATCCTTAGTCAGATTATCTGAAGAGCCATTGAACTCAAGATAGATTCAACTGAAAAGAAACATATGAAAAAGGACGACACATATTTTTGAGAAATAGTTCACAGAACCTATCATAATTAAACAAGTGGAATGCAAGGTCCAATAAAATTTACTCTAATAATATTCTTGATTTTGCTCTTAATATTGACATAAAACAGTATGATTGAAGATTTCCTTTTGAATCTTATATTTGATCTTCTGTAACTGAATTCTTGCAGGCATTCATTGGTCTCTTAAATTTGATCGAGTTTGTAGGTAGTTCCATACAGTGGCGGGGCCACTAAGGGGGACCGGCTCCGCGGTTGGTTACATACCTGCCTTTCTTTACAACAACCATCACTGATATGAAGGAATAGGATAGGCTTTGTTATATTAATTGACTACGTACGAACTACAACTGCCTGAGTTAAGATTTTGGGATCTAGGGTCCACATTACAATTTTATCTCAAACAAACAAACAAAAAAATATAAGTAAGGCTTTTCCGTTTGAGTTATCAGAAATGATTTTTACACATTTATTGTACGTCTTTTGTATATTACTTTTCTAAATCTAACTATTAAATTTGTAAGACCCACAAAGATCCATATATGGATCCTACAAATTCAATAATTGATTTATAAAAGTAGTGTACAAAAGATGTGCATGTAACATGTCTCATGAATTATTAGTTTGGGCTGATATCTAGCCTGTTTGAAAATTTTTCGGGATAAGTCCATTTCAAATCTTTATCTTTTAAGGGTTTTTTTTTTTTTTTTTTTTAACTGATCTTTTAAGGGTTTTATAAATACCACCCTTGGTCCTTAAAGTTTTAATTCAGAGAAAACTATATTTTCCTCTCTCAAATTATTACAAATTTTGTCTTTTTCCTTTTTATTCACATCCGTACATTTTTTTTTAAAATCTCTTAAATTACCCAAAAGCCCCTCTTATTAACAAGATATTACATTTAATATCTCGAATCGATAATTTAATTAATATTTTAGATACAGTACCATCAAATATTTTACCAAAAACCAACCGGGGACAGATTTGAATTTCCTACAATTGAGAACTAGGAAGGCTGATTCTTCGGGCAAAAGGCCCCTTTCTCAACCTCCTATCCCTTACTTCTTGAAGTCAGGGTAATAACATGAATCTCCAAAGATAGGAAATTTTGATCCGCTTCGGACAGCTTCTTAATTAGTTTTTGCTTTTATTTGGTTTCTTTAAAAATTAAAAAATAAAAAAAATTGCCAATTCCTACCAAAACAACGGGCTGCTGATCAGTTGAATCTTTAACCTTTCATTTTTGAAAGGAAGAAAAAAATCATTAGATTAGTTATTGCTTGTTTAGCTTTTCATTTATGCAATACTAATCATCTCAACATAAATAAGATAAAATCAATAAAGGAAAAATTAAGAATCTTCTAAATGTGGTAAACGACTACAGGCTTGAAGAATTTCTCTGATCATGAATGGCATGGGTGGCAACAAGATCAGAAATAGTAGCTAGAAATTAGCAAGTGTGCATCACACGTGGCATGGCATTTTCTATCTAGTTTAACACCAAATGGCAAATGCTAATGGAATAAAGTCGGACAGAGGGAATAAGTGTCACTTTTTAAAATTGGGTAACTTAAATGTAAAGAGTAATGCTGTAAATTACACTATTATTTTATTATACTGATGTGGCATAGCCAATCAATTATTATTAAAAGAAAAAAAAAATCAATGTGGGGGAGGGGGTGGTTGTATAAGGGGAGTTAAGTATGCATTTTTTTTTTTTCCTATTTTATAAAATAATTAGTTAAAATTTTAAAAGCTCTATCTTAAATTGTCCTAAAAAAATCTAGAGGGTTGAACCAAAGCCACCGGGGCAGTCCGTCACCCCAAGTCAAGGCGAGCAGTGATACACAAGAAACGGAAAAGGTGGCAACTACTTTTTTAATATAAAGTGGATGCCGGGAATCGGTCCCACAAATCATTTTCCAGTCAAGGCCCATATATTGCCCTGACTAAAGAACCGTAAAACCCAAAACCGGAGGCAAGAAATAGTATTCAAATAAAACCCTAACGGCTAGTTTTTTTTTTTTTTTTTTTTCAAAATCGTGGGGATCGATGTTGCCGTAGCAGGCTCCAACGGTCATATTAAGTTTTTAACGTTTAAACCACGACGGAAACCTCTTTATAAGCACCCGTTCATTTGCCCTAAAAGTATCTACTTTGTATTTCTTTTTGAATTCAGTTCTCGCATCCTCTATTTCTTGTTCTCTCTCATCTCAATCTCTGATCTTTACAGTCAAATCTCGGCCAAAAAAGTCAGTTTTCGAGCGACCCTTCTTGATTCAAATCCTATGGAGACCCCATCATCAACCAGAAGAGTCACAAGGTCACAGGCTTCGGCTGCTTTAAACAGCGACAACAACAGCATTCCCCTCTCAAGTGAGTGATTTTCTCCTCCTTTTTCATTTAATCTAAACAATGATAGACCTAGAGGAAATGGGTTTATTCCATTTCTTGAATTGGTTGTTTTCCAAAAAAGAACCAAGAATTTGTTTATTTGTTTTCTAAACAATCATAGATTGGTATTTAGGAAAATGGGTTTGTAATCATTGCTTGGTTTGATGGTTTTCCAGGGAAAATTGAAGATTCTGGAAAGGTTCTCTCAAAATCAAGGCAAAGAAATGTGAAACAAGATCGGTCTGTGCTGATCGATATAACGAATGATTCTCCGATAGTTGGGCTTGCGATGGGGAGCTTGGAGACCCCATCATCAGCCATAGCCAAGCAAAGGAGCAATCGAGCCAAGAACAAGACGCCTGGGTCCGGAGAGGCCTTGCTTAGGGGTCAAGTCAAGACCCTCTTGCAGAGAGTGGAGGAAGAGGCCGAGCTTTCGAAGCTCTCGCTGGAAAGCCGTTCCTTTCTTCATCTCCAAGGGTTTGTCAACTCACCGACCGGACTTCTTGCCCCAACCCCCGCGAACACACCCCAGCTCTCGAATCTCTCCGGCAACATCAACAGTGGTTTGGCTTCGGCAGTGCCTTCTCCAGTTGTCGAAGAACAATTGATTTCTCAGGTAAATTTCCCAGGTCTCGATTGCATTTGTAGAGTTAAAATTTCGATTTGTTTCTGAGTACTAGATCTTTGTCTTATGTTTGCATTTGTGTAACAGAAAATTTCACTACTGGTTTTTGTTATATCTTGATGATCTTTTATCTTTACAAATAAATTTGTAGCGTTAAAATTTCGATTTGTTTCTGACTAGATCTTTATCTTATGTTTGTTTGCATTTGTGAAACAGAAAATTTTACCACTGGTTTTGGTTATATCTTGATGATCTTCTTCTTCTTCTTCTTTTTTTTTTTTTTTTTTTTCAAATCTTTATCGAGATGTAGTATAAAATCTCTCAATTCAATGATTTTATTTTGTAACCCTGAAACTTTCTGGACAGGTCAACGTCAATCTTGACGATTTTGAAAATCAAATCTAGAATTTCATTTGGTACTGGGTACATGTGATTACGGTTTTGTTTATGTGATTGTTCTTATAAAATTGCATGGCAGGTGGTGAGTAACATCTTCGATGGAAAGAAGCTGGATTTTTCTGAGAAATCCGAAAGCCCTGATTCATCAGACTCCTCTGTGCTGACTTACGAAGCAGAAGCAGGAGCAGGAGGGAGCTATTGCAAAGAGAAGTCGTCCGCAGAAGATGATGATGCTTCTGTTTGGTCTATCCAGGTTAATGCAAGCACCCGTGATGAAGACGAGGAAGAAGTACTTGAAGAAGAAGACTACTATGATGAAGAAGCCGATGAAATTGAAGAAGAGGAGGAGGAGGAGGAGGATGGAGGATTGGTTGATGAACTGTGCGAGGGCATTAGCAAGATTTTTGTGGATGAGAAGAGAGAGGCTCCCAAGTTTGCTGGAAAGCACACAAGGTTTGTTTACGACAGTGATGATGAGCTTATTATTGGAGAGGAAGAGGGGCGCGCAGAGATTGAAGGTTCTGGCGGCGTTTCACCAAGTGTCTTGCGGTTGAAGGGCTTGCCCACCCCAAAAGGGAAGCACCTGCGTTTTCCTGTCCAGGCCGAAGAGGAAGAATAAGACAACTGAATTTCCTCTAGTTTTCCTGTGTGATATGATGATGTTTGGTTGTCTCTCTTGACGACACCATTATCTTTGGGATATTTCTAGCTTTTTTTCTTCTTTTCGTTTTGGGATTTGGGTGGGTAAAAAAGTTCACTACGAAAGTGACTGACAGAGAAGCTGTTCATGACCACTTTATGGTCGAATTTTCAAATAATACATTGATTTGATGAATGACGAGAAATTTTTACTGCTTGCTGCTTAACTCGACGTTCATGTTTTATGTTATAATTACGCTTTCGCATTGCGCGGTGAACAAAAAGAAAAATGGATCATATCCGCCCAACAAAAACATATACAGTGAATGAATATTTTAAAGCCAGAAATTGATGCTGTTTTTGAGGAAGTTGGAGAGAACACGATGAAGTTTTTGTTTGTAGACCCCGCGATTAGAGCCTTTCTGAACTAGGGATTTTTTATTTTTTTTTGAGCCAATGAAGCAAAAGAGGAAGAGGGGGGAGAAGGGGGATGCGACTCCTCTAGCAACACGAGAGATCTCTCTTCTCCAGAACGGAAAAGGAGAGAGAAGATTTAAGGGATGGTAGACATGGGAACGAAATTGGGAATTTTTTCATACCCACGGGCGCAGAATTAGGATTTTTTTATTTTTTATTTTTTATTTTTTAATGTGGGGGGATGAAGTTAAAAATAAAATAAAGTTTGGAGGTAAAAAATTGATATTAAAGAATTAAAGGGGGGTCTTTAAAAAAAATTTGGGAAATATTTTGAAGCTTGGATGCGACGAATCATCTTCTATATAGGGCTACATCAAAGTTTATTTTAAGGAAGCCCTAAGGCGGAGGAACCCAAAGTTTATTCAAGTGCTCACCGCGTGGATGTTTCTTGGCACTTTGGCATGGAAGAAATATAGAAAACCGACACACGTTCCCAGATGTTTCCAAAAATACGCTTTTCTTGATTTCCTATGACATTTTTGTAGGGATTCCTCCTCAAATATCCTCTCCAATCCGCCAATGTCTATCGGGACCAAAATTCTGATGAATAAACGAAAAGAATGCGTTTCTTCAGTGAGTGCAAACGAATTTTCTTGGGTTTCATGCATGTAGCACGCTAGCTAGTCATAGAGATGATTATGGAATAAAATGCTGACCGTTTAGCATACACCCATTGAGGATCTTCTGGAATCAACTACCATGAATGATTCTTACACGATCGGTGCATTTTCTCTGGAACGGTTCTATGGCGCCCAATCCATACAGCGGGCGTATAAACCCATTGAACAGCACATTCAGGACAAAAGAAGAATTTTACATTTGCATGCACGTGAATTTACTTAAATTAATAATGATTTATACATATGACACCCAAAATACTCATTTTCCAAATCGAGTGCCAAAAAAGCATTATTTACATAATATTTACGATGGAGAATTGCGACCGACCTTCTAACAGAGACTACCATCTGGTCACTGGCCCATGGGTGCTCCAGTACTGAGGTCAAAACCACGGATGCCAAGTTGGATCCATCATGCACAAGTTCCTTGGGGTCAAGGCAGCTTCAACCAACTCAGTAACACCCCTTTGCACCGACTGTGGCGGGTCCATGGCATTCTCCTCCTGCGTGCAGGAAAAAAACAATACAACAATTGATCAGAGGCTCACAAAGAAGTCAGTTATACCGCAGAATGAGATATGAATAAAGCATCTGTTATATTCTAGCTCTATCATGCAGGGTTATGGGTACAATGAAGTGAAAAACATATATATATATATTTGCACCTCCACGAGAGCACGCACACAAACATTCAGCCATTAAAAATTGCTTAATCATTTTAGTATTCCACGAAACTAATGTAGCACACAATGTTCTATCATATGTTCAAACAAATTGACTGTACTATTTTATTGTTGGTAAACGTGATACATGGTAGCAAACTTCCAGTGTGTTTGAATGGGAAAAGGGAGGGAATGTAAAGAAAAAATGGGAAGGTAATCCCTTGTGTTCTGGTGTTTGGATGTATTTTGAAGGGAATGCGTGGACGGAAATCCCACACTCTATTAAAGCCCCACTTTTGTGTTGGGTGGAGCGCAGCATTCCCCTAATAATTAATTAAATCACAGGTTTCTTTGCTTTTCATCCCTTCTTTCAACTTGAACATCCAAACAAAGAAAGGGAAACATCCCCATTCTCCATTCCATTCCCTCGTTTCATCCTTTTTTACCAGAAATTCCCTAGCATAGTGAAATTGGAGGCAGGGGCTTACCTCTTCAGAGAAATACTGTGGGGCTATTCCAGTAATCCGGCCAATTACATGCTCGACATTGGTTGTGACCTTCTGTTTAAATTCAATGGGGTTCGTACTACCCCCTCCAGAAATGGGGGCCAGGGTCATGCCAAGTGGTCTTCTCCAAGACCAAGAAAGTAGCTCATCCCGGAAAAACATGGCTAATTGATGCCATAGGTGCTGATTTTGCTGCAATATGGCAAATGCGTGATCAAGTCAATAAACATGGTTATTAATCAGTTACTTTAACTATCATATTGACACATATTTCTCAGTAAAACTCACTTTAGGGGAAACCACAGCCTGTGCCGCAGCACACATAGCAGACACAATAAGGCCTTCTACTCCAAAATGGGAGAAGAATGCTTGCATATTCCTTGTCAGACGAAAAGGCACGGGTTCATTGAACTCGATCATTCCATTTGCATCGTATGCAGGATGAAAATCTGTTTGGAATATTTTCCCAGTGTTCTTAGCAAATAATATCTTGTTCGGGGACCTTCCTCCAATTTGTAGCATGAATGACATGAAACTTGAGAGGGCCAATTGGATGGCAAATTGCTTTTTAAAAGCCCACATATGGTTTCCACTCAGCAGAGTCTTGTACATGTATTGGGAGAAAATGCTGTCAGTTACAAGAGTTCTTGTTATTTCAGTATAAGCTTGGAGACGGAGATCTAGAACAGCTTCTGGTGATATTTGGCCAGATATGGCTTGGTTCAGTTGCTCCTTGAAATAAGTGATGGGCTGATCTGCCTCTCGGTCATTCCTTGCACAGTGGTTCTCGTACACCTCAAGAAAGGTGCTGTACATCAAATCATCTTCTACCATGCGGACCTATTCATGCAGTGAGCAATTATTAGAATACATTGGCTTTAGCAATCGTCAACTGAATCAAGAAAAGGGACATGATTCTTGGTGGGACCACCAGTTGGCATGTCCCACAGTTTTGAATACGTGAAGCTATTAATAATTCTTTTATCACCTTGTCAAAGTTCATATTAATGGATCAAAAAATTAAAGGCAGCAGCAAAGGAAATCAGACTTCCATACAAGGAAAAGCTTATAACCTGAGACCAAACAGGAATAATAATTGGCGTGTGAATGCATATATGACGGCGTCTTGATTCCTTGTGCTTATCAAACATTTGGTTCATCACCCGGAAAAGCTGCAATATGCGCTCATCACTTCTAGCATTAGGGGTCAAAGATGTCTGGACAATAAAATGACGTTGAGAGCCATCAGAGCCAATTAAAGTCAGACGCCGGAAACTACTTCCGTGTCTTCGCACAATCGGAATATCAGCTCCAATCCTGTCTAACTTCACAGTATGATCGGGTGCAATTTCCTGTATGGTGCAGTGTTTTTCATAAGAATAGCAAAGAAGACACTAAAGAAAAATATGAAACATGAGCCAATTTCAAGCATTAAAAACCTTGTCTTTTTAAGAAAATCAATTTATACTGCTCAAAATTCAAAAATCATATAGTATTCTCCCTCTCATCCACCCCCCCCCCCCCCCCCCTCCTCAACAATAAAAATTTAGAAAAAAAAAAAGGAAAAGAAACAAGAATTGATTACTTCAAACTCCATTGACCCCAATACTACATACAAATAATTAAATCACATAAATAAGACAGGAATCCTGCTTATAGAACCAAAATATGCAAATCATTGGTTTAACTTACCTGATCACTAAAATACTGTCCTGGAACCTCAACATCAACCACATGGAAGTCACGCAGCACCCTGCTTTCCTCTTCCAGCTTCAAGACAGCTGGAAACCTGTCCTCAACATTACTTTGGAGAACATTTTTCCAATGTTTCAATCGTTCAGTCAGATCAGACAGGGTGGCTGGGAAAGTAGCTGTGCTTTCTGGATCAAGATCACGTTCAAAATCCAGCTTGTACTCTCTCACAAAATCAACGTGCTTATTCACCGCATCTGCTGAGAAGCAAGCCCTACAAACACCAGATAGCTCCTTCTTGAGAGATTGGGGAACCTCTGCAGTAGTAGCAGTTGGGTACTTGTAACAGCGGTGGAGCAGTGCATTAACCACTGCCAGAAGTCTCTCCTCTGGCAGAGTTACAAACCTTGAACCAATTTCAGTGAGCAGAACCTGCAAAAAAAATGGAAAGTTTAGTTTATAACATTTAGTTACCATGGTAAAGCAGTATATAGTTCAGAATATAACTCACGGACACAACTGTACTCATAATTTCTTTTTCCAACATTAATCAATAAGCATGCGACGAACTGTGGTAACCAATCAAGATATTTCCTACCCCTTTTCTCAAAATCTATTTCTCTAGATGAGGGTACACTAATCTGTTTGTTTCATTGTAAAATGATTTCCGTCGTAAAATATTTTTGACGAGAAAAAATGATTTCCTCGAAAATATTTTCCGGCGTTTAGCTCATACGAACAAATCACCAACAGCAAAAATCGGAATCCGGCAAAAGTCGCCGGATTCTGGCCAAAATGACCGGAATCCGGCCAGTTTGGCCTGAATCTGGCGACGGCGGCCGAACGTTGCCAGATTCCAGCACCGACATGATTCCGGCGGCCGACATTATTGCTGGAATCCAGTGGCATTTGCCAGATTCCGGCAATCGGATACCATTAAAGAAGCTTTTACGGTCAAACTGAAAATGATTTCCGTTGACCATTATTTTTGTCCCCACCAAACGCCGAAACAAACGGAGCATAAATGAAATTCAATTTTCTAGAGAAACATATCTGAGCAGGTTGGCTTGAAAATTATGAGCCACAAGACACAAGTAAATAACTCCATCAACTTAAAAAAATCTATTGTGGAAATCATAACCTCAAGTTCACTGGCCAAATTAGTGTGCTTGCTTCTGAGAGCCTCCATTATATCCTTTGCCGCATCAAAAGCACTAGCTGCAGAAGCTACCAAACCTAAAGCACCACTACGCCTTAATGCATTCTGACCACCTTCATTGATTGTTGAAGTACTTTGGTGCAAAGCTTGGTCATTTCCTGCATGCACACTGCTCTCCGCACCAGACTGTTCGGGTTCTTGCCCATGAGAGCTTCCACCATCATGAGATCCAATTCCACCACTGGATTGAGCACCTTGGTGAAGTTGATTGGCTGAGGATACACCATGACCCTGTACTCTCGCATTGCCATCAGCCAAGCCAAGAGAACCAGGACCAGTGCCAGAGACACCTTGCTGCATTCTTTGCTGGGCCATTGCCAGTCTACTTAGTTCAGACTTATTTGCAACATCACGTCGTTCAAGCAAATATGTGCGCAGCCAGTAATACAGAGCCTGAGATTTTGTTACAAGAGAATCTCAAGATTACCATCATAATGAAGTATTGTACTGAATCAATTTGCAATACACAAATCAAATGAATTTACCTGTGGATATATAGTGGCAATTTTAAGCAGAACAAGTTTGCAATGAGGAGCCTCTGTCCTCTGCAGGGAAAGCAAGAGTTGTGGAATCCAAGAAAGCCAAACCCAGTGGGGTATTTGTTCCAAGTACTTATCAAATGCCCTGCCCACAGGCTCATTGGGAGTATCAAAGCTGAGAAGATACAGAACACGAGCAAGATGGCTTCTTGAGTTAGATACGCCGAACTTGATACCTTGAAGAAAGCAGCTGACGGCATATTCTAACCAAATCTCATCATTGGTTTCTTTATAAACCTACAAGTATCAGACAGCAGTTCAGTATTGAAAACAAGTCATCAATAACACTAATGGCATCAAAAGCAGAAGAAAATGTGTACCATATCACAATAATTTCCCCAGCTTATCCATCCTTTAGGCAAATTTTTGAAAAGGCTGATTGCATTAGAATATGCAAGATTAGCACTTTCAGTGTCGTTTAGCTTTAACAAAAAATCCCCCTTCAGGCGAAAAATTTCTGCTTTGCTTTTCACGGGAAAATATTCTAAATTAGTGCTATTAATCAGATTAAGACCACTGGTAAGCTCCCCCTTCATTTCCAGAAGAGCCTTTGCTTGTTCGCTTATCTTAACAAAGGCCTCCTGCAAACATGCAACAGTAAACTGATTAGTGACCTACATCTGCCATCCCTCCTCAAGACCAAAGAGATTTGATGTCCAGAAGAGGAGGTAATGTAGGGAAGAAAACTATTAACTGCTTTAGAGTTGACAAACAGAGATGTAAGCTCAGGAGGAAAGAAAACTCCATGCTCTATGCCCATCCAGGAGGTTCAAGATAACCACCAGACATGTCTAGACATAGTTAAAAGTTACCAGAAAATCCACCCAAATGAAGAAAGCAAACAACCGTCTAAAAAATTACATCTGGGTGGCAAAGTAAGATTTCATTATCCCTAGAATAAAATCAATTGGACAGTTTTAACTTAGATGGCCAAAAATTCCACAAAGCGGGACCAACAAATGACAATTACATGCACTCATGGAAAAGATCCGAAATACGGGGAAAAGAGGATACAGTTCTACCTTTCCTGATATTTCAAAAAAACTTGGTATAATTTCTATTACCTGCACCTCCATGGTTGAATGGCCATACATCTTTTCAAGTATTGTCACACAAACATCAAAAAGGCCTTGCTTACGAGCAATGTGAGCAAGCCTATTGACATTCCATGCTTTGTCACGATAACCAAGGTGATGAAGTTGTGTATTCGTGTTGCTAAAATCCTTGAATGCATCAATGACTGCATTATACATTTCATTTCTCCATTGGAGCAAATCACACCAAACAGACATATTATCCCATTCATTTGGAGTTCTCAGTCTCCAAGTCTCAAGGATGTCCTTGAGATCAGCATAAAGATTTCCATGCACACCAACAACAGAACTACCAGAATGTTTGTTACCATTTGCAATGTCCACAAGGACTCTTGCTGATTCTTGAACTTCAACTAGCTGCTGGAATTGCTGCAAAAGAGGAATCCTGGCATGAACAGACATTTCTGGCAACTGCCACCATTGTTCTAAAGCAAGATCAACACCTTTCCCCACTATGTTTTCAGCATCTCCCACACCATTTGTGTTTCTATCATGAAGAGCAAAAAATGCTTGAATCAAACGAAGTTTTGGAGTTTCTTCTACTTGAGCCTTCGGAATTACATGATCCTTCATATATGCCCAATCGGGCAACTTCCAAAGACTGTCAAGTAGTATTTCATAATTCTCAACACTCTTTCCAAAGTCCACCAATGCATCCCACTGACTAAGTTGACTAGCACAATACAGCCACTGCTCTTCCCAAAGACACATCTCAGCCTTTGGTACCGTGTTATTATATGTACCTTGAGTTGCCTTAACCATGGCTTGGTAAAAGAGACTTTGAGCACGCTGCCAGTAACCATGTTGAACTAGAGAAAGCCCAGCCCTGGTTTCTGCAGTGATTGATCTTTTCTTCCACAACCCACACCTCATATCTTCTTCGTTAAGCAAGCGATAAAGCTCAGCCAGAGACTCGGAGCACTTCGTATCATTCATGAACAGCATGACGTGACTTTCCAGCAAAGCCAATGCGATGTGCCATGCATTGTAAGTCTTTCCAATATATTTAATCAGTTCACTAGGCATCCGAGGTTGAGGGTGGCTCAACTGAAGCCCTTCTAGGAGTGCTTGCACAACATTTGGCCTGCTGGCTTGTTGCTTTTTATGATAATCTTTTGATAGGAGAGTAATCATTGGTTTAGCTAGTGTTACCTGCTCTTCCTTGTTTAAGGTCACCCAAACAATGGGAAATACTAACACCCACAAATGGTATGCAACATTAGCGTCTGTATGAGCCAGCTCTCTTAATGGAACAACAAGATCTGCCACCTAAAAGAAGGGAGCCAAACGTCAACTTCAGAGATGATGACAGATCTACGTTAAAAGTATGTTTGGGAACAAGAACAAAATAAGATTTTATCTCACTTTTTCTAATTTTATCTCAGAAAGTCAAAACTGTCCAAACATCTTTTTCTACTTTATTTGCCTTGGAATTCCCGCACTAAATTATAGTTGAATTCAGATTTCAAAAAATCGAACACCCAAACGTGCCATTATCTAAATTCTGACATGCTTGTCAAGACAGCTTAACAACAGCAACTACCACAACATAACAATGGACTTTGAAATACTTAAACCAAGAATCAAGCAAACTGAGTTACAAACATTTATCTGGTATCTTTAAAAAGGCCAAGAAAAAGAATGATTTTGCAATATATAAGAAACTTGAACCTAGAAACAAAGATGGTACCTTTACAGTCAAATGTTGCTATCTTACCTGAGACAGAAAGTGCACCATGCAGACAAAAAGGATGCGACATTCTTAGACTATATGAAACAACCATAGTTCACTTCTAATAACCGAAAAGGGATATCTAATCCTTAAAGCTTGACACAGGGTGTGGTCCTCAACTGTGACAAGGTAAATGGAGTTACCTTAAGTTTGCTCATCTCGTTTAGAAACTGCGCATGCTTATAAACAAGGGCATCAAATGTGAGAGGAGCATCCTCAGGGACTTCTGGAATATCAGGAACCTGATCCTGCATCACAGAACAATCTGGAAGAGGACCTGAAGCCACAAGTGGTGGCACCCTAGCTGAGTTTGGAGCTAGTGTAATAGGTTTATCCTCAACTAAGATTGCTAGAAGAAGGTCCAGGCCTTGTTTGAGCCAGAAGACATCACTCAAAGCTTCCCAGTCCTGAAATTGGATAATGTACTGCAGCCTTGTGAACAATGTTTTCCCAAGAGATTCATGATAAAGTGAGAAGAATTTCATCCTAATTTCGGGATTTCTTGCCCGTAAACCAAGCATGAATTGCCTTTCCACTTTCTGAAACACCTCTTGACGGTGGGGCAGGGGATATCTGGAAGCCAATCAAAATATTCTGTTAAAATCATGGTGAGTATAATACAAGTTGACTAAAAATATATTGCTTACTTGTTTGAATCAGCACAAATTCCATAAAGAAGCTGTAGATATTTCCTATCCCACTCTTCTAGAGCACTAGGGGAGAAGTTTTGCTTATCAACTTGTGAAAGCTTCTGAAGAAAAGAAACTATTTCCTTCGGAGCGAGAAAAGAATTTGACATGACTGATGTGCCTGGCTTGCTGAAGTCATCTTCAATCCACCCTTTTATCACATCAAGAATGCAGAGAAGCACACTAGAATCAGTACCTTTCTCTGAGAGCAAGGCATTCAAGATCTGAGTAATGGATCGTTTGCACTCTAGAACAAGCATGACCCTCTCACTTATAAGTTTCAAAACAGAATTTAGATTAGAGATGACTACTCCAACATCAGCACCTTGTCGAGAAGAAGTGACTGCAGAATCAGGATCGGTTCTCTGGCCCTGGATATGGATGGTAGCTTGCTTAATGTAATTCAACAAATGAGTAAAGTAAAACGTGTCAAGTAAAAATCACAATTGATGTGATAATATCCAATAAACATAAAGATCCTAGTGAATAAGAATTACAAGGCATTCAACTTTGAACTTGCAAATCAGAATTTGAAGACCCCAAGAGCAGAATGTACAACTATGACACAAACATCAAGTGGGATTAATAATATACCAAACTTAATAAAACATAATCACCATGACAAATTGCATCATACATGGATCTGACACATCAAAACTCACCTAGTCTGCACATTTGGCAGAACCTCAGACTGGCAAAATTTTGGCCATGGATCCAAAAATTGACATCTTCACAGTTTCCAAGATAAAACAAATATCTAATAATTAACAATGGTCAGAGTCTGATTTCATTTGAAGATTGAAAAACGAAATGAAGGCTCATAATTGACACCCAATTCCTAAGGAAATTTATCAGTGTAGAATCTGTTCTGAGAAAATATGATCTCTGAAACCCCTTCTATGTACTCCATCTTTTGACCCTCAAAAACAAATCTGAAATACCCTGCACTACCCAAAGTGATGTGCATAAATTAAAATTGACATGATTAAGATTACACTTAAAACAAACAGGCACAAAGAAAAAATGAACAGTAATGACCATATGAACACAATGGACTACACGCAATATGAAAAAAAAAAAATGCAGGAACAGAAGCATGGAGACACCAGGAGGAAAGAAATCCAACATTCTGGCACGATACCAAAATATTTAGGTATTATGCATTGGCAAGGTAGGGGATACATCAAAGAGAAAGCGAATATAAGAGGATATAATACATAATAAAAAAGATTCAACAACTTTCCAATTAGTGGTCATGTAAATGAGTAATCCTTGCAAAACAAGAAAACTCAAGTTATGTTCGACTAAAAACAAGTCAAAACACAAAAGGGAAAGGGTGGGGGGGTTATAAATTTGACCTCTCCATTGAAAACAAAGAAGAAAATAAGGGCATACTTGTCTTAGATGAGAGCCTGCTGATGATCCCATATCTCGTGCCAGGCGCTGAAGAATACGAACCAAGATGTTAGGGTCAATGATGTTCTTCTGTACCTCTGCCAAGGTTTTAATGACAAGCAGCACAAAGCTAATTGAACTAGCAGTGCTATCTTCATTAGATGCTTGAGGAGCTGTGATAGCGTTAATGTGCTTCTGTATCAGCTCGTCAACCTTCTGGTACAATAGTTTAACATCTTGTGGTGTAGTGGCTGCTTCTAGGGGAAAAGCAACAAAGACCATCTTCAACAGGGAGCACAATGACTTTCCAGCATCTAACATTTTGTGCTTGAAACAGGGTTCAAGAATCTACAAAAAGAAAAGAAAAGAAGAAAAGAACACAAATAGCACCAATGATGAATATGAAAATTTTAGTCATTAGACCTATCAGTCAAAATAAAGGGAGCAGGGACATACTTGAGAAATCTGATTGATGTTGTTTCTAATGAACAAATGTGGCTGCTTCTCCAAAACCTTGTTCATTACATCTAAGCCCTGAGCAAGAGCAGTGGAAGGGTCCTTTGACTGAGATGGTTGAATACTGCTCAGCAGCTTTTCTAAATAATTGAATTTAACATTGGTCGTAGGCCACACTTCTAAGGCTTGTGAAAGTAGCTCTAAAGCTTGTTTGTACATTATACTTGCTTCCTTGTCCTTAGGCTCAATCACCAATGCAACCTGTTCTCAAAAAGATAAGTAAATGCAGTAAACCAAACATCAGAATGATTAAAACATCACAACATTTTAACTCTTTCTAGTTAACTGCATTCTCAACTTAGGCATTTCAGGAAACTGCCTTTTAAAACATACATTGTATACAAGTCAGACATGTACTGCATTGTGGGATAGGAGGGGATTGGATGGATTGTTTATCTGTTAGTGGGAGACGAACTTTTTAACCTTTAACCCATCAATTGTAACAGAACACCACACAAAATTTAAATCAATTGGAGTTACATCTGAAGTAATAAATTGACAATATAACAAAGTCAAGAACCAAATGAAAATAGATTACAGTAAAAATTTACAAATTAGACAGCAGTGCAAAGAAAGTTGCAAACAAGCAGAACATCAACAGGTTAGACAGCCTTAAAATCTAAATCTATGAGGTTTTGACACCCAAAAGCAGGAACTTCAACGAAACTGTAAACTGGCATCATCAGTCGATCTAACTCATAGATGAAAACACAAGCTAAAGAAAGCCTCACCCTGATAAGAAAATTGATAACCATTTCTTCCATAGCAGCATTTGGCTTGAATTCTGCATCAGGTTGGCTAGCACATCCAGGGGTTTCAATGTTAGGGATTGATGATGCACCACCGGGTGACATTACACAGAGGGATTGAAGACCAGGCTCAACTTTTACTCGCTTGGTTGAATCTTCAGGGAAATTAGACCCATCCACTGAACGCTTAGGATCAGCACCAGCAGAACCAGGATTAAATGCATCACTGCTCTGGCCAGGTACATCGCTATCAGTTACTACTTTCATTTCATTTTGCCTTTGCCTTTCCCAAGCAACCACCAATCCAGCAAGTTCAATGGCAAGACGCCTGTTTTCTGCTGTGGTGTTATATGGCAATCCAAGGCGATTGACTGAATTCACCATCTGTGGTACAAATTGTGCTCTGCAGCTGTAGAAGAGATCTGAATGGCGAACAATGAGCTGGAAAATGTGAATCAAATTGGGAATTGAGTGACCCTCCTCAACCAGAATTTTTTTTGTGTACCGTATCCAAATCGGCATACGAGAATCCCCCAGAGGCAACCTTCGAGGTAGTGCTGGCATTAGTATATCAAGGGCCTGCTTGACTAGCATTTTGTTTTCAGGTTGGCAAGTTCTAAGAAGTGCTACAAAAACCTGCAGTTTCAAATCTGGGTGGGTCAGATTACCAAATAGAAACATTTGCTTTATATATTTTGTGCGCAAAAATGTCAGTGCATGTTTGAGCACAACTGCGTTTGATATGACCATAGGCAACAAAGTAGAAAACCCAACTATTCCAGACTTTGCAGAAAGCTAAAAAGATGACAAATCATACACTAAAACTCAGAGGTGGAACCCAACCAACACCCCCCCCCCCCCCCCCCCCCCCCAACCAAAAAAAAAATGAGGGGGCAGGATTCTACTGAAGGTAGGAACCAGGGGCACCAAAAAAATGTATAATCCGAGTACTCCAATTCTGACATTATTAACATACAGCATCAAAAAACATAGATTCAGACAGAAAAATAGTTCATTAAGGTTTTTGATTGATGCCAACCTGGGTAAATTAGAAAATCAGATAAATAACTTGCACCAACAAATTTCATCATATCATTATGATATAATAATTCACTAGAGACATATGAAGTCTATACAGCCATACCTGGAGAATAATTTTTTCCGGGGCCTGATAGGCCTCCAAGAAGTGGCAAACATTCACAAATGCCCACTGCTTACTGGCACTATCTTCACGTTTGAGATGATTCCAGCCAAACTTGATCAGCTCTTTCCTATGATGGACAAGGTCATTCTGGAGATACTTAAGAAGCAGTGTGGCGAGCTGCAAAAGTTCTATTCTCAAAGGCTCATCATACTCGGCAGAAACCTAGTAAAGAGGTCCAGAATAGTTGAGATATATTAATTAAAAAAAGGACTACCATTACATTATTGGTTTTAAATGATTAGATAATGCAAGTTTTGTTAGTTATAAACAGAATTGACAAGTAGATTCGCAAAACACACAAAAGTTGAGGACGAAGTCAAGAAAGCACCTCTTCTGGAGGATCAAGAAGTTTGTCAACAATTGTTTTTATGATATTAGGGTCAACGACCTCCCAACTTTGGTCATTTTGGAAGGCATGAGCGAGCATTGGGAGAATAAGCATCTGCATTACAACCACCAAATGATCATGACCAAGTTGTTTTGATTGGAAAAGGTTCAAAAAGTGCAAGAGAAGCTCCTTTTTCATGTTGGACGGATAACCTTCTGCAACCTGAAAGAATGCATGACGATTGGTCACCCTCGTAATGATCACATGAATAATTAAAATATGACAGAGAACTCTTATCAGATCCAAGAATTAAAGTACCTCAATGATATAGAACTCCTTCAGAAAGGTATAATCAATGCGGGTATGAAAGAGGAAGATGGAGAGTATATCAAAAAGAACATTGACTTCTGTTTTGTCATGTCTTAAATAATTCAGGAAGCATTTGACAAGCCATTTGCTTTCTTTCACCTGCATTTCAGCAATTGTGATGAAAGCAAGTCTCAGTCACCAGTTAACTGACAAGCAAAAAACTTTACTTGGAAAATCCACATAGAAAACTGAAAAAGGTACATACTCAATAATGAGAAGAGTAAAGGTTAATTGGATAATTATGTCACAGTGGAAAAAAAAAAACGGGGTTTCATTAGATACAATGAAACAGGCATCTAGTATAATCTTAAATCAGGGAGAAGGAAAGATTTTATATGAGAATCTCTCACTAACAAAACAACAAAAGAGCAGAAATTTCATGACTTGTGCAAAACGAAATAAACTCACTTGCACTAAATTCAGCTCCTGCTCATTATGCATACGAGATATTCTTGCAGGTGACTTCCAAACAAGTACCAAGGTATCAAAGACAGGACGGTTATTCTGTAACCAGCTAGGTATCAATTTGACCAATGTTTTGATAAGTGCAAGTCCCTGAAAATAAGCATCTGAAGTTGCACTAGAGGGGGCAGATGCTGGATTAGAAGTATCAGGTAGCGGAGTAACAAGGCCTTCATTGCCTAATATTGCAGCAGGTGTACCTGAAGTTCCTGGAGTCATAGCTACATCAGATTTTGGTGCAAATTCTGGGAAGGCATTTCGCAGTATCTCCTGTGGTGACTTTGCGAGTTCATCTCTCAACGGCTGGCCAGCATCTGATCGGATTATATACATAAACCTGAATTTTACAAACAGAGGAAAGAAGTTGATATCTGAGCTATAATGAAATCAGAAAATCAACTTATTCATCGCTGTACACCTTACCGCCTGAAGTATTTTGGTTCACTTAATCGATTGAGAAAATATTCAACAGCAGCTGTTGCATATCGATTTAAAAATTTAGTTAGTGGAAGACGATATGGACTGTTAATCTCACTGTACACTTGTCCTGGTGGTAGTGCTCCTTCCAATTCAATTGTCAAGGTTACAAGTTCATCAAGAAACTTCGATGCAGCCGTGGGAAGCAGGTGAAAAAGCTCAATAATAGCTGCACGGAACAGAGAGATCGACATGATATCATCAGTACAAGCAAGTGGGAGTTTGTGTAGGTGTATAACCAACTCTTTACCATAACAGATGAAATCTAGATGCATTACCCGCTGCAATTTTTGGTTCTTCACCTGCCTTCCATGACTTTTGACTCTGTGCAAGCTTTTCTGGCTCCAACCATTTCTTAAGGTGCTCTAACAACTTGCCACCCAAGGTAACATTAAACCAATTGGATAAAAGCTCAAGCAGGCGGGCCAGGCCTTGCAGAAGAGGCATGCTGAGGTTCTTGGTATGAGCTAAGTTGACTAAAATAGGCCTGAGGCTGCTCTGCAGAAGTTCTTTGGGCATCCTTTGCTGATTAATAACCTAAATGACAATGAAAAATAGCTTGAGAAAATTCTAAAACAATCCCAATGGAAGCATGCCAAGCATGCACCATGCACACATATTATTAAAACATATAATTCTAAAAAATTAAGATGACCTTTTGTCTGTCAACTTACAGTTAAACAACAAACATCATATTGCTTTACAGGAAATGGATGCAAAACAGCAGATGATCAAGACCAGAGGGTCAAGCACACAAATAAGTTTAAAAGGAATTTCTTAGCGGAACCAAAAGATAGAGACAATACTCCACTAGAAAATGCATTTTACGCTGATCATAATTTAAAGCCACACATATTCATCATCAAGATAATAAGAACAAATAAATCAACCAAATGATAGAAGCTCAACAAAACCTGTCGCAAGCCCTCCTTCGCAACAGCAACAATTTCTGGCGTCCGACATGTCAATGACTTGAAAAACATGGAAATAATCTTTGCACGCAATTCAGAATGAATTGGAGTTTTAAAATCTGCCCATGCCATTGTCGTACACAATAGCTCAATACAAGCTGTTCGGAGTTTATTTAATGATGTGGCCACTTTTGGATTCATGAACTTCACAACCCAGACAGTTTCATCAGCCTCAGCTATTGACAATGCTTCTTGCAGAAAATTAACTAATTCAGGAGTCAACTTGAGAAGAGGTGGCCTCAAGGCCAGGCAGAAATTCAAAGCTGTAACTGTCCCAACCTAAATGCCATCCAATCAAATAAGAGAAGCAAATTGATAAATTTCTAAAAATGACCATTAGAAACAAAGTTTACCTGTTGTTCAACAGTTCTTGATCGTAGAGGCCGCACTATAAGTGGCTGAAGCAAAGGTTGATATAAAGGCTCAAGTAATTCAGATACCTCACTACCAGTCCTATTAGCCAAAAGAGACAAACATGACTGCACATTCTTTCGCACAATAACAGATGCATTGGGGTTGAACAACTCTGAAGCAAGAAATTCAACCACTCCTTGAAAACTTTGCTTGCGCGGTTCACTGTTTGCTTCATCAACATTATTCACTACACGAAGAACCTGCGTAAGCACTTGACTTGTCTCTTCCTGCTCTTTGCTAGCATAAATAGGAAGCCTTTTAAGAACATATACCAGCCCACGCACAATTCTTACTTGGAAAAGGCATAAAATCTCAACAGTAACCTTTCCAACCAAAGCACCAAGTCCCATAACACCTCCCATTTGTGCTTGCCATGTACTTCCGTAGCAACAATGCAAAAGGCGAGGTAAAAGCTGCTCAAAGACAGGAATTCGAACACTTGGGGGTGGTGAATAAACAGGATTCATAGAGGGACTAGAGACAATCATTGGTGTCCCCGGGCCTCTTGACATCAGCAGATCAGCATGTTTTGAGCGAGCAAGGAACAGAAGTGTTTCAGCAAAGACATTCAAAGCATTAAGAGCAGCTTTGGCATGGAGCCTGTTTTCATCTGCTAGCACATCAACTAAAGCATCTAAAAATATCAGAGGGTCCAACTCTTTCAAGTTCAAACAAGTACCAGTCTTTGACCTGGAACTAACACTAACATTTGATGAAAGCACAGAACCCCCAAGTGCAGCAGTTGCAATCGAAGCATTTGATGAGGAATCAATGTGAAATATCATTGCAAAATGGCGGCAAACATTGGAAACAAAATCATCTTTAGGATCATGAAGATCCGGTTCTGCATCGGCAGCAATAATGGTCATTAATAGAATCTTGAAAACAGATTTCTCAGCCAAAAGTTGGGTCTTTGTCTTTACACCCAAGTCAGCCTGCATTAGTGCATCATTTAACATCACAATGCCAGTAGATTTTAAAATAAAATAATGATACCCAATCGTTTGAGTATAAGTTTAAAATAAATATATAAGAGAGAAGAAAGGACAATTGGAGAATATAAATCCAAAGATAGTAAATCTGAATAAACATAACAGTAACGCACCCAACGGGAGAGAGGGGGAATGAGAGAGAGAGAGAGAGAGAGAATGAAAAACATTCGTAACTTCCACCACAAAAGGAAAAAACTATAAGAATGCATCCAACAATAGAGCAAAACAAGAACACTATGGGTCAATTGCTTTTACCACAATGAGTAACCACCACCAAAAAGCAAACAAATCATGTAGGCATCATAATCAATTAAAACATTGCACAAGTGTTATTTAGCATGAAAATTTGAACTATGTAGACAACAGATTATTAACTATGTAGTATGTACAAACATAAGCAACTGAATGACATGACCCTCACTCAATTTGTTGCTCTTCACTATATTCAGAAACTCAAATGCCTAATGTTGATCAATTGCTTCTACCACTATGAGTAACCACCACCAAAAAAGCAAACAAATCATGTAGGCATCATAATCAATAAAATTATGCAGAAGTGCAATTAAGCATGAAAATTTGAACTATGCAGACAACAGATTATTAACAATATAGTATGTCCAAACATAAGGAACTAAATGACAAGACCCTCACAAATTTGTTGCTCTTTACTATTTATAACTCAAATGTGTAGTACACTGCTTTTTGAATAAGAATGTAAGACTCTTCAGAAAAGTAGCTATTCAGTTCCCAAATGTACCCAAATTTAATTTTTTTTTTTTTTTTTTTTTTTAAACCCAGATTAGCGACTTTTTTAGTTCAAACATAAATATATATATGTATGAAAAATAATTTATAAGAAGAGGCAAAGCCCTCGTGCACGAAAAGTATACAAGAGATGCAGCCACCCTAACTGTGTCGGAAATCTAAAAAGTCCACAATCAGATTATCACAATTAACCTCCTGAAATTTTAAGACCTAATTTTTTTTTTTTTAAGTAATGTCAATTCATTAATAATGCGCAGAGGGGTACAATTACAACCCTAATACACAGGAAGTATACAAAAGTGCCTCTAATAGGAGCGAACAAAGAATAAATTTAAAAAGTCTGCAGAAGTAAAAACATCCAAGCTATTGATGAGACACTATCCAAATATCTAACGAAACGCTTCCTTAGCTCCACCATCGATGTCTCTACATCTTCAAAGTACCTTATGCAGATGACAACCATAATGACACCCAATAAAAGGATGGTGACTATTAGAAATTTTTTTTTTTTATAAGTACTATTAGAAAAATTAATCGACCAATTGGATGTTTCACTCTAACACCAGTATTCACCAAAGAAAACTCCTACAAGTCCAAATACACTCAATGTTATATGAATAAATAAAATACAATGCCATATGAATAAATAAAACACATTTTTTTTTTATATAAGTAAATCCAGTCTTATTGAAAGCGTAAGGTGCCCCTAAGTACACCAGAAGTATACAAAAGGAAACACCTAACTAGGAAGAAAAAAACGAACAAGGAAATCGACAAAACTAAACAACAGAGTGGAAAATAAAACACAATTATTACAGAAGAATAAAAATTGGATACTAAAAGGTTGCAAAGAACTAAAAGACTAGATTTCAGCAATTTATGAAGCATCACAATAATATAAAATTAACCTTTATATCTGATGCTTCAGACCTCCGCCAAGATGAATCAACTGCAGAAACCAACAAAGTCGACAATTGCTTGGCTGTATATTCTTCAGAAGTAATGTTTCCTGGCAAATTAAGCTGAGATGATAAGCAAACACGAAGGAATTTTAGAGCCTGCTTTCGGTAGAAAGAATCCATGGCACCATTTTTATGCACTGCAGCTGCTACACCAAGATTTATGCATCGATCCAATGGCACCAAAAAAGGTGTTGAAGGCTCAAATGTAAGAATCAAGCGTAGCCCATGCTCTGGATTCTCCTTGCACTCAAGTGCAAGGGGCTCTTTGAGAAAGCGTCTGTTACGACCACCTAACTTGCCGAGGAGTTGCAACGCTTTTGCACCCCAAGGATAGGGTGCAGGCCTCAAGTGAGACCATAAGGCTAAAATCACCTCAGACATAACATTGGCCATACTAGGTTCTAGAAAGTCAGGATTTAAACTATCTACCCAAAATTCAAGTGTTCTTAAACCTAAACTTACAAGTTCATCACTTCCTCTAAGACACAAAACAAGAGGCTTCATAAGACGAGGAAGGTATGGTAACAACGAGCTTAAGCGTGCAGGCAAGGTTAAGCACAACTCCAACAAAAGGTCCCTCATATCTTCTCCAGTTGGGCCCTCAAGCATAGTTAATAGCATATTTAGGCAGGGTTGTAATGTAGGAATCAAGTCTCGCAATAGAAGTTCAAATTTGCATCCTGCAAGCGCCCGAAACATTATGCGAAGAAGTTGCATATAACCAAGAGGCCTTTCAACTTCAGTAGCATTTTTCATGCAAACTTCCATTATAACAGGCACATGAGGTTGCAAAATACGTTCGAAATCTGAAGGTGCTTTAGTAACAGAACCAAATATAAATCGAAATAGATGCAAAACCAATTTTGCTGCAGGCGAATCTGGATGCTTCAAAACATCGAGTTTGCAGCTTACAAGGAAATTAACCAAAACATCAGCAAATGGACGATATACTTTTGGGGCTTGTAGAAGGGTAGAAAATATATGGACGAGTTGAGTATTGCAAATCATGCACTCAAAAAGCTCTGGCATACACAACGAGAACATGTCCATAAGATCTCGAGGTTCCATGATAGCCAAAATCTGAGAGAAGAGATGAAGCATTTCCCTTTCCTCCTCCTTCTCTTTGAAGAGCGCTAAGCAATGCACACCACTCTTTAAAACACCGGAAGCTTTCCATACCTAACAAGAATAATTAAGTCAGAACAAGTTAATCACGCCAAGAGATCTACTATGGATTTTGGCATCTTATGAGTAGTACCTCATCTTCTCTCAACCCTTTAAATGCTTGAGGTACAGGTAAATTTGATGGTGGTGAAACAAGCACCTGTGGGTGATTTCAATGTTGGAAGGAGAAACTTTAACCATCAGAAACATTATATGAGATAACAAATGCTTTTTTTTGGGCAAGTATATGAGATAACAAATGTCAACCCTAAACATCAGGAACTATTAAATTTGATAATAAAAAAACCTGTGATCGGGGCAAATGTGCATGAGTGATGCTCCATATGATAGTCTTCATTCCTGATAATGTATACAGCCATTGATAATATTTTTAGGAAGATAATAATAATAATAAATGAAAAGAGAGAGAGAGAGAGAGAGAGAGAGAGAGAGAGAGAGAGAGAGAGAGAGAGAGAGAGAGAGAGAGAGAGAGAGAAATCGTCCAAGGGCATTTTTGCAGTAATGTAAGCAAATCAAAACCGGCAGACAGGAAGTTAAGAATCAACTGTGAGAAAATGAAGAATCAAGATTCCTGATTCTCTAACACTGTTCATTAATATGTATTACATAAAAGAAAGAAGGAAATTAATGAAAGAGGATCAATTACCCATGACCAACGTCTTTATCAGATTCTTACAATCATTGACTTCCTTGGAATGTTCCATTGGGGCCTGCACACTCAAAACTGCCTGAAAGCAAATTATATGTCAAAATTAAAGGGAGGAATGCACCAAGAGGAAAATGTGGTATAAGTAATCAACGAGAATCAACTGCAAATATTGAATCGATCAAAGAGATGCATGATGGCATAATAAAGAAAATGAAAATGATGGATATTTAATTGATTCATTTCCCAATCATTTCCAGTAAGGAAATAAATAAAACCTCATTTTCTGTCAAACCAAAAGAATAAATACACATGTAGGTCTGATAGTCCATGGTAGCTGATGCAACTTTAAGTGTTTCAATCATCTTAAACATAACCTTTTCAAGGAACTATAATACGTTTATTGAAAGTTTTAAATATAGCATGAGATTGAAGCTAAAATGAATGCCTTTCATTTCAATTATTATCTTCTTTTATTTTTTTATTATTATTATTTCTGTTAGAATATTAATTAAATTATTAAATTAACTTCTTCCTATCAAGTTAAGCTTTTGGGATACCATGGTATCATAGAACCTTGACTCTACAAGTCATTCTCATTTCAGTTAAATATTTCATGTGTTGGGGCCTCACTTGATGAGGAAGAGTTAGAATATTAATTAAATGATTAAATTTATCTCTTCTGATCAGATTAAGTTTTTTGGATAACTGATAATTTAACAATTTGAAAAGCAATAAGGAAATTCCGCATGAAATGAAATAATGTATGTTCTCTGCACCATCCTTGACAGCCAATAGACAAACACAAAAACACACATGAAATAATGCTTGTTCGCCTGCAAGAATGAGGGGCTTTCCTTAGTTGAGCTGCCGAAGCCTATAAAGTCTGTTGCTCACAAACCCAGTTCTACTTGTATCGCCCCGCACATCACATACAAGCCAATAGCCTTATGGGTTGGAGCCAGTCCACCTACTCCACTTTATTGAATATATTTTATTTTTTTATAAGTAATTTAATCTCATTAGAAAAGTGCAACCCTAGTACATAAAAAGTATATAAGAGAACCCTCTATTAAGAAGAAAAAGAAGAACTGTTCAAAAAATCAGCAAAACAAGTGTTGTTATCCATGTGTAAAGAGATTTAAGTATAATCTTTTTCAGCTCTACCACCGAAGTCTCCCTATCTTCAAAGTTCTATGCATTCTACTCTATCCAAATACACCGCATTAAACATAAAGGAGCCAACCTCCAAACTTCCAAAATCTTACGATACCCTTCCCAACCTCTTCAACTCACCAACAACTCTCTTACTCTTCTAGGCATAACCCAATCTACACCAAACAAATTAAAAAGCGAGTTCTATAAATTTCTTGCTACTTCACAATGAAGAAGAAGGTAATCAGTGGATTCCCCACTCTTCTTACACATATAACATTAATCCACCACAACGTCAACATCTTTCCTAATGCTCTGTCCACACAAAGAATACCTCTCTCTCGAAGCCTTTAACTCCCCAAATACTCTTCCAAGTAAAAGGGAAATCCAAAGGTATGGTTAACACATGATAATATGACTTCACTTCAAACTTGTGCCTTTTGGAAGGGTTTCAACGTATACTATTCACATCTCCTTGCCTTACTATGAGAGAATACAACATCCCAAAGAAAGAGGAGACCAACTCCACCTCCCAATCCTATATGAGTCAAGTAAAAATTATGTTCCACTAAATGCTTCCATTTCAGAGCTGCATATCATCCGCAACATGCCTCCTTACAACGTTCAATACTAAACAAGTCTCAATAAGACATCTTCAATGGTTGTTCCTCACACCAAGCATCATGCCAAAAACTGACCTTTGACCCATCACCCATCTCATATCTAACAAATGTTGAAAAAGTTTGCCACCCCACCCTTATATATTTATGCACTCCCACTCCAAATGGCCTTGTTACCTTCTTAGAACAACAACCTGCCCTTAAGCTATCATATTTAGTTTCTATCACCAATCTCTACAAAGCCTCCCTCTCCATAGGATAATGCCATAACCTTTCTTCCAATAGGGACCGATTAAACTGAATCAGGTTTCTAGCCCCCAGACCACCTGATTTTATCAAAGTACAAATTCGTGACCACTTCACTAGATGGAACTGATTTCATCAAAGTACAAAGTGTAGAGGATCTATCATGTATAATCTCTGTGTACATGGGTTGCGGGATTTATTTAATTATAAAAAAATAGAAAAAACTTGTCAAATTGATAATTTTAGAACTTCAGAGTTACAGAGGAACAACACATTTTTTAAAGACCCAAATGTATTCACTAGAACACTAACTTTGCAAATTTTTGGTGAACTATAGTTATCACAGTAGGACAGATGAAGAGGGGAAGGACCGAAGGGGGAAGAACGAGGGAATTGCATCTCCTCTTGGTGTTGTTTGGTAGGAGCGAAGGAAACAAGGAAGGAGCAAATGAAGGCATAACTTTACCATTACATTTCCATTTAAATGGTTCAAAGTAAGGAACAAGCTGACATTTCACTAATCAGCTCTTCCTCCTCCAATCACTCTCGTTTGAGCAGATTGAGTTTGGTGGCCCGGGTAGGGTTTTGCCTCCCCCTACCCCATCTCTCCCTCCATTTCTCCCTCCTACCAAACATAGGTATTTTAGCTCCTCATCCTCCAATTACCCCTACCCTCTCCATCCGCCCTTCAATCTCAAATAAACATAAGTTGCCTCTACCTAGGCCTGACAATTTTTGACATGACCTGCGAACCCTATACGAAATTAATAGGTTAGAGTTGAGGGTCTGACCTATTAAATAGATCGGATTATAGTTGACCTATATAGTCTTATACCCATACATCGACACAACTCTAACACGACACGCAAACACAAATTGTCACCCCTACTTCCAGCTTGACTTACTTCATCAACACAAACACCACTATGAATCACAACAAGAATAATCTTAAGAACAAAGATCTGAGAAAACTATTACCCAGTGTTGATCCCACCATAGGAAGGTAAGGTAAACACTGAGCATCTAGCTACTTGTATGGTAACTTGGAAGCCCATACGTGCAAACTATAAAACACATCAAAGATCTACTCCAATATGGAAGATGAAGCTAAAGCAAGAAAATTAGACGGTTGTCCCAATCAACTCCAAATGATAAAACAATTACGAAGCGTTAAGACAGCTAAATTCTCAAAGAAAAGTCATCAAAACAACCTGCACAGGGAGTTCAAGTTTTGATCTCAAGGTCGCACGATCTTTTCCCTCCTCACCTTCCTCCAACAGCTATCAAGAAACACAAAAGCATGTAAATATTAACAAGCAAGCAACAAAATCTAATAATAAACCAATAGAATTAACATTTGAACGGGAAAGTATCCTAGAAGTCAAAAAGAAATTGGAATGCTCATGGAGTACAAAATTAAAGGAGCCTACCAACACCAAAAAAAATAATAGTGATCGAGGAACATGACGGAAAGTAGCTCAACTATGACAGACTCACAAACAAGCCCACAAGGGATTAAAAAAAAAAATCTAATTATAAATATGCATGCTTTCTTTAGCATTGCTTTAAGACTACAAATCTACAAGGGGAATGAAAAAGAATGAAACAGGAGAATAAGTCAAATTCCAACCTCTAAAAAATAAGGGAAAAGTACACATAACCCCCTCAAATTACCACCTCATTGTCAATGTCACCCCCCAAACTACCAATTGTATCAATGTCCCCCCCTAAACTACCAAAACATGTCAATGTCCCCTAATGACAAAAATACCCTTCATAAAATTATTGAAAATAACCTAAAATAACAAAAGGTTATCAAAAAACAAAAAATATAAAGTAGAAAATATAAACTGGTTTTTTTTTTAAAAAAAAAATGTTTTTATCATTTTCAGTTATTTTTGAGTTTTTTATTTCTTTTTTTTTAAATTTTTTTCCCTTTTTTCTTTATTTTTTTATTTTTTTTTATTTTTTTTTATTTTTTTTTTCGAATTTATGAGGACATTTTGTCTTGTTGAAAAATTTTATAGTCATTTTTGTCTTTTTGTTGGTCTGGTGGACATTGACATTTTTTGGTAGTTTGAGGAAAGACATTAACACAATTGGTAGTTTGGGAGGGACATTGACAATTGAGTGGTAGTTTTGGGAGGATATGTGTACTTTTCCCAAAAAAGAATTTTAATCTGAAAGTACAAAGAGTTTTGACCTAACACTAGAAGGGAATCCATCAAAGCTTTTTCCAGTAGAACATTGCCACAAGTGTTTCACTCCCAACAAAAATATTTCCAAAAAAAGTACCCTCAACTCTGTACTCACCCTAATGAATCCGAAGTAACAAAGCAATAAATCAAGGTATTTTTTATATATCAAATGGAAAATGGTACAGCAAACCGAGATTACCTGTGGAATGGTACGCTTAAAAGTACTAAATTTTCCAACAAAAGCATCTAAAATACGCCCCTACAGAAAAAAGCATGGTAAGGCATTGCTCAAAAGAAAGATATACATCCACAAAATACACTAGTTCAAGGCAATTTAGCATAAAAGGTCAGATTGTAACTCATACCAACAGAATCCGTGCTTCATCCATAGATGGTTGGTCAACACCTTTCTCAAATATTGGCTCCACCTAAAATTTGCACAAAAAGCATTAAAAAAAATGAGTCACTCATATCATACCACATATTAAGATCTGTATATATACAAGCTAGATCAAAAAGAAGATAGAATACAAAACTGTTAAAACTCTCTACAAAGAACAGAGTTAGCATATGCACCAGATTCAACATCAACCTAGCACAAGTAGTATGAATGCTGAGCGACAATGACGCATCATGCATGTTACTTGAGAACAAATAAATGATCCGTGATAGCTGCAGAATCATAAAAATTTGTCAGCAAATAGAATGAATTTGGAATGACAGTATACGATAGCAATTATGTCGATAAAACATTACAGAAACATATACAGTCAAACTAAGGGCAATAGGTCACCATATGTTTGCAAAATATAAAGCAATGTGGATTGGCAAAAAGCAAGCAACAAAGCTGCAAACTCTCTTCTTTCTTGAACTTAAGGTGCTTGGAACAGAATGAATCAATTTCTATGACTAAAAAACATCTCTTCTTCCTTCTTTTCTTTCTGTAATTTAGAGTAGGGCTGAGCACGACCCCCTACGGACAGATGTCAGCCCTACACACCACTGTATTCGCCCCCTCCCCCCCAGCAGGGGCTGTTTCAATATCCGCCAATCTGTCCACTGGGGGCAGAATCTAGTCGAATGCACCCCCCAGCGGACATGTAATTTTCCATTTTCATCTGTTTTATCCGTGGGAGAGTGGGAGACAGCGGAGTGGGCAAAAACCATAGATCAAGATGGTGAGAGAGAGAGAGGCACGGCCCACCTCTTCCTACCATTCCAAAAATAACCAAAATTGCAGAAGTTGATGAGGCCAACCAAATGTCTGACACCCTCAGCCCAAATGCACAGAAACCCCTCAGGAAAATGTAGACCGGACTCCCCTTTCTAATCGAGTCCAACCTAAGCCGAGTACACATCCTTTGCAAATAACGTGATTTGTGAACTTGTGAAATTTAGCTTAACATATAACCGATCTCTCTAACCTTCACCGAATCACCGCCACTGCCATCACCATCAGCAACAACAGTGTAAAGAGCTTAGTTAGGATAAAAAGGAAAAAGAAAATAACAAGGATTTGGTTAATTTGACAGAACCAGCCTAATTTTAGTTGGATAACAACTCTTCTAGCTTTCATTTAACTAAGAAAGACATTAAATACAAAAGGTTGAACCAGTAACCACACAGGACACGATACTCAAAACAAGGGCAAAATGTCAACATATGGAACACGTTAACTTTGCAGAATATGGACACGTAATACAATAACTATCCATCAAACCTTAACTACTGACTGCCTTGTGTAATTCACACAATGCCTACTGATTTGACTACACGCTGGCTACTGACTTTACTTACACAGCATGCTGACCCACACACACTTCTTAGATAACTTCTCTTTTCAGTCTCTTCAGTTAATTTACCGAGCTTTCTTCTTCTTTCAAACCTGTTGCGCAAGTTGCAAGCACCACCTCCGTCAAGATGCATCTCAAGCTCTCCATCGAGACCAACAGGGAATGCATCCTCCTTGTCCAGGCATGCTGATACGCTCAGCCAAAGCCATGGCAGAGCGGCGGCATGAGAGATCAAAAAAGGGTGAGGGGGAAAAAAACCTCTTTTTTTTCACTTATCAAGTTATTTTATTATATATAATATTAATTTAGTGGGTGGGCGGGTATCATCCACCCCGCATACCCACCCCCACTATCCACCCGTTTTGGGCGGATTTTAAAATATTCATCCACCCGCCCAGGTAATAGGGGGAAAAATCCGCCCGTTACCCTAACGGGCTGGTGAGCCAGTTAAAATGTATAACTGATTGAGGTCCAAAGATACTAAAAAACTTGTGGCTACTGCATGCATGGACTGACGAGATATTAGTTGCAAGGCGTGGCCAACCCCAGTCCTAACCCCAACTACTATTTATCATTTGAGAAATTCTCAAAGGCATAATTTATATATAGGAGAGTGTAAGTGGAAGCATATAAGATAACATGTAAGGGAAAATGGATAATATATAAGGGTGAGACTAGAAATAAGTTTCAAAAGGAAATAGTAATATACTAATATCTACGCAAATAGGTTCTTTTCAATGAAATGAATTATTTATTAAAACAAAAAAGTAATATCTGGGCTAATAGGGGTAAATCAGGAATTTTTTTTAAGGACAGGAACCCCTCCAATGCAGGGTCACTTCATGTATCTACTCCTGTCAGGCAAACCCGAACTTGTACAAAGCGCCCCCTCCACAAGGATCGGGTAAAACTCCGACTTCGCCGCCCTAATAAATTGTTTGCACTTAAGGGGATTCGAACTTTAGACCTGATGAGGATGCCACCAAGACCAAGGCCCTTACCATTTGAGCCAACCCATTGGTATTAAAACTGGAAATTTAATCTTATATATTATTATTATTTTATTTTTTTTATAAGTAAGAAGACTATATAAATGAAAGCGTAAGGCGCCCTTAGGTACACAAAAAATATATATAGGAAAAATCAAAGCTAACCCGCAAAAACCCAACAGAACCAACAAAACCGAAACCCCCGAAATCGAAGAAAAACCCCAAATCAGACTACAATAGAACCCAACTAAGATACAAAACAACCCACCACCCAACAAAGCACACAAACCTACATCATGTGTGCCTTAACTTTCCTACTCCTAGAGGGATCTTTCGCATCGCCATAATTGATGGAGCTATGCAGATTCAGAAGCTCTCTTTTTCCTTTAGACTTTTGGGGCGCAATCATCTTCTCCCACTAAAAATCTTCTTCCATGGCATCCCTAATTGCCAAGGCCTCCTCCCCAAAAGCCCCTTCCAACGCCCAATCCAAGGGCAAATCCATCCCAATAATCATCTTCCTCGTCCCAAACTATGATCTCCCCGTTATGATCAAAACCGACAAGCCAATTCCGAGATTGGGAGAATCCATTTCCCTCAACAGAACAAGGAATGATGCAACCACTCGGAGGAGAGGAAGGTCCTACCACCCCGACATACATGACCTCCCGCGGCAAAACAGAAGGGACTGAAACTATCAGGGAAAGATTAAGAAATTCCTTCCTAAAAAGACCCTGTTTTGCTGGACTCTCTGTCTTCTTTTTCACATGAAACTCTCCACCCGTATCCTTATACAGAGCAGGTCCTATGGACAGCTTCGAGGCTTCCAAAGAGTCTGATAAAAACCCATCATTCCATAACACAGAACGCCCTACCCTGAGCTCCCTAGCCCTCCTGTAATAATGCTGAAAAGGGCGACTTTGCAGCAAGGGGGAGGGGGAAGAACGAATCTTCTTCCCCAACTCAGAGGCCCCTGAGAGAGAAGGAATAGTTGAGACGGAGAGCTCTGCACCACACAATAGCCCAGTCAACGCCGGAGTAGCAGCCAAAGTCGCCGGAGACGATATCTCTGCAGCCGACAAAGGTGGGAAGATGAACGGCGGAGCCGACTTTACCAGAGACGACCCACCCCCAGGTCTGTCTTCGCACAAAGGATCCCCATAGGGAAACTCCATCATCGACTCCGACAGATTGTCTTCGCACAGCCCAAAAGAAGTCACCAGCATCGTCTCCGGCAAGAAACTCGACGACCGGGAGGATCTGGGTTTTGGCATGAAGCGACCCAAACGCAAGCCCTTTCGTCTCAGTCCATTCCCTGCAAGCCGGCCCAGAAGCTTTTTAGCAGCCCGACCCAAAACCATGTTGAACCCTATGGCCCGCTTGCTCCACGTGCGCAAGTTTGAAATTTCAAATTTCAAACTCTCATGTGGAAGATAAGTCTTACCCAGCGGACAGTGAGGCTGGTCCTTACCCAACAGATCAAATGAAGAAGACTCCAAGGTAGAACAGTCCAACGCCGACCTCAGATCTGCATCTAAGACCCTCACCGCCGATAGAAGGTCAAGATCACACTGTTCCACCGGCATAACCTTTCTCCCTGAAAAACGACCCCCCACGATAGGCACCTTCTTCATGACAACGGCCGAGCCTGCCTTCAACACCTCCACAAAGGAGGGCCCCTTCGTGAAAGGAACCAAACCCAGCCAAGCCTCTACTTCCTTCCCCTTATTCTCCACCGACTCATACAAGGACCCAAACCCCCTGCCCACTGAAGCAGAGAAGGAATCTGCGGCCTTTCTAAGCTCGTCGGAGAATTTCATCCAACCCACCCTCCACGTCACTCAGGGATTAGTATAAACACTTTCCGGCCACCCATCCCGAATGATGTTGCCTCTAAGAAACGGCCGGCTAGTTACACCATCTTCGAGCAATCAAGACTCTCGACCCTTCCCTGAAAGATTTGATGAAGTCTTGATCTTCCGAATAACCCACGAGAATCTCCAACGTCAAAGCCAACCGCTCAAAGCACGGAGAACTAATGAAAATTTCACCCGAGAAAACTCTTCTCCCCCACCCTCAACATCGACGCCCCATCCAGAACAGAGAAGACAAAAGTTTTCGACTCCACGATAAAACTTATCTCCATCTCAAAAAACACCCAGAGCCCAAGCAGCTGACCCAGAGGAAGTTCACATTTTCTAAGGAAAGGAGCCACACTTATATATTATTTAAATGGATACAAGTATAATATATATCTTTTTGATAAGTAGAGTATAATATATATCTAAAAACACAAAAATTGAACATATACTTTTTTGAGACGGTAATGATGATGATTTGAAAATAAGGAATAGTATGTGAAAAACAGAAAAATAAAAAATACACCACTAAAAGAAGATGATAACACATAGGTACCTTTAACCAAAAAACACTTCAATTATTAGACAGCAAATATAGGAGTAGATGGGAATTATAAAGATATGAAAATGTTAAAAGTAAAAAATAATGGCATGAACTAGGAAATAAGTCACCACTTATAGCAAGGGGACAAATGGGAAACGTATTAATTTTTGACAAAATATCTATGGGGACTACCAAGGAAACATGTATAAAGGTAAAATGGAGGTTAGGAAAACAAAATTGGAAACTACCTAAAATAGTTAAAACAAAAAACGTGCCCAAACACTGCCACCATGCAAATTTCAACATTACATTAACCATTACAGAGTACTAATTGAAAAAAACCTCACCTAATTGGAGATGAGGATAGAAGCAGTACAATTTGCATCAAACATCTCAAAAAAGCAGTACCTGAGCCAGGGAAAGGTCCCCCCGAACATGATGAACAATCTCTGCCAGTAGACTATAAGCCAATGGTCGCAACGTCTCAAAGCATGCCCGACCAGTTCCAACTAGAACCCTAAAAGGCCCCAATAAAAGGGTCAATGAAACAAACTGTTCAACTTCAACAAAGGAGCATAAAAAAATAATAATAATAATAATAATAAAAAATAATAATAATAATTGATAAGTTACAGTGTAAAAAAATAAAACTACTATGTCTGTCTCCGATTGTTGGTCCCACTTAAGAGAACCAACTTTTTTTAGGGGATATCAGTTAATGCACTATCATTCAAATTAAAATGGACTATTTTTTTTTCTTGATAGGTAAGAAATCAATTTTAAAATTAAAATGGACTATTTTTTATAGGTAAAATTAAAATGGACTATTGAATTATCAAACAAAGTAAACAATAAGTTAGAAAAGCTACTAAACTTTTCTTCATTCACTTTTCAAAGTAGACAATATTTTTAGACATCCAAAAATGGAATAGAGGACCAATGATATGGAAGAAATGAATAATACTTGTCTAGAGTAGTACATAAAAATCATGGTCAGTCAAAAGAAATGTATTGATCAGCAACTTAGGTGTTTACAGGTATCAAAATATCAGATGAGTGAGATAGAATAAGAAGTTAAAATTTGACAGAATCACAGAAACTTTAACCATTAATGGAAGATTATAAAAGCAAATTTTAGTTGTATCAAAAATAGCCACAAACATTCACACGCTAGTGGGCGTCGTTGTGCGCAAAGAAATGGGCCAAGAAAACAAACAATCCATGCGCAGACACAAAATCAGTAGTCCCAAGCCAAAGCCTATTCGATGTAACCAATGAAGCAAAGGCATCAAAGCATACTAAAAGAGTACATATTTTAAAGTTTCTGCTTGTAAGATTTAAGACTAGAATAATGAGTGGGAGTTTGTGATCCTAACCAACATATGTGCAATCCCTAAGGAATTACAAATAAAAAAACAGCATCTTTATTTAAGGTTTCCACTAGTGTAATTTTAGGTTGGTGGTCGTGACTAACATATGTGGAGTCCCTACAGCAAACCAAAAGGGTGTCAGTATTTAAGGTTTCTGCTTGAACACCCTTAGCTTGCTAAAGAAAAAAAAGAACCATACTTTTCTCAAATGCCTTTTATTATTGGTCATTTGCTGGTTTGGTTTCTTGTAAAATGAAGTAAAAATAACCTGCAAGTCATTAGGTTATTACGACTTTAAGAAGTTATATACTAATCTTTATAACATAAGACTTTGTCCATGTCGAGATTATTGTTGTGTCTCTCCAAGATCTGCCCCAATCAACAAGACAATACAACTTTCTATATCAAGATTTATGACAGTTTGGAGTCAATGGGGGAGAGAGAGCAGAAAAAGGGGGGGGGGGGGGGGGGGGGCACCATATTACCTCTCTTCCAATAGCGTGTCAATCAAAGGAAACAGGCCCCTCTTGAAATCTGTTCCAAGAACATGTTTTAAGGCTACCAACAACTCCTGCACCCAACATTTATAAGTTTTTATGATTAATGAAATAGAAAGATCCAAGAAAAGAAGACAACTAGAATGGAATGAATGTTCACCTTTCTAATAGTCACAGAATCTGAACAAGTAACAAGTAAATTGACAATGCTTTTGCATATGCTTTCTTCATGTGGCCTGATATAATCAGCGAAGCTCTTCAACAGGTAAGTTAAAAAAGAAACTGTCTGCAGCAGCAGAGATTTAAGATTAGCAAACAGTTAATGTAGGACTTGGGGAAAAAATGAATAAAAATACAGCTATAGTCATGCTTTTTGTGATTTTATCTGATGAAATTGTAGACCATATCTCCACTTATTTCTCGCTATCTAGATTTGGTCATGAATTTTCCAAAAGAAAGCACTCTTAAATTTCTCGAAGAGATAACACATTTCTTCTGTGCATCTCTCTCACCAACTTTGGAGGACAAAAAGGTAAGATTCATTGGAGATTGGCTTCAATAGCAACATTGGGAACATTTGAGAGCAGAAGCTAAAGAGAATGCTTGAGAATGTTTTTGGATCTTTTTATACTGTTATGGTATGGTAACCTCAACTTAAGACCCTATCAAGGTTTGGTTCTCTTGCAGATTGGCAGAGACTAGCAAGCCACGCCTTCTTCAACTCTAACTAAGATCAAATTTGCAGAAAGACAAGGCTGGATTGTTGTGCCCATGGACGACCTTCCAAGTTCAATTTTGACAGTTCCTAACCAGCAAATTAATGAAATTTTGACTTGATGTCATTTGCAAGAAGTGCGATGATATCATTGTCTTTGTTGTCTCCACTTGATGTTAAATTCATCAAAAAAGAGAGCTCCTTTCCATACTTTACGAGGCAAGAGAATGTTCATTTGAAAATATCCTCATATTCACAAGGAAAGCATTGCACAAACAACCACTTCTAAATCATTCAGCCTCCTTCACAAAAGGGCATAAAAGAGATCCTAACTCTCAAGTCAAAAACAGTATATGTCTACCATGTCTGAATCCATGTCAAATTCAGACGCAGAGAATCACATCCTAAAAGTAATACAAATCTTATGGCAGGAAAAGTCGCATATCGAGACCACAATCAGTATAGATGTTTAAAAAACTAAAGCTAAAATTTCACTCAGTGAACCGCTTTAACGTATAAATACCATTAACAACAACCGCATACCTTAACCTGCGCTCCCTTCAGCTCAATGAAATGTGTCTTCAGATGAGGAGGAACCTTTTCTGGGCCCGGGACCGATATAGCAGCAACCATCAATGGCAACAACTGAGGAATATTCGTCTGAACAAGCCGACTATACAACTGAAACAGAAACATCACCACCAACGGACTCTCTGTAACTATCTTGAACGAGCGTGTACTCGGGTTGAGGTGCCCCGTCCCGGCCGACCCCAAATTCGTCAAACCTTGATCCGAAGCTGAAGACGTATCCATAGGCTTCACATCTTCCCCACCTGCCGCCCCGTTTTCGAAGAAATGGCTAACAGTGAGCTTAAAGTTCTGGTAAATCTTGCAAACGAAGTCCAAAAAGGGTTGAACCTCGGTCTCTACAGTTGGCCTGAAGTTCCTGAGGAGGTCAAAGATTATGCGGATACAAATCAAGCCGTTCTCTTCGTTGTCGGTGGTAAGCACCTGCATAGCGACCTTCAGGAGATCCTGTACGAAGGGGCGGAGGACCTCGCTGTGAGGCAGGCGGTTGAGGATCTCCACCACGATGTTGCGGAGCTTGTGCTCGGGCGTATCCGCGTACTGAGGCTTCGTAATCTGCAAGAGAATCACCGAGAACGCCCGGAAGTAGCATTTCAAAAAGTTCAAGTACTCGGGCGTGTGCGCGATTTCGAGGCTGTCACGAATCTCCATCGCCATCTGAAGCCTCTGCTGAATCGCTGTTTCAGAAAAAATAAATAAATAAACAAATATATATATATATATATATATATATATATATATATATATATATAAACAAACACTGAGGACACGCAACAGCGAGAGCGAGGGAGAGAGTGAGTACAGATATCGGGCTCGATGAGATTCCGAGAGTGCAGCTCGAAATTCTGAATAGGACTCATGTTGACGGAGTAGAAAAACCCTAGCTCCCTTCAAAAGCAACGACTCTGACTGAATTTCGAATTCCCGGAGCTTCTAGGGTTTCAGTGCAAGTGCTTCTGCACGCTAAGCTCTCGGAAACCGGTGCTTCGTTGAGTCTGAGATTGGTGGGAGGGGATTATAGAGACTGTAACAGTGAGAGTGAATTTGGTCGGGGCTGAAAAAACTTAGGGGTTAAGAGATGATCGTCAGGAAATTCTCTATCGAGCTAACTATACAATTCCAATCGCATCTCCTTTCCTTTTCCCTCGCTTTTTTCCTTTCCCCTAGTGCGTCTCAGGCCCTCGAGGAGGAGCAGAAAATTGGGGAGGGGGAATTGTTTCCCAATGGAACGGAAAGTGTTCTTTATTTTCAGTGTTTCACGGTTTTGCCTCCTCACCTGGTCCAGGATTTCGGCCTATGGGCCGGAATATACTGGGCCGATTCGACGCTAACACTATAATGGGCAAAGAAGTGGACATATATAAGGATAGCTTTTTTTTATATGGGTTTAGGTTTGATCTATACATCCATGGATTCCCAAGTATAAAATAGGCAAACAAGTGGACATCTAATGGGCCTTCTAGAAAGGCATTGGTTCAGTTCCTAAATGCTTTTTGAATTGTGTTTTTTTTATTGAATAATGCTTTTTTTTTTATATCTATTTATCACATTCATTTCACATTAACTGACATGGTTCATTTCACATTAACTGACGTGGTGTGCTTTAAGTGGCTTATCATATCAACCACTTAAAAAAAAATAGAGAAAACTTCACTTATAACTATAATCTTTCATTACTTTTACAATTAAGTACTCAAATTTTAAAAAGTTGTCAATTTATGGTATTCATCTTTCAATTTTTTTCAATTTCAACCTTAAATTATAATTTTCCATTAAATCTTATTAAAATTATCAAAATACCTCTCTGTTTATTTTTTTAAAAAATATATAAAAAATTTCAAAACTTCAAGTATGGGTATTTTTATAAATTCCGTTAAATTCTTACCAACATCTAAATCCTTGCAATTTTTTCTTTTTTTCATTAAAAAAAAAAAGGTATTTTGAAATATGGATACTCTAAATTGATATTTTTTAAAGTTTGAGTACTTAATTGCAAAAGTAATGACAGATCAAGGGTTATAAGTGAAATTTAAGTATTTTATATTTTAAATTGTTTGTTAATGTTTTTATTTTAAAAACAATTATAAGAAAAAAATAATTTAATAAACAAAGTCCATTATTTTAATAAATTCTATCACCCAGCTTAAAAAAGCGATCATTGTTTTGTTAACAATCCTATATTACTAATCATTATACCAACCTCAACAAACGAGACTGATCAACATGTATACTATTTATGCTCCGTTTGGTTCGATGTAAAATGGTTTTTATCGTAAAATAGTTTAAGGGAAGTCATTTTTTTAGAAAATATTTTTCGCCGAAAGTATTTTTCTATGTTTGGTGCGTATGGAAAATCACAAATATTTTTTATATTTTTATTCAATCATGTTAACCTATAAAAATCAATTTTTATTCAAAACATATAAATATTAATGTAAAATAATATAAAAATCACCGATGATGAGATTTCGTAACTGACCGACAAGATTTCAGCCACTTTTTTCGGATTCCGGCTACTATAGCCAAAATCCGAAATAAAGGCCGGAATCCGAACAGTTTCGTCTGAATCTGGGGTGGCCTGATTCCGGCAAAAGTGACCGGAATCCGGCACAGAACGACCGGACTCCAGCCTACTGGCCAGAATCCTACCAAAACTGCTGGAATCCGGCCAGTAAGCCAGATCCCCGCCTTTCTGGCTGAGATATTCTGGCTAGATCTGTCTGGCCAGCCGATCGTTCTAACTTGGATGTTCTGGCCAAATTCGGCCGAATAGCCGGAATACGAATAGTTTGGTTGCCGGAATCTGGGCTGGCCGGATTCAGACGACATTGACCGGATGTTGGTGAATTTTAGCACAGGCAAGATTTTGGTGATGGTCGATTGCTTGAACGTGAAAGTCGACTGTGTCGTTTAAAAGTAGTTGAATGCGTCTGGCGTCTTCGAAAAATGATTTATGCTTTTTAAAAACGTAAATAATTTTTCGAAATTTACTAAGCATTTTTTGTCAAACATAAATCATTTTTCAGTTGACTATTATTTTTGTCCCTACCAAACACCGGAAAATACCGAAATTATATTTCAGAAATCATTTTACGCCGAAACAAACGGAGCATTAATTGAAATGAGAATAAATTATGGAGTTAAAGTTTGAACCTATCACTTTTGCTTCGATATCATAGTAAATCACTATTTATTCAAAAAAATAAAAATAAAAATAAAAAAACAAACAAACGTAAGCCGATGAATAAGAGTGAATCGTTTGAGATCATAATTTAAAGTTCCATATATATTCATATATGTGTATGTATGTGTATGTGGAGCCCGTCCACGAGGGAGTACATATCCACGCTAGAAATGAAGAAGGGAGGTCCTAATCAAGGCAAATAAAGGGTGCTTTCACATAGAACTAACGGACTCGCGATGGTCCAACCACCCTTGTCAACTTCAATCAACAAAATTCCAGTGAAGTGGACGCGAAGAAAACAAAAGCCCCATGATTTGATTAAGTTTCTTTAAGTAAACCAAAATCACCACCGGCCACCACCACCACCCCATTAGCAACGACCTCTCCTTGTACGTACCTCCTAACTCAATCTGCTAGCAACTTGTATTAAAAGGAGATCATTGTCGCCGCCACTTCATCCAATATTCCCATCTTAGTTTCTCTTTCTGTTCTATAAACATGGACACAGAAGAGGGTGGAGTTACAGTAGCGGCTGTCATGCAACGAGCAGAGATCGACACCCGAGCGCCGTTCAGGTCAGTTAAAGAAGCAGTTATGTTGTTCGGGGAAAGAGTTCTAGCCGGGGAAATCTATGGCAACAAGCTCAAAGAGGTCCTCTCTCTCACCTAAAGCATCCTATATATATATATACTTACTGCATTTTCAAACTTTTGGCACGGCCTTGTTTACACGGGCAAATTACATGCATGTTTTAATATAGCTAGCTTGAACTACTGCGTTTGAAACTGGAAAATTAAGGAAATTAATTATTAAAACAGTGATGATTTTGATAAATTGGCTCTTAATTAATTTCCATGCGTTAATGATTTCTTGTTTCTCCTTGCAATCACTTTATGCAGCATATATGTGTGGGAAGTTACATTTTGGAAACATGTTTTAAATTGTTAATACGACATGTATGTTTGTAATTGACGTGTTTCGGGTTTTTTTTTTTTTTTTTACTAATGGTACATAAATTTAATATATGTTCTTCGTGTATTTAAGGAATATTTTGTGATTTAAGTTGTTTATTGATGTAATTATTCTCGATAAAAGAAAACAATAGACCAAAAATAAAAATTTTAAATATAAACTTTACTTAACCTCTTGAATTGTCGCCCTTTTTGTAATTACTCCTTAAATTTTAAAAACTCTCAATTTAGTATGCCAATCTCTTCAATTTTTTTTCAATTTCGAACATCCGTTAGAATTTTCCGTTAAATCCTATCAAAATACCCAAATTACCCGTGTATATATATATACATATAAAAGATTCGAGCATGAGTATTTTTGTAAATTCCGTTAAATTATGACCAACGCCTAAATCCTTACAATTTTTTTTTTCCTTAGAAAAATAAATGATATTTTGAAAATTTTGACACCTTTCTGTTATAATTTTCCGCTATATCCTAATGGAATGGTAAAATTGAAAAAACTTGAAAGATGGATATATTAAATTGATAATTTGTTAAGTTTATAGAGTAATTACAAATATGATGAAAGTTTAGGAAGTTAAGTGAAGTTTTCCAAATTTTAACAAACATGATATATTTCAGTACTCACAAAGTGGAAAGCAACTCTAGACGAGAGGAAGCACATGTAATAATTTAATGACCCACATGTCATGACACATGAAAAACTATATATTAGACTCCTAATGCTATAAAGTTATCTAATCCCAATGCTAATCCTATTAAACTATTGGTCAAACAAAGCAAAATTTTGTTGCTCTGGATTCTAGTATATACCCTTTTATTAATTTATTGTGAAAATCATTATATATAGTTAAGATATGGGATTTATTGAATATTATATATGTAGATTTATTTTACTGCACCCTTAGATGGGTCATGGATGTATTTGAACCGACCTTTCCGGTCTCTCTTATTTTTCGTAGTAATTTGTGATATTCGAAGATGAGAAATTTGTTTGAAGGAAACAAGTCAAATCTAAGGTGACATTCACCTATCAAAAGAAAAGAAAAAGAAAACTGAAATTTGAAGTAACATTCTTGTTTAATTAATATATGTTTATTTCTCTGTTAGATTCGAGCTGGAGCAAGTGAAACTACTGGGCATGCTCAATCCAGAATCGGAGCCCTAACAGCTGAGCTCGAAGAAACAAAGCAAAGCCTTGAGAAAGCTAGAGAAGAAGGTAACTTTATGGCATATTGCATGAGATCCCTTAGAGAAGAGCTTGAACAAGCAAAGAAAGAAGTACGAGAGTTGAAGGCAAGAGAGTTACAAAAACAGCCGTTTGATCCCGAGATCGAAGACCTCAAGTTCATGGAAAATGCGACAAAGGTGGAGATCATGAAGACAAAAACTGAAGAAGCAAAGGAGTTTGAAAAGAAAAGATATGTGAAGTTTGCCAGCCCTCCTTCACTGGCTCAAGTTATTATCAGCAAAGATCGTGAGTTACTAGAAAGACCCCCTTCTTTTAAGAAGACAAAGAAGAAGCCATTGATGCCAATTATAGGATGGCTCTTTTCAAGGAAGAAGGGAGGCCACGAAGATGACTCTCCAAGAGCCTGAGGCCCTTGCAGGCCAGGCTTCATATGCAAATTTCCTTCACAAATGCATGTTATTCATAATTAAGTTGGAAGTACGTCTTGAGGAGCATTAATTTTTGCGACGTCATTAAAGCAATTTTAAGTTTGTCATGTCATATATATTAAAAAAAAAAAAAAAAAGAGAGAGAGAAATACTTTAAGTTCATAGAGAAATATTTTTTTTTTTTTTTTTTTTGGCCTAGTCATTTCGATTGTAAAAGAAATTATCAGCCCTCTATATATCTCAGTTTGTTTGTCCTTTTCCCTCCCCAGTGTTTGCTCATTTTTCCTAATTTATTCCCTCATTTTTGTAAAAAATAAAAATGCCCCAATTTTGAAAGGACGAGAGGACATTTTCGTTTTCTTTTTTGATAAGAAGTTGTATGAAAAGGAACAGAAGATCAGTCTACGGGGCTGCGCAATTTGGAAGTCCAAAGCAAAATACATAAAATGGTGACTTTTACCTGCAACTATATATTAATTATACGAGTGTTGTTACGAGTATTACGGTTTTTATTATATATTTAATATAATTTATCATGAAAATTTGCTTGATACCTACCATGTTAGTTACTAATCACTAAAATTTGAACAGCCACATGGCACTTCACAAAATGAGGTGTGATGGTTTATATGACGTTTATTATATTAGTCACTAAAATATAATCTGTTAATAAAGTTTTGGGGTTAGTGAAACATTAGCTCTTGATTGGGCCCACTTTACAATCCGATTGCCTGCAAAACAGCAAAGACACATCGGGAGTTTTCCGGCGGAGTCTTCTGCCTTGCTACTGTCCTTTCACTCTTTGTGGGCGCCGATATTTCCTCTAACAAGAGGCCATCACATCATCCTCTTTTAAGTGTCCCTATGCTCGTGCACTCTCTAGAGAGTCTGGATGGCCCTTCAATCATATTATGAGTTTGGGCCTTTTGTTTTTTTATCCAGATTTGGGCTTTCTAATTCAAGGCCCATGAGCTTGTAATTACCTATGATAGGCCGGGCCCAATGCTTTCTTGAAATGGGCTGGAGCTCTTGCGAATATTCCCAACATAAACTATGATCATATTATCACGTAAATTTTTATATATATAAGAACTAAAAACTAATATCCCAAACATTTCCTTTATTTATATATATCTTCTACTCTCATCTAAACAACATAAGAAAGTTGAAACGGAAGGACAGTCAAAAAAAAAAAAAAAAAAATGGAAGGAATTTCACACAGCATGGGCCGATAGTCACCTTAACATGTGCGACAACAATTGGTACGTCTAGATGGTCAATGCATGCGACAACGGTCACAAATTTAGAAAGCAAACAATTGCCGATCATTTCCTGTCCACTCATTTATGAACGTACACTCGTTCCATGTCTATTAATTAAACAATATTGTATTTGGACAGTGGATTTGAATTGAAGATTTGGAAGGAAGAAATTTGGAATAAGAGTTAGACATTTATAATTTTTATTATGAGTTATTTATAAATTGATGCGGTAATTGACATGACAGTTATAAAATGTGGTAAGGAGATCGAAGAATTAAAAATTTTGGACTTTGTAATCAATGGTGAAATATTCCGTCTCTATCCAAGTGAAACCTAGGAGAACCGTGGGGGAAGCACGTTTTTTGTTTTTAACATTCAGAGATAAACAAGAGTTAGTTTCTTACGATGTCAAAAAAAGAAAAAAAAAAAAGTTAAAAGTTTCTTATGGTCGGTAAGTCGGCGGAATTGATAATTAGGTTGAGGCACGAAGGAGTGCATAAAAAATAAATAACCCTACCTGCACATGAAACCATGTGAGCCATACAGCCAAGAGTCCAAGACATAGCTCATCTGCTGCAGCCATGAACCATTGGCTATTTGGCTTTCACCCTTCTGCCGTGCACCCATGTCCCACGATCGGAAATTAAAGAAATATACAGTACTGATCGAACCCAAAGAGGCCACGGAGCCGTACACATTTTTAGGATTTGAGTTAGCAAACAACTAGTGTGCGTGCCTAAGAGCCTGATCAGACCCCAGAACTGAGATAACGAGATTAATTAGCATTAATTGCACCAGTTTTTACTGAGATAATTAAGCCCGAGTTGGCCATATATATATATAGGTTAAATTAATTAGAAGGATTCTTTTTCTTATTAGGATTTCCATTTTTTTACATGAACATATATAATCAATATTTTTTTAATAGGAGGTCAAAGCATAAAATGACAAACTCAAAGTTTTCTCTTAAAATGAAGGAGCTAGCTAGGCCCAATTATATAAAAATATTTGAAGAAAATTTTTCAAAACCGGAGGCCATGGCCCTCTGGCCTCCCTGTGTTACACGTACTAGTACTCCATTCGATCATTTCTCTGCCTTTCAAGTAAGAATCTTTAATGTAATAGTTTATAAATCTTTGAGTTGTTTTAATTGCATAATATTGAGTCTCAATTATTACGGTTGTATATAAGTCTATTTAAATCAAAGCCTCAAGTTTGAAAGAGGTTCAGATTCTTTTTAAGATCCAACTTAATTACCTTAATTTACTGATCAATATATATAATTCATGAACTTAATATTCAGGTTCGTAATTAACTCTAACTCCCCGCGCGTTAACTCGATCGATCTGCATGTCCCTATTTCTTATGTAGTCTGGCCTGGATTAATTTATGGACATTAAGCGCCGTAATTAATGGTCAATGCAATGAGATCAGTTGGTAATTATAACACCGGATACAAAGGAAGGAAACTAGGAAGACGCGAAGCAATTTGCGCATATATATATATAGGATTGGGATAAGACAAATTCGTCCCCTGAATATATAATTAGTACGTATCTTTTAAAGTTGGAGCCACATGTGCAATGGTATAAATTAATATCTTAATTGATAAAAGTGCATTTTCCTTGTATTTATTTACACGTTTTTGACGCAGTTGAGTTGTCAGGTAGACATTATAAGACAAAGGACTCCAAAACCCTTCTTCATTTCTTAATTGCCTTAATCGTGATTAGTTTTGACTAACCACTGATTCCCAGCCTTTCCAGCGAAATTTCTGACACGTTATGATTATTTTTGCAGGTTCTAGGTTCTGTCACAGTTTTAATTAGAACCACATAATTTGATATTTGCCTTCGGTCTTTTATATACATATGCATATATGGTACGTACGTAATTTATATGTACGTTGGAGTACTGATCTTTAATATAAATCTCTTACAAATTCGCGTAATAATTTACATCGAGTTTATTACATTAATTGTTAAATAATTAAATTTAATTATGATTGACCGACATTACAATATCACATGAATTGTCATGCTAATTTGTAAAGTACTATAATGTATGAGTTCTCTTAAAGTAATACAATTTTTAATTAGTGTAAACTTTTTACTGGTGGTTAATTTACAAGAAATTTATTAAGTTATTAAATAATTAAATTTAATTATAATTGATATGACGATGCTTAGATAATAGCCATGTTTAGTTTATAAATTCACGTGCTACTTAAAGTGAAACACTAATTTGTAGTACAGAAATTAATTGCTGTAAAAACGTAGTTCCTTACTATTTTCCTTAAAAAAATTCCGAAGAAGTGCATATATAGTTCTTGAATGCCTACTGTAATGATCGAGCTCGGCTACCAGCTTACCATGCACATGTTATAGCCATAACAAGCCGATCGAGAACTTGAAAGTTGCCACGTTCAACGTACAACCCATATATATATAAATACGAAAGATTTGTCTTATATATTAGATTCGCCTATAAGACTACCGGCGGTGACCAACGACCAGAAATGAAGATGGAGAAACCCAAAACAAGCACCAGAAAATTGAAAACCAGCCTATGCATGCCCAGGTTCAGAGGCAACGCGTGCAATATCAGTAAGAACAAAGGCCTGTCGCCGATGACGCTGCTGGAGCGTTTCCGGGAGGCTGTATTCCGCCTGATCATGCTGTCGGCACTGTCCAAGGCCACGAACAACCACAGTACTGGATCCGCCGATATACAACCATGTTACTACCCAAACGACCCTCACCACAGCGAAGCCGTCGCGGATTGTATCGAGTTTATCAAGAAGAAAGCATCGGCAGACGACGATGATCAGAACCGCGACTCTTCTGCAAGTAATACTTCTATTCATGCCACGCCCGAGGCGGTCATGCCAGTGCCTGTCATGTAATATTTCTCCTAGCCTACGTGATTTAGTTGTGAACGTATTTGCCATTTTGTTCTTTGTTTGAAATTGAGGGTGATTCATTACGTACTGATAATATTGTCAGGTGTGAGATCGATACAGATACAGATTTGTAAATTGATGTGCATGAATTATTTAATTCACAGAAAGTATGAATGATAAGAGTTTAATTTGTTTACTAATCTTTGATTTCCTTTTTTCATAAGCTAGCTTGATGTGTTTCTAATTCGATGGCCGGGTGATCATATAATATTTATATCACGCAGGCGGTAATCAAAATGATATCCCCAAAGTACCAAATTATATATATGCAGAATTCGTGATCTAGATCTGTGCAGTCTGCAGCTAGACAAGTTGAAAATTTGACATAAATAGTAAAATTAAAGTAAAAAACATACCACAAAATGCATGTGGGTTGCAGGGGTATGTTCCTATATATATTATCGATCCCATCTATATATAGTCTTTTTACAATTGTGATCGGAGGTTTTTTTGGGTTAAGTACTTTTTTAGTTTCTGAGTTTTGAAGACTTTATTATTTAGTCCTTGAGTTTCAATTTGCATCACAGGTGATACATCAGTTTTGAAAAATGACCAAATTAGCACTTCGGTTAACTTCTTCGTCCAAAAACTAACGGTTTGCCACATGTCAACCTCAAAAATTGACACGTGGCACTATATAAAAAAATTAAAATAAAAAATCTTTAAAAATTAATTAAAAAAATTGAAAAAAAAAAGAGGGGTGGCCAGCCGGTCTGGGGTGGCCGAATGGGGGTGGTTCGGCCACCCCTTGGACAGAAAAAAAAAAAAAAAAAAAAAAAAAAATTTGGGAAGATCGGTTTTGCCCTTGGGGGTGGCCGAACCACCCCCAAGGGCCACGGGAGTGATTCGGCCACCCCCAGATCGGCCGATCTAGGGGTTGGGGGTGGTTCGGCCATCCCCAAAGGCCAAACCCTCCAAATTTTAGGGTTTATTTTTCCCGTTTTGCCCTTGGGGTAGCCGAACCACCCCCGTGGCCCTTGGGCGTGGTTCAACCACCCCCAAGGGCAAAACCGAACTTCCCGGATTTTTTTTTATTTATTTATTTTTTTTTTCTGTCCAGGGGGTGGTTCGGCCACCCCAGACCGGCCGGTCACCTCCCTGGCCAAATTGGGGGTGGCCGGCCACCCCCATGGTGGCCAAGGGGGTGGCTGAGCCACCCCATTTTTTAATTAATTTTGAAAGATTTTTTATTTTTAATTTTTTTATATAGTGCCACGTGTCAACTTCTGAGGTTGACACGTGGCGGACCGTTAGTTTTTAGACGGAGAAGTTAACCGAGGTACTAATTTGATCATTTCTCAAAACTGATGTATAATCTGTGATACAAATTGAAACTCAAGGACTAAAATAAAGTCTTTAAAACTCAGGGACTAGAAGAGTATTTAACCTTTTTTTTAAAAAAAAAAAAAAAATTAGTGACTTAGGTAACTCCCATCACATACTGACATGTGTCTGCAAATTATAAAAGAATTGTAAACGGGTTGTTTAAATTTAGCATTACTCGTAACGAAAAGAACAATTAATATTATATAGCTTATCACATAGAATAAAGCAATCTATTGCACATGCAGTTAACATTTCTGCTACTGAATCATCTTATCATAAGATTTTTAAAAATCATTTATGTGAATGTTATGGATTTAATTATCCATACATTATATCATCATTATCATGTCCAATTTCATTTAACCTTCCTTTCATCCTCTTGCAACAATTATCTCCTTTGCATTTATCCCTTTTGTAACAATTATCTTTTATTATTTAATATATTGTAATATGCAATTATCATTACCAGTATTGCACCTTCAATTATCACAATTAATCATCAAGTAAGTTTTCTTGATTTTCAATCCTATATTTTATTCAAATTTTAAAATTTTGAATTTATTTCAATTGCTTCTTCAATCTTATAAGTTTTTTCCATTTTACTGTACTTCGTTCTATTGTACGTGCATGTTATTCCTGGGTCAGAGTGGTATCAAAGCCATTCTTGCAAAATGATAATTATGGGTCTGTAAATTAAATGACTATGAGAATATTCCTTGATAACTGTTAAGAAAGTAAATTCTAAAAAAAGAATAATAAAAAAAAGAAAAAAAAGAAAAGGAGATTGTCTATGTATTTCTCTATTAAAAATATGAGAAATGTTTGGCTATACACTCCCATTTTACTATTATTCCACTCTTGTTTACATGGGCCAATAATATTGTTAAAAAAATCAGGGCCCCATTACATTCTCTCTCTATCTCTCACATTATTGGTTTATGTAGATAAGGGTGGGATAGGAGTGGAATGAGAGTGGATAGCCAAGTATTTCTCTAAAAATATACATGATAATTACATGCTCTAAATACAAAAAAGAAAAAATAATTTAATCAACCAAATTAAACGTGAGTTTAGACTTTAGACTTTGGAGGAAATTTTTTTGAGACATGCTATATATTCTCTTTTGATCATTCTCTTAGGCCATCTCCAGCAGAAGCTCTATTTTAACCAAAAAGTCATATTTGACTTTTTTTGCTTTTTTTTCTTCTCCAACAGAATGGTTACTTTAACCATTTTTCTAAACACATAAACAGTAAATAGCCAACATTGACTATTCACTGTTCATGTGTTTAGACTTTTTTTTATTAATTTTTTCTCTCTCCTTCTCTCTTTCTCCGATCCCTCTTCTGTTGCAACCTACCCTCCTTCACCGATCGTTTCCCCCAAATCACAGTCTTGGAACCGGTCTCCCTCTCCATCCTCTTCACCGACCCTTTCCTCCAAATCACAATCCTGGAACCAGTCTCCCTCTCCATCCTCTTTTGGGTATTCCCTCTCGGCCCAATAATCAAACCGATGAAATTATAACCTGGGTACTCGTTCATCGGTATGTAAAGCTTCTTCTGAAACTTCGGCGGCCGATAATCTGCCGGTGGCTTGAAAGCCGAGGGACCGAGCCCCTTCTGCTCTATCGTCTAGAGGTAACCTGGACGATAACATCCGACTAATCTCTAAAAGCCTACTATTCAGAGCTTGGATTTCGGGATCGAATTCAATACCTCCGGTGAGTTCCTTCATGAAATCGGGGAGCTGAAGTAGCAGAGACGTTGGCAGCTTCGGCTCGTCATCGGCCCACCGCGACTTCCTCTTCAGCGCTCAGCTGCCCGAATCGTCACTGTTTTGAGTATTGTTGGCGTTGTCTGTGTTGGAGTCCAGTTGGGGGTCCCATCGGCTGCGGCGGCGGGTTGGGGTTGGGGTTGGGGAGATGGGTCGGGGTTGGGGGAGACCGGAGAGTGAGAGGGAGAAGTGGAAAAAAAAAAAAAGAAAAATAAAGAAAAAGATTAAAAAACAATATTTTAAGAAAATGAAGAGTGGAATAAAGATTATTGTTGGAGTGTTTTTAAGATAGTCAGTGGTTAAAGTAGAGATTTGTACTTTTTGAATAGCTATTTTAACTCCAATTGCTGGAGATGGCCTTATCCTCTTATCAGTAAAGGTAGTCAATAATTAGGTGGGTGGCCAAATATCATTTTTCATTTTGAAAAAGTAGAATAATGAGAGAAATGAGAAATGTTATTGCTCCTTTTAGTATCCTTATGGGATCCTTCTATGGTGATATGGTTGATGGCGCCCTGATTTTTTTTTTTTTTTTTTTTTAAAAAAAATCAAGCTGTATTTTTTTTTTTTAATTTATTAAAAGTAAGGTATCATGTCAAAATAAAAGAATCACGTAAAGACATTAAAAAGTGCTGTATTATTTATCAAGAAAAAGATTATACGAGAAGGCGAGAAAATGAAAGATTTCGGCCTTGTTTGTCCATGAACAATACATTACAGTACTGTACATGTACTTTTTTTTCTCATTTTTTTTTTTTATATTTTTCACTACTAATCAACATCAAAACATTTTTACTTTTTTCACTTTTTTATATCACATCAATAATTTTTTATTACTATTCAAATAAAAAAATTCACTACAATATAAAATTTTTTCACTTTTTATATCACATCATCACTTTTTACTAATTTCAAAAATTAACAACCCACTATCCTGTTCTGTTTTGTAATATCACTTGCCAAACAACTGAAACAAGCCCTTCAATTTTCATTTTAGGACAATCCAACAAAAACTGGAACAAGGATTTCGGGCTAAGAGCTTGGGCCAGGCGAGCCCAACTCTATCGCCCTACGGCACGACGATAAAACAAAAGGGAGGGTCCAACATATTTCCTGCTCCTGGTTGCTCAATGTTTATATTTCCGGCGGTTGAAGACGTTGGTGGTTAGGGCTTCCGAGCTCTCTTCCAATTTCCAAATTAAATTTAATTTCACAAACCGAAACAAAATCACTAAGAAATGGGTGGTACGTAAAACTGCTCTCTCTCTCTCTCTCTCTCTCTCATTTTTGTGTGAGCAATTTGATGTTGATGTTGATTTCGCTCTACATATGAGGAACCCAATTAGAGAGAGAAGACAAGGTTTCGTTGGAGCTCAGCGAGGAAATTCTTCAGAGCATGGAAGTCGGCATGTCCTTCAGAGACTATGTATTTCTTTTTTCACACAATTATCTGATCGTTTACCCCTTCAAACAAATCTGACTAGTTTTGTTAAACGCTGTGGCTTTAGCATGGTTTTCGATGTGCTGCGTGTTTAATTCTCTATGACTCTTATGAACACACGCAATGGACGGTGTCTGATTTTTTTATTTTATTTTTTATTTTAATTTTTTTATTTATTTATTGGGACCCTAATCCTCTGTCTGGTTGCTGAGAAAATTATGGAAGAATGAGCTAAATAGCTGTCCTAGGTCTAGCTGAGTATAATTTCCATGTTGTGTACATTATCAACGTGTTGTTGGAGACTGCTTACTTCAATACTTTATGTATACGGTATCTGCTTAATGATTTCATTTTCCTTTTCATGTTCTCAAAGTTTTGGATGAAGAATTACTGAATTTTTATGTATATTTTTGTTATTATTCACAGAATGGTCGAATTAGCTCGATGGATTTTCATAAGACATCAAGTTATCTAGTAACTGCTAGTGATGATGAATCCATTCGCCTTTATGATGTCGCCAGTGCAACGTGAGTTTTATTTGCCCTCTCTATCTAGATCTATAAGTTTTTTTTTGCTTTGTTTAAGCACCATTTTTGGTTGTTTCTCATTGTTTCTTGTATTTCGTTCTGATTGTTTACGACACTGAAAATTTTCCGGTTATGTATTAGCTATACCATGCTACTCTAGATCATATTAGTGATAGGGGAATATTTAGTTTTACCAAGACTCTTGAAGCATAATGAAGTCTAGATAATCCTCAATTTTAGTATTACATTGCTTTTTTTGGAAAAAAGAATTGAGGATAATATAAAGTCATCATGCTTGGTTATCTGCGCAGATGCAAATACTCAGTAACTTTTGTGAAGCCTTGGCCCGGTAGTTTATGAGATGTGTAAGTGGAAAGTTTTCTTAATGTGAACAACCATATGCTCAAGACAATTTTTTCAGTTTCTAGGATTCAAGATAATCCTGATATTGAGTTTGAAAACCCATGGGCTTAGCTTATAAACTTATTTATTTGCGGGTGACTTCTTCAATAGCTTCTATCAAGAGGAAATAGAGGGAACTGTAATAAGACATCCTTGGTCTGTGTTTTAGATGCCATTCTTGGTGCTCAAGTCAATTCTGATTATAGCAACTTAATCAATTGTGCCTATGAAATTCTCCCGCTACCTCGCAAAATCTTGTATTTCTGTTGTGCTTTTATTTAATAGGCCCTTCTTTTGGTAGTGGCACAAATTGTTGAGATCCCTTTTTTTGCCAGCTGTTTGAAGACAATTAACAGCAAAAAGTATGGGGTTGATCTGGTTTGCTTTACTTCTCAACCTACAACAGTCATATACTCTTCAAAAAATGGTTGGGATGGTATGTTAATCCAAAAGCCCTTGTGTGTGTATGGTTTATTTAGAATCAATTTATTTATGTGATTAACATATTCAGAATCTCTGAGGCTACTATCATTGCACGACAACAAGTATTTGCGGTATTTTAAAGGTCACCATGACAGGTTTAGTTTCTCACACTACCGATGTAGGCAATTTTTTTTTTTTCATTCTCGAATTACTGCTTGCACTGAACATGTGTGTAACAAGAGGACAACTTCTATTCTTGTTTCTAGGGTTGTGTCACTCAGCTTGTGCTCTCGCAAGGAATGCTTTATCTCTGGTTCTCTTGATCGAACTGTATTGCTTTGGGATCAACGAGCTGAGAAGTGTCAGGTGGAGGAATTTGCATATAAGTGCTCCTTTTCAGAATACCTTTGCTCTTTAACTGAGTTATATATTATCTGTGAGTTAGGGTCTTTTACGTGTACAAGGAAGGCCTGCTACATCATACGATGAACAAGGGCTCGTCTTTGCTATTGCTTCTGGAGGATACATCAGAATGTTTGATGCTCGCAAATATGAAAGGGTTAGTGTTGATATGCAAGAGCATGGGATTGTTAGGTTTGTCTAGATTTTTAAATTTGTAAATGACCATTATTTGGTGAAATTTGAATTCTTTTAGGGTCCTTTTGACATCTTTTCTGTTGGGGGAGAAACATCTGATGCAAATGTTGTAAAGTTCAGTAATGATGGGAGACTTATGCTTTTGACAACTATGGATGGCCATATTCATGTACTTGATTCATTCCGTGGCACACTTGTGAGTTTCCCCCCTCCAATACTCCATAGTTTTGCCATGACGTTTTCCATCAATTGATGAAAAAATCAAAGGGTCACTACCCAGTGCTACTCCTGTTAAGTGGGGGTCATGTCAAAACTTAACTGATATTTTTACTGCTAGCCTTTGTAGACATGATTTAATCCTCGGATGTGCTTTTATGATCTCTGTTGATTCAGTTATCCACATATAACATCAAGGCTGTTTCAAGCAAATCCACATTAGAGGCATCCTTCAGCCCAGAGGGAATGTTTGTTATATCAGGTACTGCTTGTATACTGCCAGTTTTTTTTTTTAAAAGGAGCAGTAATTTGGATAGATTTATTCAGAATAATTTCCTTTTTTGGTTGATTAATTCCTGATGATATGTCGATTTCCTTTTTGGTCTATTGAGTCCTTGACTAATTTCCTTACATCAACCACTGATCTTAAGTTTTGGAAGGAAGCTGTGGGGATCCCATCTTGCTGGTCCTGTGAATAACATGGGGCTTCAAATACAGATTTTCTAATACAGAGCCCCTCGAAGGCTCTGTTTTCATGGACTAGTTTCGTTGGACAAAATTTATGTTCACTGGGCATATGTTCCTGATTACCTTCGCTTAACCTGCCAAAAAGAAGGGAGATATCTGGTCACTGGACTTGCTGTCTTCCCCAAACCATTCTCCCCAAAATCACAATTACTTCTAACTAATCCTTTTTGCCGCCTTTTTTATGTTAATTTGAATTCTGATTTCTGATTTCTTGCAGGTTCGGGTGATGGTAGTGTTTATGCTTGGAGTGTACGGAGTGGGAAAGAAGTATGTTCCATTATTCTCATGCATCTATGAAGTTACTTTGTCATTCTTTCTTAATTTTAACTTATGTTCTCATTGTTCTTTAGTGGGTATATTAGTAGGTTTCTACATTTTCCAGAGGTATATGTAAATGCACCATGCAGACACACAAATGCACTTAAGATTAAGAATAAAGAATAGATATGGTGTTGACACTTCTGGGCCATCATTTTAGTTTTTGTATGTGTTCTTCTGACTAATAATATATTTAGGCAGAATTCGTAACTGAGTTTGTGGAAATGGCAATGACTGGCCCTTGGATATTTGCTCAGATGGTAAATAGTGGTGATGTTGTATGATGATAGTAGTTTGTTGTTCTGATATTATGAGTGGCGAATGTATTCCCCTAATCATACCTTGTTATGTTGCTGACTTGGTAGTGCTTTTTGCCATTGAACTGTCTAGGTCGCTAGCTGGATGAGTACCGACACCGAGCCTCCTGTCATAAAATGGGCTCCTGGAAGTCTTATGTTTGTAACTGGCTCTTCTGAACTGTCATTCTGGATACCGGACTTGTCTAAGTTGGGAGCTTATGTTGGAAGGAAGTAGAAATTCAGTCATCAACACACTTGCAATTTGAAGTGTGAAGCAGTTGAATGGTGAATGGTTTCCCATTTCTACTTGTCTACTTATTGATAAGGCTTGAAATTACAGGCAAGTTTCCTGTCCCTCTGTAGAGTTGCTTGCTTTGCAGGGACAATTATTGAACAGATGAAGGCAAATTTGTTCTGTATCACAAATCATTTTCTAAATCTGAGGAGTTGGATTGGGTCGGCTGCGGATCGGGATAAACTGCCGTTCCTAGTCTGATTAGTTTAGGCATCAAAAAGTCATTTTTGGAAGTCATTGTACAGTTAGACTTGTTGTGAATCTAATTAGACAAGCCATCAAGAGCACTTCACAATAGTTTCAAGTTGACATATAGAGGTATGCTTACATGTGTTACTAAACCACTCTTCTAAATCAGTGGCCAATTCTGTAAGATCATAAATTTGAGGAAGTCATAAGATGGGGACACTTTGATATAAAAAAAGAAATTGTCTATCTTATATGGAGACATTTTCCAAGGAAAAAAATGCCTGCAAATGAAAATAGACAGGAATACCGGAGCTTTTTTTTTTTTTTTGAACAAATAGCATGTGCTATTTAAGATCTAAATGCCAGAAGGTTACATGGTGAGCAATGAGGGACATACCCCCCACACACTCTTAAGTCAGAAGGATCTGACTTAAAAAACAATTACATATGTAGAATTTCAAATTTCACTAAAATTACAATCAGCCCTTAATAAAGAAAATTCTAGTAAAACATGAGCCACACATAGGCAATTGTACCTAGTAACAAGAGAATACACAAACACAACTAGCAAAAATTCAACCCAACACGTCTGAGGATAAAAACTGTCTTCGCCGGAGACCGGCGCGTGCACAACACGCGCCTCCTCCGAATCCGCCAACCATCAGATCAGTCCACCGGTGCCCGGCCACCGCCTTTGCCCGGCGAAAAAACGCCGGAATGAGACCTCCACGCGCCCGACGAAGAGAAAACTTTACTGGCGCGTGACGATCACGCGCCGATCACCAATGATCCCGATGACCGGAACAAACAGCAGCGGAACAAGACGACGCCGGTAAACACATCTGAGCGGCGCGTGTCTCTAGAAAATCGATGGCTAAGCATAGATCTAGCATCCAAAGAATAGACATATTAGGCCCTAACGCCCTCCACCGGTGAGACAAAAACAAAAACAGAGAGCACCCGCCGGACGCCTCGAGAAGAACCTCCTGCCAAAGAAGATGAGAAGAAAGAAAAAACCAAACACAAATAAGCACAAAACTCCAGAGCCCGGAGGACTCGGAGAACCCAAACTCCACAGCCTAAACGGCTGGGAGAACAACACCCATCAACATGGAAAACACCATGGGGGAAACAAAAAGCACCACCGGGCAAGCCTCCCTTCCCGGCGAACAACAGACTTCAAGCTTGGTTCAGACCACTAAAGTTTTCTCCAGAGAAGACGAGAAGAAAATACGACAATAAAGGGTGTGTTTCGAATACCAGTGCTTAAACGTCGGGTATGTAGAATATATTTCTCTGTTTACTGCTGTATTTTTTTTTGTTTTTTCTTTAGTCAGTTTACGGCTGTTTGACTACAGCTAAAGGTGCTCATGCTACAGGTGGGAATGTAGGGCCGTAGGGGATAGAAAGTCTCTGATTGTTTAATTTTTTTTGTCGTCTTTTGTTTTTCTCAAAACAAAAATATTAATAAACAGCTCAAATGCAAAACACATATTAACATACAAAAACTGTTTTCAACTTTGTGTTTCATCATAATATTTTTTCAAATAATAATAATAAATTAAAAAACCTTTAAAAAAATTAACAAATAGAACTTTTGGTTTTTTTTTTGGAAGAACTGAGTTTGCTGTCTGCAACATCTCTCCAAAGCTCTGCCTAGTACGCTAGTGGAATTGCGGTGCATGTGCTCATCAACAAAATTGCTTGTCAAATATATATGAAAGAAAAGATTCGGGTTGTGTCCTCTTTCAGTTGGAACTGTACCGGTTAGAATTGAGATGCTTGTCTTCTTCGTCATGTGTGAAACACGTGCTCCAATTTCAACTATAACCGACCCAATCCAAATCCAAATCCAAATCCAAATCCAAAAGAAACATGTTTGTGTTCAAAATTTCCACTACTTGCCTAATCGTAATGAGGATGAAGAAAAATGGTAGCCCCCATCCTGTGGCTGTGAGGTATTCTCCGCTCAACAGAAGAAAAAAAAAAACAGATCGAGGAGATAAATGTAGAATGTTCGTGCTGACAATTCAATACCTACGTAGACGCACATAGAATTTTCGTATAAGACACGTGCTACTCCTAGCCCTTGAGTAAAACTTTCAATGCAGTTTGGCTAGTTCCGGCCAGAATGGTAACAAAACCTTTCATTCGACGATACGGGGCTTTAGCCTTTGTGGGGGTCAGGACTCAAAAGTAGAGGAATTGAAGGGCATTGCGTATATGAACACTTTTCCTTGTGGGCCATGCAATCCCTCATCTTACTGGTAAAGGGCATTGCGTACTTGAAGTCTCAAAAAGCTTTAAAGATCCTCTTGGATCCACAACTAAATCTCTGTATATCTGTCAACCAGGAATAGAAGCATTTGTCTATATCTTCCTCAACTCCTCTTAGGAGATTAGAGCCAACTCCAGCCATAAAGTATGGAAACTTGTCTAACGAATTAAAGGAATGCATCCTTCCAAAATCTTGCTGATGGGGACCTTTTGAAATTTCTAAGCTTGCTCATAAAAGGGGGCCCTAAAAGACATGAAACAATGAACGGAAAGTAAATTGTTTTCAGTTGTTGAGTGTCCATGGCCGCATGTCATCACAAACAGTTAATCTGTACCGACCAAATGTACATATATTTCTTTCTTTAGTCCGAGTCCATATGTACTTAAAACAAGGCTTTGTACATAGCTATAAAAATACATGATATATATATATATATATATATATATATATATATATATATATATATATATATTGGTTAGTAGTACTGCATGGCTATATCATAGATGAGGGTAAACCCAGCCATTGCCCAATCCAGTTAAAACACAAAAGAATTCACAATTACTGCAAAATATAATTATTGTAGTGAAAAGATCACCAATATTGAGTACTTCTTGATTTGTTCTTACCTTCATTTCTGTAATGGCTCTATTCATCGATCCTTTAAACAAATCGAGTAGGATCCTCGATCTTCATCAGTGTGCGTGGCAACATATTCACATTTACACCATTATATATGTGAAATTTAATCTGATCTATGAAATAGATCCTCCCCGTTTAAGTTGAAATCGAAGAACGGGGTTGAAGTACTAAGTCTTACATTAAAGAGAGCTGTCAGATTAGCACCCTTTGTCGATCGTTGAAAAAACATAGTTTCTAGCTAGTAGAGATACCTTGCGTTGGAAAGGCTATGTGATTTGAGACTCTTACGGCCATTTGTTTCACGTGGAATGAAATGCAAATATGAACACCCTTAATTCGGGTGATCGAAACCCTTTTTCCAAAATTTGGGCTGTCAGTTGACCTTATAATTAGGATGAGGGACGGAAAGATTGAAATAATTCTTCAAAACACTGAACCTCGTTCACACCTTAGAAGAGGGAACTGATAGATTCATTTTGAAATATTAATCAAATAATTTAATTTGTGGTCTATATTGTTGGCCCTCCGGTCCCTCCTTAAATATATACAGTCATGATTGAGCTCAAGTTTGATAATATTATCATAGAAAGGACTAAGGAGACTCTCCTCAGTGGTTCTTGGCCTTCAATATATATATATATATATATATAGCCACCTTAACAACAGATTGGAAGATCTATACTATTGTCTTTATCCAAGTTTTTTGGTAACCATTTTATCTTTTATTTCTGTACTAAATCTTCTCCTTGATAGCTGGAAAGCCTGGAATATTGATCCCTGTAATTTCCTTTCGTATTTCTCTAGCTTTTCTATAAATAAATAAAACAGTTAAGACGCCGCATATACTTTCACATTCTCTGAACTTCCATCAAACTGAAGTCCCTTCTCGAGGAGTATTCTTTATGCCATTACATGCACCTAATATCCATATCATTGGCAAAATCTTTCGGCAGCGTACAAAAAGCACCTAATATCCATAAGATACCCGGAAAACCTTCTGCTGCAGTACATGCACTACTGTGGTTGCTTAATTAATTAGCTTAGGGGCTGGCTCTACCCTCGACTTCGTTCCAAGGGTCCCGCGCCTGAAATCTCTGTCCATGAATCACTTCCCCACGCGCTGTGCATATGCTCGATCTTGAGAGTTGCTTGAAAATGGTCAGATCATTAATACTTTATTAACTCAATGAAGGTGACAGAAAGCCCCACAAATCTTGCGTAAGCTGATTTGCAAGCTTGGAAGACGTCATTGTTTGGTTTGCAAAGCCAAAACCTTAACAAAGAGACCTGATCATCTTCCAATATTAATTAGTTCCTAATCATTAACTATGATTGTGTTCTTAACCCATGATTTTAGCAGATTTGCATGGAATATTCTTTGAAAAGTGACAAAGGAATAAAAAGTTAATTAGTTAATCACACGTTTAAGTGCTTTTCCATTAGACATGTCAACTTCACAAGTACTTTGAACTAAAAAACAAGTGTCAAACTAGCTAGGCCATGTTTATTATAATTGGCATAGAGATACCAAGGCAGCAGCTTAATTAATTAAGATCTGCGAGAGTAGGAGTTGAGGCTAAGCTCGAGGGAAGTGCGAGAACCGCTATTGCCATCGTCGCCGGACCGATACCAGCCGGTGTAGTAACCGCCGGATGAAGGCTTCATGTTGCAGAAGTCATTGATGCCGTCATCACCATGCATGGGGAACAGTGGGAGAGTTTCTATCTCTGGAGCAGCTTCTTCTTGATCTTCCATTGATCTTCTCTTGTCAAAGACATCAGCGTAGGATGAAGAATACGAATCAACCCCAACCCATCCAAAGTTATGGCTAATGGATCCACCAACACCACCGTTACCTCCACTTGATATTGAGCAGTCCTGCTTGAAAGAAACAAGCATCATCAGCTGACACGTACATATGATATTACCATTGTTCACAATTTTTTTCCATTTCAACGAAAGCTGTTTATGTACGTTTGGCTGTTTAATAAGAAAAAATAGGAGATTAAAGCTGCATTGATGATCAAACGGGTTGAAGTTTTAGTTCCATTTCGATGTGTTTCAAAAATGATGGCTTTTGCTAGCTAGAATATAATTCTGTGGACGAATTTCATCATAATTCTTACCCTAAAGCTCTTCTCCATGGTCAGAGGTCCATATCCACAGTTCCCCGTATGCCCCAAAGGAATCACCCCAGGTGAAGAAGAAGATGAAGCAGCAACCCCTACAAAAGATCGAATAAAGGTTACGAAAATGATGTGGATCGAAGAGAAAGAAGGAAAGAAATGGAGATTAATTTATAAGAGTGGTTGGTTGAATTCACCAGGAGTCATGGAGTACTTGGTGTGGATGGGGGATTCTTCAGGTTTCCAAGCACCAGTAGCAATTAGTCCTTTTTGCATGGGGACATCAGAGACGTTGAACCTTTTCTTCTGCCTTTCACGAGCTTTGTGGTTCTGAAACCAATAAAAAACGTTCTTTCCTTCAATCTTTCCGTATTGTCTGAGCCTAGCGGAGATCCTCTGAATCTGCTCAGCGCTCGGGGACCTAACTCCATTGTTGTAGTAAAGGTCCTTTAGAATTCTTATCTGGTCAGTTGTTGGCGTCCAGCGTGTACTGCTTGGCCTGCATAGGAATCCCCCTTTCCCACTGCCGCCATCCTCGTTTGGTTGTTGTTGTTGTTGTTGAGGTTCCATGATAGATTGAAAACAAGAACAAAACAAAGGGAAGCAAACAAAATAGAGAGAGAGAGAGAGAGAGAGAGAGAGAGAGAGAGAGGTAGGTGAGAGTTAAAGTGCATGAAATGGTGAGAAGGGTGTGTGGTGTTATAATAGTAGGGAAGGGGGAAAGGGGGGGCACATGGAGAGGATGGACAGAGGAAATCAGAGCAATATCTGGGAGAGAAGGACTGAAGTTGACAGAGAAGGGTTCATAAAAAGGGAAGGGACAAAAGAGGGCTTAGAAAGGGAGGGTATCAGTGGAATTACGTGGATGAAAAGGCATGACCAGGTATGAAATTATTAAGCACTACTTTGTCTCTCTGTCTCTCTCTGTAAAGTAGAATGTGAAGCATGAAATGATATATTGGATGGAAAGAAAGAAAGAAAGAAAGAAGAGTGTTGTGAATGAATGAATGAATGGCAATGTAGATAAACTGATGGGGGAGTCTCATTTAGATTCATGAGAGGTTCTTCTTTTAATGGAGATATGGTCCTCTTTTTTACCAGGCCCAAAAGCCAGACTAGAAGATATTCTTGTACTTTACCTATGGCTGTCAAGGGCAAAACTGTAATTGAACCATTTGATGAACTCCGTTTATACATGGGGGGGGTCCCAAACTCTGCATTAGCCTTTTTCCCATTAGGGTTTCTGTTACCCTACCTTATGCTCGTACCCTAGGTAGGAATTTCAGGAATTTGAGCCTTTTCCTGCTACTTCTGAGCCAATTGGGAATTTGGGGGGTTATATATTGCGGTATATATGTGCAGTGGAATTGAAGGATACCCTCCAAGTACAGCCTTGAAAATATAATGCTACTAGTCATGCATAATAAATAAATAATGCTAGTGAGGCTCTCATACGCAAGAAAAATGCAGCAACTTTGTAATTTTTTTTTTAACACTAAAATTCTTCTCATACAATAAAAGGTGACCATATTACGCATAGTTTATAAGAAGCATCAGATATAAAAAGAGGTATATCCTCAAACTAACATTTAGAGATACATTTTGAGGAAGCATCTTCAGCTAAAACATGGGTAACAACATTAGCTTCTCTACAACAATTGATCCAAAAACAAGAGAATAAACCCGATGCAACATGTCTAATTGCCTCCACAAAATGCCCAATCCGAATATTAGGAGATCTTGTATCACGAATTCCTTGAATCGCATGTAGAGAATCACCTTCACACTCAATATTAGTAAAACTCATTTTCTTTCATAAAGTAATAGCTAAATAGGTAGCCATCACTTCTGCCAATAGAGGATCCACCTCCACCTTGTATGCACAATATTTTGCACCCACAACCAGCCCTTCATCATTCTGAAAAACACAACCCAAACCAATAACACCGGCCCTTAAGTTAGCGAATGCATCCCAATTAGCCTTTACAATCCCCAAATTCGGATTTTTCCATATTTTACTACCATCCATAGTGTCAACTTTGTATTTATTAATATAATGGCTCGAAAAATAAACTAAAAAGAAAATTATAGGCTCTATTCTTTCAATCAAAGCTAATTAAGCTGTCAAATAACATTCAAGATCCGGTCCTTGACATGCATGATATATATTCATGCATGATTCAATATATAAACTTATTCTCAACCCTATTTATTTGAAATTGAGGTGCTGTTTCAGTGCTCTTCTCTTAGCTTTCATCCCCATTTGCACCTCCTTCCTACTCAGCTTTCATCTCATGTACTGGTTTTCGATTCTACTTGAGTTGTTTCATGATTAATTTATACAAACCAGGAAGTGCAACAGAGATATACACAAAAAAAAACTGGGGCAGAAGTGCAAAGAAAAAGAAATCAGTGTCATGATGCCTCTAGTCCTTTATGCAACGTACGGAGCACGCGACCCAAGAAAAAATGCCAAGGCATTTAATTGGGGGGGGGGGGGGGGGGGGGGTGTTCATGGTTTCTGGAGGTTCCTATGTGTATGTATGTGATGAGAGATCAATCATAAAAAAAAAAAGCTTCATCATTCTTTGCCCTTTCCCACAGCGCCCGTTCTACCCTCCCCAATTTCCAAACACCCTCGATTGAGCACCCCAAGGCCCATTGGCTCATGTCTTCCAAAATTCCTTTTTCTTTTTCTTTTTTTCTTTGGGCATGGCGGCATGCCCTCTATAATTCAGTGAGAGAGACAACAAACAGCAGCTTTGAAAGCAAAGACGCGCGAGCGTCACTTGCCACGAGCATTTGACGTGTGTTGGGAAAAAAGTTCCAAGGCAAGATTGGACACCAAGTTAACGAAAGGTAAGATTTATAATTATGATCCTATTCTCTAGATACTACAAGATAAGGAATCTATACTAGGCTTTAAAGTTGGACCGCAATAATTAAGCATATTTAAAATTGGAGATAGAAAATTTACATAAATATTTCCCAACTAAAACGAAAATAAATATGAAATCAATAATTAAAACTTTTTTTTAATAAGTAATAATATTCTTTATACTTATTTTATATTAGTTGGCATGACATATTTTGAATAACTTATTATGTCAATCACCTAAAATACAAAATAAAAAAAGCTACTTAAAATAGTTACGTTAGTCAATGTGAAATGAATATGAAAACTCTTTTTATATTATTTTTTTGTTTTTCTTTTAGACTTATTACTCTTTTACAGTTTACTAACATTGAGGGTGTTAAAATTATTTTTTAGTGGCTTCTACAGCATTAATTATCAAAGATACGAATGATTTAAGTATATACCCTGATCAATTATGAATTGCACAACCTTTGCTATATATATATATATATATATATATATATATATATATATTAGTTTAACTTGATTTCTCATTTTAATTTCCGTTAAAGAATGACAGAGAAATTGTCAATAATCTATACTTCTAATTTCAACCGTTCATTTTTTCATTGGAGTCAATATTTCCACTGTTTATTTTTTCACAAGAAGATTTTTTCAGTAAGTCTTTTACTGGAGTCTGGAGTCACCATTAGGTACGTAGCAAGCACTTTTGGTCTTTGAGGTTCATTATTTTCGAAGAAATTATTATTATTGTAAATTATAAGAAATTTTTACACCCAAAATTATCTCTGCTTCCAGCCTTCTACATGATCATTCTCTGCTGTCTCATTTTCTTCTTCTATTTTTTTAGGGCATTAGTTTATATATATATATATATATATAACTCGTGCTGTTAGAAGCCTGAAAAATCAACACGGGAGCAGTGAAAATTATGTTAAAAAATTGGGCTTGTTCATCACTCCGGCAAAATAAAAAATAAAAAAGTCCAAGAGACCCACGAGAAATATTGAATATTTCCTTGAATTCTACTTCATTCCCTTTTTCTACATTCTGACTGCTTCAGTCTCTTCTTCTCTCTCTCTCTCTCTCTATTTGTCTCTCTCAGTTTCAACTTTTTCAGATTGCATAATTTGTTTGATTTTGACACTATCATCATGAGATTTGCCTTTCCTTATCATGCATTTACATGGGGTTTTGCTCTCTCTCTCTCTCTCTCTCTCTCTGAGACATAAGGGATGTGGGTGTTTGTTTCTTTGGCCATGTAGTCACGGTCTTCTCTCTTTGATAAACTTTTAGACTTGATTTGCCAGTGAAGCTCTCTCTCTCTCTCTCTCTCTCTCTCTCTCTCTTATCCAAACTCCTGTGCTGCTTACCTCATAAGGTAGTGCCCCTATTGTGCCACAGCCGTAGTGGTACACTGCCTTTTCTTCCGGGTAATCATCCCTCTTCCCCTTATTTTCTTCCCCATATCTCTTAAGATACATCCCCAGTATCATTTCCCTCTCTCTCTCTCTCTAGACTGCTACAGGTCTCATTTTCTTTTTTCTTTCTTACTCATCACTTAGTCTAAGATAGAGACTTTTCCAACCATACAGAGCAAACCCTAGCCACAAGTTTTTATTGATCTTCTATATCTGGTTTTCAAAGACGACCTTAATGTTTTTCCCACAGCAAAGACTTACTTAGAACGGACATACTATATGCTCTAGCCTCTCAAGTTTGATGTCAGTGGTTACTTTCATGCAATTTAATATGCCAGTTTCATGACTTCTGCTGTTCCAGCGTTTTTAGGGTGGACCCAGATCTCTTTGCGTTTTGGCTTAAACTAAATCTTTGTGCTTTGGACCACGCCAATTTGAGTGCATATTTGTAGGACCAGAACAATTCAACTTTGGTCCCCGATTAATGTTTTTTGTACTTGGTTTGTTGCAGCTCAGTGGACTGACTGACTAGGTTTAACTCAGTTGTTTGACCTCACTATTGTGGCCGGCCACAAATGCTCCCTATATATACCTTCAAATTCTCCTCCAATGAGGGAGGGGGGTTTGGGCCTGAGGTGGCCTGGGGAATCTGAGGTGCGGGACTCACTTGTCCGGGGACACTTTAGAACCGAAATCTCTCCTTCATTCTCTGCTTAAATTCGGTCCTAGATTAGAATTTGCCTGTTGTCCAAGGTCAAATTAATGGGCTCATGTACAAATTATTTCTTTTTAAGGGTAATGCAACATGCCACATAACTATCTCACGTGTCATTGTTAATTCACCATTAGAATATATATATTTTTTTATTTAACAAGGGTTGATGAAAGAGTGGATTGATCATTGATAGAATGATAGTGTCATGTTAGCAAAGGGAGATAATTGTGAGATAGTAATATGGTATATAACATTATTATTTCTTATAAAAATTAACTTCTAAAAACGACATATGTTTTTCAAGCTATTAAAAAAGCATTTAAAAAACACATGCAATATATATATATATATATATTTCTCACATGCAAGGAACACATGTCACTATTAAAAGTTGGTTTGTAAGAAATATCCTACAAATCAGTTTGTAAGAAATTTTTACTACAATATTATATACTACATTTTTATTCTATAATTATCAGATAATGCTCGTGTGGCATTGCCCAATCAACCCTTAGATTATTTTATTTTATTTTTTAATTTTTAATTAAGACTTATCCAAAAGGCCTAGCATATAAGATAATTGTGGTATAAAAATATAATTTATATCGTTCTCCTCATATATTAATATACCACATCAAGGAAATTGCTCCTGATATTTAATTGCTGAACAACGCTAACACATGTAGCCGGAGAATTAATTAGAAGCTTGGATGCAAGTAAAATTTCAATCAAAATCTGAAAATCCTTACTTGCCAGAGATTTAATTAGAAGCTTAAATGCAAGTAGACAGTGAACAATTCAATCAAAATCTTAACTCCAATCCTTTTATAGTTTTATCAATGGTGAAAACCTACTACATTACGTTAAATTAATCAGCTCACAAATGAATTACTCTTACAATGCCAGAAAAGAAATGAAAAATAATAACTTCCAAACTAGTGTACAAGTCAAAATTATACATACACCTAGGCAATGCAATAGGCATCTCAAATACAAGCAGTCAAAAACTAGTTGATCCAATCATACCAGCCACGCTTCAAGCTACAACCCAACAGTACTGCAACCCAAGCTCTCGACCGGGCACTAGTGGAATCAATCCAGACCACTCAGAGATGCCCGTCAGTTGCCCACATTCTTCCTGACTCTCCACCTATTTGGAGGCCCTCGTCGATTCCAGGTTGATTCACGACGGTCCATATAGGTGTCACTTCCCTGATCAGCATATCCCCTCCAGGTTGATTCACGACGGTCTATATAGGTGTCACTTCCCTCGGCATATCCCCTCGCTTCCTCGTTCACCCCTCTTCTATAAGGCTCGTTCTTCATATAGCGTTCAGGTTTTGAAGCATTTATCCTTCTTCCCTTGTCCACTTCATAGGACAATGGTTGAATCCCCTGCAAATCAGGTTCTGCAACGTGCCCAACCGGCCGTTTCAAGTCATCCATTCTTCTAAATGTGATTGATATCCTAAACAAATTATAACAAATGGATACGTGAGTAAAAAGCAAAAGCCATCTGTACAAGCAAACAAGAATAACATTGTAACGTTTTGACCTATACCTCTTTGCAGGAACTGCAGGCACACAATGCTTAGCCACGTCAGCTCCATTTCCACTTAAGACAAGAACAGATCTGGAGGAAAAATGGTGACTTAAGTATTCCAAACTCAAAACAATGGAATGATAAAAACAAAAACTTCGACAAAAGCAAATCTAAAGTCAGGTGACAAGCTGCAGAAAAATAATAGGGAGGAGAGAAAACAAGGAAAAGAATTCAGCAGATCATACTTACCCCAGTGGCAGGGGGATTGCAAAGGAACCGGAAAACTCGCCAGGACCCGAAATTTTCAAGTTCGATCCAAAAAGTATATTGCACTCGCTTAGAAATGACACAGTGCAGAAAGGCCGCACAAAATCATGGTTGTCAATGTGCGGAGGTATACAGTCCCCTTCTTCATAGATGTTGACAATGCAACTATCAGGTACACAGCTAGGAGGAAGTACATGCCATCTGACCAGCCTTCTAATGATCACCTTGAAAAGATTAGGCATAGGATCCACGGTTTCATCATGGAGGATGCCAGGCGGATTACCTTTTTTATCCTGCCACCGGAATTCTAAATTTTTTAGCACTTTCTCATTTATAATTCTACTTTCTATGATTATACCAATGCCAACAGAGCATAATAATTAGCTAAATCCCACAATAAATCATGACTGATAGACCACATGGCTGGAAAAACTTACCGTTGCATAATTGTAACAGCAACCAAATTGGATAGTTACACGTCCCTTGCCCCTCATCCACTTAGTGGGTGCTGTAAATGTCCGTTCTGCAAGTAGTTTAGAGATACATAAATCATGCAGAACTTTGAGATATATATTTACCAATGAGTTTGCAAAATCAGCAAAGAAGAACAAAACAAATAAAAATAAAACAAAAAGAAAGAAGAAAAAAAATCCTATTTCAGGGAAGGAACAGAAAGAAACTCCCATCCAAACCAATTCATGAAAACAAAAATAAGTTTGACCTTAAAACGATAAAATTATAGTTATTTTGCTATCTCAATGAAACATATACATGCGTACAATAAAAATTAGATCACAGCTCATTTAAAGCTTCCAGATCAACAATCAACACGTATATATTAATAGGCTTAGTAACCAAACAATGAAGGGAAAGAAAAAAATCAGTACATAGGATGTCAGAAAATATAACATTGGCACTTAGCATTCAGATGAAAGAAATATTCACCCAAATAAACATCATGCAAACCAAGGTATAGACTATTACGTCTGGCCTACACCAATGTTTGCGGATGCCAAAGAGTGTAGACTAAAGGGTGAACCTCCTACTTGATTTTACACTTCTTTTTACAACCAATAAACCCAAAGACTGCAAAATTGTTTACATCCCAGAGAGGATAATAGTATATAGTTTTTCACCAACGAAAAGTATTAGATCCTTTTACCACCTGACATATTGATTATACAAGTGCCTCTCAATTCATACAAAAATAATACTGGAGAAAGGAATTTGTTATCATAAAAGCCACAAATACCTCAACCATGATGCTCAAACTCCCATTCAATCATAACTAGTCTGAAAATATAGAATGTCTAATTATTCTTGAACCTCTACCATATGTTTTGATCCAACACCAATTCAAGACTCCTAGGTCAGAAACCCCTACCTGCCCTATGATTCCAAAATAAACAAAAACAGGACCATACTCATCTAGCACTAAACTGATGATTGCCTACACTAAATAAAACAAAACACTAATTGAAGGATAAGAATCAACCACCAAATCGACAGCAACCTATGCAGCTAGAAAGTACCAAGGATAAAAACCAAAACAAACAAGATTGCTGCTGAGTGGAAGAGCAATATGTAAATAGAACTGGGACCGAAACATCAAATGATATATCTTTACATGGCAAGAGTTTCAGTCGGTCACTCAGACACTACCAAGTGTAAAATGAAGAGTAGCCGACTAAAATTTAAGCTGTAGAAACTAATCAAAACTAGAGGCCCACCACAGGCATCTCTAAAAGTCTAAATTACATAAAACTGTGATGACAGAGACAGAATTCTTGTATGCCATTCAAAACAAGTAAACACAAGCATTATCAGAGACAGAACAATCCTAACTCTAATGCCTCACCAAAAAAACAGGATTACTCATACAATTTTGGGTGCCTGCACACAATGACATACCAATTAAATGAATGTTACTTTCCTAGTTATAGTGACCAATTAATATAAACCCACCCACATATCACAGAATCCCCTAGCAAAACCTTAATAGCAAGCTTCATTATCAATCACAATTACTCAAAAACAACCTTAAAATAAAAATAAAAAACAAAAAAAACACACACACACACACAATTTCAAAAATTTGCATAAGACAACCAGACCAAGTAAGCTGAACCAACTAACTAACCTTTCAATTCCCTTTTTCTCCCCTTCGCCTCAAGTTCATACACATAATCCACAATCCTCTTCTGCTCCGCCGCGCTAAAAATACCCTTGTGAAGCTCAAGCCCCTGGAGTATATTAACAAGCTTTCCACCCACTCTTTCGAAGCACATAAAGTCTTTCTTTCGCTCCACATCCATGAACCTAATGTATTCTCTCTGTTCCCTCGACAGGTTTGGCTTCGGCTTCTCGATAGCCTTCACCGACACCCTCAATTCCCCGGTGGAAGCATTCACATCAACTGACCGTTTTCTTATCTCCGAGGAGTCCACCTCCTCGTCCTCCCCCTCTCCCCCAAAATCGTCTTCTTCCTCCTGTGCCATGTCAGCCCAGGACATTCGATGATGGCTCGGCGATCCGCTCGTAGACGGGTCTGGGTCCACGGGTTCAGGACCCCCATCCGCACCGTCTTTCCAACTACCGAGCGAATTGGCCTCACAGTTATCGTCTCCGTGCTTATCATTCATCCCCTGCTCCGATCCGGGTTTATCCGGATTCGGAGCATCCAAATTCTCATCAGGGTGATCCGGTTCGGCATTGGCATCGAGTTCTACAATCCCAATTCATACAATTGCAAAAGAAAATTAATATGAATAATATAACGAACAAAAACCCAAGGAGAAAAACGAGAAAAGCACAAGCAACCGTGAAAAAATTAAATCCACAAAGAAAAGAAAAACCTAAATTTGTATTAAAAAAACCCTAATTTCGGAAAAATAACGCTAGTGAAAACAAAAATTTAAGAACCTCTACGTACAATTCAGATAAGCCGAAGTACGAGAGAGAGAGAGAGAGAGAGGAGGGTGAGTACCTGAGTCGAGTGAGCGCACGCGATCGGAGAGCGTTTGGGCGCAGTGGTCGCAGAGGTCTCTGGATAGGAAGGGGAGCCACGTGGTCAGGAACTCCGACGCGATCCGGAGCTCGGAGGGCTTGTACTTGACCAGGAACGGGTCGGTGTCGTTCGGTTCAACCCGGCGATCGTCGCCCATGACAATATTCGTGTAAACAACTTTAAGAGTTAAGATTGCTGTTGAATGTTGATGAGCCGCGCGGTTACGAAGGCCAATGTATGCGTGTGAGACGGTAACTAATTTGGGACGTACGCTGACATTATATAGGAGAAGATTTCTCCGTTTCATATCGGTATTAGTATTTCTTTGGATTGGACCGCAATACATTTGGGCTTCTTGGGCTTGAGCAAGTCCTACACTGTGTTTGGGCTGGGCCTAACTTATTCCCCCCAACAATCTCGGGGCAAATATTTGAAATGTTTTTTTTTATTATTATTTTTATTACCCCTTTTTAAGGAGGATATACAGTTTGATGAAAGGGAACACTAGTAATTTAGGGAAAGTTTGTTAATAGGAAGATTGACATATTTTATTTTTTTTAAGATTACTTTAATGCTTCGTTTGTTTCAGCGTAAAATGATTTTGGTATTTTTTTGTGTTTGGTAGGGGCGAAAATAACGGTCAACCGAAAAATGATTTCGGTTTGACCAAAAATACTTAATAAATTTCGAAAAATGATTTAAGCGTAAATCATTTTTTGTAGATGGTAGACGTAGTCGACTCTCTTTTAAACAATGCAATCGACCTTTACGTTCAAGCAATTGACTATCGCCAGATTCCGGCACCGATCGATGCCGGAATCCGACGAAGTATGCCAGAATCCGGCGACATCCGACAATTGTCGCCGGATTCCGACAGCATCGTGCCATATTCCGGCCAGACTGGCTAGAATCTGGCCGGAGTGGCCGAATCTTCGGCTATTTGGCCGGGATACTGGCCGGATCTCCGTCCATCTTGCTGGGATACTGGCCGGATCTGGCCGTTCTGGCCTATTCTCCAGCAAGTCCGGCCGGGATCCGGCCGTTTTGTGCCGGATTCCGGCAAAGATCGTCGGAATCTGGCACAAATGGTCGAAATCTGTATGTGTCACATATAAACAAATATTTTTATATTAACATTTTTTATTTTGTGAATAAAATTTAATTTTTTTAAATTAATATGATTAAATTAAAATATAAAAAATATTTGTAATTTCGTACGCGTCAAACACCGAAAAATGATTTCGATAAAAAAATATTTTTTTTGAAAAATGACTTCCCTAAAAATATTTTACAACAGAAATCATTTTACACCGAAACAAACGGAGCATAAGACACAAATTTTCTTCAAATTTGTTTTTTTTTTTAAAAAAAATAATAATAAAATTCGACCTACTAAATTGGCGTGTACCTTAAAGCACGTGATTCTCACAACTATTTTTAAAAATGCATTTGTGATACGTCATATTAAAAATGTATGTGAGAATCAGGTGCACTAAAGATAAATGCTATTTTAATATACTAATTTGGAGAATAATTCTTTCAAATCAATTTTGGAATAAAAACTTTATCCATTACTTTATGGTGAAGGAATAAATTTTTAATTTTGACTGTGGCATATCACCATATAGCCTACTAAAAAAAAAAAGTGAACTAGAGGAAAAATTAATGATTATTTTAGAAAATAAAATGTACGTTGAGATGACAAATTTTAAATTATTTAATTAACTATAATACTTAGAATCGATATGAACCAACCCAAGCATGGCGTTAATAGATTATACTCAATTGTATGAATTACTTTAATCATATGCTAATTTCCAATTTAAAACACCTCGCTTGCCTTGTTTACCATAGGAAAAGGTTTAGTTCACGTGTTGTAAGCATTTAAGCTCTATTTCCCTATATCAAGTTACCCATAAGGACGTCCATAAATGCAGACTACTTTTCTTTTACTTCAATTATAATCAAGTTCCTATTGGAATATAGTATTTTTTTTAAAAAGAAAAAGAAAAAAAGAGTTCCTATTGGATTAAGATCTTTCAGTTTTCAAGTGAAATTGAGAAAACATAATAGAAAAAACAAATAATAATCGATATGATTATTACACAAAATTGCTGGTGATCCTTATTCTCATGTAATTCTACCATATCAATTAAGCTAGGAAGCGGTTCTACTTTGTGCAATAATCATATTTATTATGGCGTGGGCATTATTCCAATTCCAAAAGAATTTCTAGGCACATTCGAGAGGGAAAGTTGGAGGCGAAAAAGGATCAACATCAATTTGAATGTCACAGTAAATTCATATGCCTTTATTAGGTGGTCAGATATAACTTAAAATTTACTTAGACAATATGCTGCATAGCAATTTGGAAAATCCTAATCGGCCGGAGGTTATAGTTTATGAATACCAATAAATAGGCGGTGGCATCTCCAATTATTAAAGAAAAATATTTAGTTTTATTTTCTTACATATCTCTTGTTCGGAGATAGATAAAAGATGTGCAAATCTACCATTGAATTTATAAGACCACACGTGGGTTTTATATATTCAATTATAAATTTACATTAAAAAAAAAAAACTAAGATAATGACGTCATTATTAAAGGGATAACATGGGCTTGGGAATCGTTGCATGAAAATTGGTGATTAAAGGCCCACCGGAAGCCCAGCCTGCCCACATCGCATTGTTTTATAGAAAGTGGAAACATCCAACGCCAACCAAGAAACCGAGTCTCGCCCAAAGGATAAGAAATCCAACCACTAGCTGTTCTTGCTGCTTCTTTCTACTGGGAAGCAACAATGGGCACTAATTTCCTCCAGCCCCTCGCTTCAAAATCAGCACCATCAACCACCCTCATCTTCACCAAACCTTCTATTAAACCCAACCAAATCTTCCTCCCTTGCCTCCAACGATCGCTCAGAGCAAGTCCCACCAACACCAGCAGTACCGACAACGACGATGCTAATGGAGACGGTGCACGGCCACTGGCTCCCCCGCCTAACACGGTGGAAATCAGGTTCAAGCGAAGGTCAAGAAGGCGTTCAAGACAGCAGGGGGAGGATGATGGTGCTGGCAATGGGCGGGTCATGAAAGCTTCAGCTCCAGCCCCTCCCAAGAAGTGGGAGGACATGAGTTTCGGCGAGAAGGCAATAGAGCTGTACGTGGGCGAAAAGGGTGCACTGTTCTGGCTCAACAAGCTTGCTTACGCTTCCATCTTCATAGTCATCGGAGGTTGGATACTATTCCGGTTTGTGGGTCCTGCGCTTAATCTTTACCAGCTGGACTCTCCTCCTTTGGCTCCTACTTCCGTGTTCAAGGGTTCGTGATTAAAACCCACAAATTATACAAGAATGGCAAAATTATCATCTTAAATTAGACTCTGAAATTTTGTAGCATTCAGATAATGAAGTGGGAGTTGGGAGTATCTACTCCTTTCTCATCTTTTTACCATCTCGATCTTTTGTTACATCTTTATTACAATTAAGCACGTAAGTTTGGATTAAATGAAAATGATTCAATTTTATGGTTAAAATTTTTTTTTGTTATATTTAACGGTATATAAATACATAAAATTTAATTTAAATCATGAAATAAATCATTCCTAACGAAGAGAATCTTGTTCCGCATCGACAACCATTGCCAAGAATTCTCACTCTATGCGTTAATCCTTTTCATTATCTCAATGACAAATAAAAATATTGTTCGGTGCAAAAAATGATTCGGATCTTTATGATTTAGAGCCCTGCCGAATGGCCACTCAATTTACTCAAATCAACACCAAGAAGGCAAGAATTATGGTGCCTATGTCAATTATTATTATTATTATTATTATTTTTCTAATTAAATGAGGAAAAAAGGATTACAAGGGAGATGTTTTTAATGAAATGAGTCACTGATAACTGCAGTAGCCACAGCAAAAGAATCCCGAACAGCCCCATTAAAATTACATTTAATTCTGCTCAAACAAGGAGGAATCCAAAAAGAATCGAAAGAACTCTCTTTCCATGCAGAGATATGATTCTCCAAAGGAGTAGAAATTTGCTTGATGTTGTAAGAGGGAACCGACTGAATGGAATCATAAATCAACTTGTTTCTAGCAAACCAAATTAAATCCAAAGTAGTCGCTGCAAAAATTTGAAACTTTCTAGCTTCATTCTTAGGAATGGGCAGCCAATACACTGGGTTGATAATTGCAAGGATCTAGCCCGAGATAAGTCTATTAATAAAATTAGACGTGATAAGAGGCCAATCAGAAGATCTCCACAGAATTTTTGCTAAAGTACACCCCAAGAAAATATGACATAAAGTCTTTTGAGGACATCTGCAAAAAGGACAAACCCAAGCACCACTATCAACCGAAGTTACAAACCGACTAATGTTACAACGAGTTGGAAGAGTATCCCAAGCAATCTTTCAAAGAAAGTGTTTAAGTCTAGCTTGGAGTTTCAAACCCCAAAGAGAATGCCAAACTGAATCAGAAAAAGGAGGAGATTTTCCACTAGGAGAATAAGACACTTCATGAGCCGGTTTCACAGAAAAAATTCCTGAAGGAAAAGGAACCCAAAACCATTTATCATAGGCAATGGACTGAGGCAGCTAAATGCTGAGAATGCACTGAACTGAAAAATGATCAAAAAGATCCATCAGAAGCATCTTATTCCATTATCTAACATGAGGAAGAATCAAATCATCCACAAAAAAATCAGGGAGCACTTGCAAGTTAGCATTCGGTCTAGGCTTAAAATCTGGCATCAGCGGAATCCAAGAAGAGTTCCAAATATTAACTTGACTCCCATTCGAAATAGAGATACATGCTCCTTTTTTAACTACCTCCCCATTTTTTAGCAGTCCTTTCCGAAGTCAAGAAGGCCACAGATTAGCAGAAGCTGAGAGAAAAGAGTCGTACTTAAGGTACTTACTTCTGTAAAAAATAAGTGTGTCGGTGGCTTTTTGAAGAGAGAGAAGCTCCCGATTTTTTTCTAGTTTAGAGAGGGCTTTCTTTGAGGTTGTTTTTGCTGGGAGAGGGAGGCTTCACGTCTCCCTCTCCAGGTGGTGGTGGCTCCTAGCTTAGGGCTTTGGAGAGTTTTTGTTCCCCCCGGTTTTTTTGTTTCGATGGGGGTTGATGTTTCACCTAGCTTTGTGGGCTATGGTGAGTTTCTTTTTCTTTGGCTCAGGCAGAAGGTTCTACTCTCGTCTGGTCAGGTTGGGGGAGTGGCTGGTTTTTGTGTCGTCGGAGGAGTGTTGTTTGGCCGGTTTTTTATTGTTTTTTTTCAGATGTTTGAAGCCAGATCTACGCACGTTCGCTGATTTCTGCTAGACACGCGCCCTTTGGCCGAGTTCTCTGTCGCCGTCCGCTCCTGCTGCCGGTCGCACAGGTCACGCCGGTCGCCGGAATTCGGATCGTGGCCTGCAAGCGCCAGAGGAGGTTTTTGCTCTTTGGCGCGCGTGACGGTCACACTCCGCCATTTTCTGGTCTTGCACGGTGGGGAGGGGGCTTACAGCGGTTGTTCTTCGGCTGTATGGTACTGGGGTCGGCGCGTGTTTCCCACGCGCCGCTAGTATTGGCGAAATCCGCCTGTCTCTTCTGTTGGCTCTGGGTTGTAGTCTCTGTTTGTGTCTTCTGTTTCAGTCTACCTTCGTAATTTTTGGACATTTTGGGATTGTTTAATGGCTTTCATGTTAGATCTGTCTCTCTTTTATGTGCTAAGTTGTGCTTTATTGTTCAGAGGGGCTTAAAGTCTGTTCTTTGTAATGTTTATTTATTATTTGGGTAGTTGTTGTTTTTGTATATTCTGGATCTTTTCACAGTCTACCTTTGGTAGCTGCTTTAAGTCGAGTTTTTCCTGACTTAGTGGGTAGAGTTTCTTTATCTCTGGTCACAAATGGCTTACGGGCAGTGGTGTTTGCCTTCGGGCATGTATGAACTTCTCTTGTATTTGTATTGGCCTTTTGGTCAAGTGTAATCCCCTCTGGGGCTTATATTCAGCAATGAAGTTCTCTGTATCACAAAAAAAAAAAAGAAAAAAAAAGAAGGTACTTACTTCTAAGCACATCCACCCATGAAAGAGGTTGATTAGAAGTCAGTTTCCAACCCAACCTAGACAATAATGCCTTATTAAGAAGCTCCATAGAACGAATCCCCAGTCCACCGAGAGCCTTAGGCTGACATATACTATGCCAGGATAAAAAAGACAGATTGTGCTTCTTCTCTTGGGGAAAACCCCACCAGAATTTAAGTAAAGTAGTATCAATATCAGAACATATAGATTTCAGAAAGAGAAAAATAGACATAAGATAGGTAGGGATTGCATTGGCAACTGACTTCAAAAGTGTTGTCCCAGCTGCTTGAGAAAGAAGCTTCCTTCTACCCAGTAATCTTTGCAAAAAATTTATCCTTTAGATCAATAAAGGAATCACTCTTCTTAGTACTTATGGCTCAAAAACAGAGGAATGCCCAATATTTTGCTCTAGTAGGAATGGGATAATCTTTTTTTTATCCTTGACATTAAGGTGATTCAATAGTGTCTGAGTAGTACTAAAAATCACATTTTTATCTCAAAACTATCCTATAATACTGATGTTCCAGTCTCAACCACTCCTTGGTTCAGTCATTATTAAGAAGAAAAAAAAAAGGTTAATTGGGACAAAAAGGAAGACATAAGACTAGTACTTCAAAATAAAAGAAACAATATGGAACAAAACTTTGAAGCTAGCTTGGCCATTATAAAACACCAATCCGTGACTATTATCATCAAAACGAACATTGAAGGGACAGTAACCACGCAACTCACAACAACACTCTCGCAAACAAATGAAAGCAATCTAAGCTGTAAATTACATCCTCAGGACTGAAATACTAATCCTACTGATTTCTAGAAAGACTATGACTATCTTATGAGAATAAAACAGACTTGTAACAAATTTTCATGTTCCCGCCAGCATAGTACATGATCAAAATCAAAACAAAACCTCAACAAGCACCCGTCAAAGATACAATAATCCGAATGACACAGCATATTTGTGGCTACGCGACGTTGACAGGCTGAGAGAGTGCATGTCTTTGAGTCTTACACCTGTAGAGGACAAGGCTTCCAACATTCAGTCCAACACTTTAATGAATTGAACAAATTTTCCAACATTACCCCCCCCCCCCCCCCTTTTTTTTTTCTTTTTCCCCCAAGAAAGCAAACGTGATCATGTGGACATAAATGGCAAACAAATTTTATACAGGCTGCATTTCTGTCACTCGAAAAAACTTAAAAGATTATAGAAACTATTTTTTTTTTGTAATTAATTGAAAGTGAGGACATAAAATTTGAGAAATTGTAAAAACTTTATTTGAAGTTAGAGAGTTGCTGAAGGTAAATATCTGGTTGTTACAACTTTTTTTAAAAGGGAAGATATCCAGGGATTTGCTTTTGTTAACCACAAATACAGGGTGACATATTCCCAAGCACATTAAGACTAATAAGGACTCACAAGGTATCCTGTATCACATCATCTACAAATCATTTCATGCGTACAAAAATCATGATCAAATATTTCACAAAGCATCATAGATAGTATTGGAACATCATTAAGATGCTACCACAGCAACCAGAATCCAAGTACAATTTAGCAGGTTCAGATTTACTAACCTATTGCATTGTAACCGGGATGCATAATTATGGTTGTTGCAATTTGTGCACATCCAATCTCCTTCGCGCCATTGTTTTGCTCTGCTTAGTGAAGAGAATAGAAGTTTTAAAATATTGATCACAAGAGCACTTGTGGAAGCGCACACAATGATAAGGTGTGTGCTCGACGGACCTACAGCCTCACAAGAAACCTAAGTATCCAAGTAAGTGATCCATATAAATGGTATGCACAAAGTACAAGGAGGAATCAGTCAAAAGTTTACCCTTTTCCAAGCAGTGCAGGTGTAGTTGCTTGCTGTGGAAACTGCATGGGCACTTGCAAATTCGGAGCAGTACCTGAGCTTACATTCGAGTAGGGAGCATAGGGTCCGGTATTAGGGTCAGCACTGGTCCCCATCATTTGCTCAAAACCTGGGTAAGGTTGCAGCTGCACATTTGTCTAAACATTCAAAGAAAAGGAAAAACCAAGTTGTGCATGTTAAACCTAAGTTAAAACCACAAATATATTAATCTAAATACCACACAAGAAAATGAATCCTCACTTGTCCCACATTCAATCTCTTGTTATCCCAGTCATGCACCAAGTCATCAGATGCCAGTCGCTTTGTTCCAAGTGCTTTACATCCAAAGAGAGGAAGAAGATAACATACAACATCAGTTACAGATTGTTAACTCATCCACATAGTAACCAATAACAAACCCCGAATGTTTGTTGTTCAAATCTGTATCCAATCACAAAATGACAGCTTTTTCTTTTTTCTTTAACCACTAAATACAGAAAATCTATGATCATATGCTACTTTTAAACATATATGTTATCACTACAATGACCAAAAGGGAGAGCATACCTGGTGGGAAAGCATTGCATTTTTTGCACTGGAAATAAGATAAAAGCTGGATCAGAAACATAATCATAGCAAATAACAAGCATCTGAAATCTTATATGTAATGAATATGAAAAAGGATGTATAATTCCTAGATTGTTCTGCTACTGCAATCACACCTGGGCACGTGAGGAGTAGTTATGAAAGCCACAGTTGCATATCCAGTCACCATTGCGCCATCCTTTAGGAGCGGAAAGAAGCTGATTAGCAGGGTCTGGATACGGAAGTCCAGAATTATGGTTACCACCCAAGGGCCAAGTAGAAGGGGGCTGAACTCCATATTTATCAGCCCCTCCTAAAGACCAGTTGGAGCTCAAAGGAAGTGCCTGCTGGGGAGTTCCATTGCCAAACAATCCCATATTCATCTTTTGTTCTGGTCCTCCTTGGGCCCTGGCAAAATAATGTGAATAAGATGGGAGAGAAGCTCCAGGGATTGCAATTGCTGGCATTGCTGCTACCTCCTTCGGTTGCCCACACTTTTTGCACTTCTCTCTTGATGCATAATTGTTGTTAGTGCAACCTATTGATCCATTTCCACACACACCCAACCCACAATGCAGCAGGGGAGAAAGGAAGCCAAGTATACGCACACCACCCAGTCCATCCCATACGAAAATATACATACAAAAAACACAAACGACTCAACCTAATTGGTAGCAAGTTCTGATCTCAACTTGACAAAAAGATTACAAATCAAATAGGCAATCAACAGAAATGGCCATAATTTCACTCAACAAACAACTGCCCATGTATTAAATAGTGATATAAGAAGTTGATGGCATAGATGGATACCACATTTATGAATTCTCAGACATGCCCCAGATATTACAAGACCATAGAAAGAGACAATCATTGAAAATTTATTTCATTATCTCAATTTGAAAGAAGTCAATGGAGAGAACTACCAAATGAAATGGTTTTGATTTGTTTGTACCACTCTGTGATCAATCACTGCTGGATTGGTTGATGACACCCAAAAAAGAGCATCAAGAAAGGTAAGCTCAAGCATAATGGCTTATGAAATGAACAGCCCCCCCCCCCCCCCCCCCCCCCCCTCTCTCTCTCTCTCTCTCTTCAAATCCAAGAGTTAACAAGTATTGCAAACCACAGAACATAAATTTGAGACAGATCCTTATCTCTAACAAACATGGTAAAAAGTAAATATAAATGACCAATCAATTAGCATGTAAACATCATATAAATAGTCGTTCTAGATTCTATCTTTGATACTTTCCATGTTCATGTCATATGTCTTTGTTAAAATACCAAACTAATCACTTGTAAGCAGTCAGAATGTTCATAACTCCCCAGTTCCAAGTTCCAGCTTACTAAACAATAATCTTCCATTTGTTGGCTGGTAAATCGAGAAAAGTAGAAGAAGCATAATACTACTTTGAATCTAATGATATATGTTGTTTCGAAGATAACTCACACTCACTATAAATTCTTAAGTAGGTCCTCTATAGGATTTAAACATTACCACTAAAAAACCAAAAAAATAAAATAAAAAAGAGCTCAAGCAGATGTTATTTTGGTATATCAGAATCCTCTACATTTCCTTAAATCCTAATTATTATTTCAATCCTATGGTTCATATTTTACCATTTCAGCATTCATCGCATATGAAACATGATGAATTAAAAAAAAAAATTAAGAATATCTCAAAACCTGAATTCAGCACATCACATGTGATAAATGCTGTGGTGACAAAATCTGAACCATTTAACTTAAATAATGATTAGGATTCAACTCCACAAGACACTCTAGAGGATCTTGATCCCACAACTAAAACCCGAGCTGCAGAGTCCAGCGTACTCCTAAAAACCCTAAAACCCAAACCATCGCAATCAGCTTAATCCCTAGCCTAACCAAAACCTTATCCAGAGTCTTCAAAAAACCCTAGAACCCAACCATACCCCAACATCCATTGACAAAGCAATAACAAATATGCGAATGGAGGAAAGTCAAATTCAAAACAAACAGACAAAGAGAGCGCAATAGTCGAAGAGACGAACTAACCGGTACAGATCCAATCGCCGATACGCGGGAGCCACTTGGAGTCGGCGGGAGTTTTGGTGTCTACGAGAAGCCGAGGCTGCTTGCACCGGTTGCAGAACGACCTGAAGGCGTAGTTCCTGTTCTTGCACCCACTGCACTCCCAATCGCCTTCTCTTCCCTCCCCCATTCCCTCTCTCTCTCTCTCTCGATCTCTCGATCTCTCGATACGCCGATACGGACTGTTTGTTTCGGTTTTACTCGTTGCGGCACATACACGATGGGCAAAGTACTTTGTAGTCAAAGGAAAGGAAAGGAAAGGAAAGTAAATGACGGAGGGAAGGGTCCAAGAGGGAGCTGAATAGGCCCCTTCCCACTTCTATCGACGTGTAAAAAAAAAAAAGACGGAGGGAAGGAATTTCTTCTCTCTCACGTGACTGGTAATAGGGGGGCATATGGTCCTTGACTCCTTGTGAATGGGCTGGGCTTTTGACAAGCAAGGATTCTAGTTTTGAAATAATAAATTATGGTCTTTTTACAAATTGTGATTCAATTTCAAATATTTATTATGGACAAAACTTTTATCCAATTCCGTCTATTAAAAAAATTATGTATTTCTTATATGCTAGATGACATATGAAATTGAAAAAAAAAAAAAAAAAAAAAAAAAAAAAAAAAAAAAGAGGACACAAAAAATTTATAAACACCAATTTTGAAGAAAATTTATGTCAATTTATTATAGAGTGTTGTTTTTGGTACTATAACTTTTATTATAATTTTTTTAGAAACTGATGTGGCAATGCACGTGACACTTACCACACTTACATCAAAATGTGAATTGTCACGTAAATTAGTAAGGAGATCATTGTAAAAGTTTAGTATTCTAAGCGTTTTCCTTTATTATTTCAATATTTATTATATTCTATTGTATTTTAGAAATGATAAATGCTGATTTGATAAAATTCTAATTATATAATTTAGAAACAATGGTTTGTATGACAGGATAATTTAAAGGTATGCTATAAGATATTAGTCCTTTTGTTTTACCTTAAGAATATTGAGAATCTATATTAAGATGATAACATGTAAATTATTTAATTAATAATAAATAAGATATATTTGAAGAAATTACGGTAGCAGAGGCAACAAAATTGTAGGCTAGGAGAGAAGGGTTCCTCTAGATACGACTCTATTGAAACTACTGGAGTTCACTACCACGCAGCTCACGGAGGTTTTGGGGAAAACATATAAATATATCATCCAAATTGAATATGATACAAGATTATTTGTGTTTACCTATTAAAATAAAACTTAAATGATTAAGTTTATCATTTTTTATCGACTTAAACTTTTAGAATAAATAATAATTAACATAATATCAAAGCAAATGTCATCTCAGTTCAAACCTTGTCTCTATTATTTACTAGATTTTAATTATAAAAAAATCCACTTGTTATGTCTCACTTGCTAAAGGAAAGTATTAGAATATAATTTAAATATTAATTTATTATTTACTATCGGCTTAAATTTTTGAGATAAATAATAATTAAACGCCACACAAATCAGCTAATAAGCTTTAGTAGTAGATATGTTAATGAGAGCACCACCAAATGCTAGATAACCAGCAGTCATTCATTTTTACATAAAGCATTCGCATATGTCCCATGGAAATAGTAGTAAATTCATGCTATATTCCTAGTGAATGATGCAGAGCTCAAGTGTTTCCATTCCTGGGTTTCATTGTCCAAAAGTCTAACAAAAACAGTGGGTGACATGATCACAATCCACAACTGTTTTGACTTGTTCACCCACCACCAACGTACCCCTTTGCATCATGGAACACTGGGAAGCATGGCCTTCAACCAGGTCAATCGCTTCTCACTTTTCAATGACACGAATGTTTTTCTCCAGATTGGGTTCTGAAACAAATCCAGAGCAGCATTGTAAGTACGGCGATCAACACCTTGCATGCCGTTTATAATTGTAATGCAATGAGTTACAGAATGTGGGTCATCAGTTTCAAATGATGCAGTTCCCTTTGAATTCTCAGCTCCTTTGTGATGCTGCTTCTTGTTGGGACCTGAACCCAGAGGCTCTGCTGCTTGGCGCTTGTTGCATCCATGTGAACTGTTCACACTCCCAGTACTTGAGCGTGGAAGATCATTGCTGCCAGACCCCCTCCACCGACCAGTACTTGCATAGACATACCGTCCAGTGGCCTTTGGCTTTGTAAATATGGTGCATAGCTCTTCATATATTGGACACCCCCATTTCCTGTATGGCTTAATCTCAGGATACGCCTGTGAGTTTCATAAGTTGAAAATCTTACAATAATTAAACCCAAAAACCAAAAACAGAGAAGGAAAAAGAGTCTAAAAAGCCCGCTAGAGTCGGCTCAAATGGAAATGGGTCACAGTCATAAACAAAAAAAAAAAATGTACCTGGATATATTCTGCCCAAATACCATCATCAACATCCACCATCTTCCGACGATAATCCCAACCAAAGCCACCATGGTTATATAAAGGTTTTACAATCCGATATCGTTTTCTTAAAATGGCAAGGTGTTTTTTCAGCTCCATCTTATCATAATTTAGACTTGTCTCCTCATTGAATTCCTTGCAGACACGGTCCCATGCCTCCTCACCAAATCCACTGACACAGACGTCCAGATGGTAATTCATTTCCTCAATCAGCAATTCTACAAATATCTTCTCCAAGCGTGGTGGCCAGTTTGGCCTCGACCAAACATCCTCTGATTGCTCTTGACTGCTCTCGTTATCAATCTAAAACATGCATGGTCTAGGCATTAACAAAGAACAATGTTTTTTTTAAGGATTTTTTTTTCCCCTTTGATTTAGTCTATTAAAATGGCATTTATCCATAAAACATGTCATTCTCACGTTATTAAAAATAAGGACGAATGTAAGTTTAATGGATTGGGTTGAAAGAATTTCTCTTGATCCAATTTGTATATGTACTACCTAATAGCATTCAAACAATCACATACTCAGTAAAAAATGTGCATGAAAATCGCATATATTTTGAATATAAGTCAATTTAGTAGACTAAATTTGAAAAAATTCCTACAATCTTTTTCTGTAGAATAATATGAACTTTGGCACAACAAGTGGAAATAAATATTGAATCGGAAATTCTGGGAGGGCTTGCCATAGCTCATGAAACAGACTATAAAAGACATATTATGATAGCGGACTAACCCTTTTTGAATCAGAGTCACGTTTGCTTTGCTTTCTCGACCTTTTCTCGGGCATCCTTGAAAATCGAATTGAATACGAGGAAACCCCAAGAAAGAGAGAGTTTGTTGCTTAACGAAATATTTGTTTAATATAAATGGAATTTTTTCTTTTTCTGTTTCTTGTGATTTTTTTTTTGAATTTTGAATTTTGAGTGGGAAATAAGAACCATCAGAAGCGGGAAGCAATGCGCGGTATAGGAAAAACTCAAATTACAGAATTTTGGTTTTTTCTTTCTTTTCTTTTTTTTTTCTCTCTCAATTTTGGTTAATTATTAAATTTTTTTTTGGGCATTGCGGGGAATCAGGATTAAGATTTATTGAAATTGTAGATTATGAAATTAAGTAATGTCAGGCTCTTTTTTTTTTTTTTTTTTTTTTTTTTTTTTTTTTTTATATTGAACAACATGAAAAATACTCACATTAAAAAGGAAAATGATAGATTTACAACATCATCACAATAAGTGCACAGTACCCCCTCACATGAGGGTTAGTCCCACACACTGGACCCCACTCCCATGTGAAGGGTGTTGTGCACTTATTGTGGTGGTATTGTTTAGGAACCAAATCCCAAATTGCCCAATCAGAAAGCAACTCAAATGCATCAATGGTGCTTTATACACGTGTCCACAATGTAGTGGCCGCAGACTGGATCTCCCAGCCGACTTCGTGCGCAAAGAAATAGAAGGATTAATCTCAATCTTTCATTTTTCCCGTTTCAACAGGAACGACAAGCCGGCCTGTCGTTTTCTCGCATTTACCAATTACAAAACCGCAAAGATCGACTTCGTCCGGCGACTCCGGCATCCTTAACGGTAGCAAAAGATGTTTCATCGCTCATGGTATTTCAAAGCATCAGAAATTGCTTTCCTTCAATCTTTAGTGAATTCTCATTTCTCTGTTTGGCTCTTTAGATTACAATTCACTCGTGAGAAACTAACGCAAGAATTGTTGAGATTGAATGGGAGCTGACGCAGCCGAGAAAGAAAAATCCAAGGGCTGGTTTTGGTGGTTGTTTGTGTCAGTGATTGGACTCTGGTTGTCACAGCGGGTACATTCACTATTCTACGAATTTTTCATCACACAGGGCCACCTTCAATCCCTCGTCACCCCGGCGCCATTGTTGAAAAATATGCCGACGCTCTTGAAACCGCCTTGCAATTCTTCGACGTTCAAAAATGTACAACAATTCGGTCACTCTATCTCCCTCCTTTTGAATGTTGTTAATTAATCAATCTAATTATTTAGTTGATTAATTTGTTTAACGATGGAAATCACACTTTTATCCAACCATTATGACACAAACTTTGAAGAGAACTCACTCTTGAAAATCAGCCTGTAAGGAAAGAGTAACCCAAGAAAGACGTCCACAGCGCAATAATGGCAACAGAAGACCAATCAGAACAGAAACTGGAAATGTTAATGGCCATAATAGTTGCTAAGGAGTCCCCTTCCAGCAAAATCCTTGAGGAAGAAGAAAGAGAGGCTGCAGCTTCAACAGCTAACAAAGCTGCCCGAGCTTCACCTGCATTAATGTCAAGGAGAGGGAGTTGATATAACATGATCGAGTCTAAAGCCAATGTCCTATAAAATTACTGCTTGTTTTTAAAACTTAAGTCGACCGAAATGTCCTAATATCACATTGAATTATCACTTGTTCCAATAATTTAAGCTGATAAAAAGCATAAATCTAATCATTTAACCATTATTATAACAATTCCAGAATGTTATTCTATCAATGATCTTCTTGAAATCTTCTTTGAGTATTTATCTCCTGACAATTTGTTGATGCAGCTGGGAAGCTGGTGAATAATAGGATTGCATGGAGAGGGGACTCGGGGTTAAGAGATGGGAGTGAGGAAGATTTGGATTTGTCGAAAGGAATGTATGATGCTGGTGATCTCATTAAGTTTGGATTCCCCATGGCTTTTACAGCAACAATGTTGTCGTGGGCGATTCTTGAATATGGGGATCAGCTGAATGCGGTGAAGCAATTGGGACATGCTCAGGACTCGCTTAAGTGGATCACTGATTATCTTATCAATGCCCATCCTTCTGCAAATGTGCTCTTTGTTCAGGTTGCCCAAATGGATTATTTACTTCCTAATTTTGAGTTTATGATAACACGCTGCTTGATAACATATACCATTATTTGTAGACTAAGGTTACAGAGAATAGTATGTAAACCCACCTTTTCTGTACACGTGGTGTACATTCTCAAAACCCACATTTGGAGTCCCCAAAAATTATGTAGTACCAATAATTTGGCTTGTCAAATGTCTGTATAAGAAAAATTTATCCTCTTAATTGTTATGTGTTTCCTTCTTTGTGTTGTTGAAGGTGGGTGATCCTGAATCAGACCACAAATGTTGGGAAAGACCTGAATCCATGACAGAGAAAAGACCTCTCATGCAGGTTAACATGTCATTCCCGGGAACAGAGGTTGCAGCAGAAACAGCAGCAGCTATGGCATCTGCTTCTTTGGTTTTCAAGAAAATTGATTTTACTTATTCTAGGGCGCTCCTTATGCATGCCCAACAGCTGTTTATTTTTGCTGATACTTATAGAGGTTCATACAGTGTCAGCATCCCCCAAGTGCAGAAATACTACAACTCCACAGGATATGAAGATGAACTCTTGTGGGCAGCAACCTGGCTCTATCATGCAACCGGAGACCAATCATACCTCACATATGTAACTGAACAAAATGGGAAAAGATTTGCTATGTGGGGGAGCCCGACTTGGTTTAGTTGGGATGACAAGCATGCTGGAAGTCAGGTATGTGTTATGATGCAGTGCTTTTATTGTTTGAATTCTAGTTTCAAAGTACTTTATCTCTGAGGTTTGTGTTGAAGTTTCATCAGGTAATGAATAGGCTTATCAAATTACCATCTCTTATTCACTTGTAATAACTTCTTTTTTGCTCCATTACTTCTTATCAGCTTGAAGTTGTGAATCTTCTTGATATATTGTTTATTTAGAGCACTCTTTGAGACCATACTATCCCGAGTGATACTAATTATGTCATGATAAATTCCATCCACTATGTAGTTTGTACATTGAGGAAGCTCAATGAAAAGAGAGAAGGTGGCTAAAAGTCGTACATGCAATCTGGGTGTTGTGGAATTTAAAGCAGGATGTATCTAGTAATAGCTGACACCAAATAGTTGCATGAAGACTAAACTGAACCTATGCTAATATTTTTGCAATTTCTGAGCAGGTTCTTCTGTCCAGGATAAATTTCTTTGGTGCGAAAGATGTGTCAATTGCTGAGAATCTTGATCTCCAGCTGTACAGGGAATCAGCTGAGGCCATCATGTGTGTACTACTACCAGATTCACTGACGGCCACTTCCAGCAGAACAGATGGTAATGTTCCTTTCTTTCTCTCTCACACACAGATGTACGTATGTGTATATCCAAAAAGGCCATCATGGATATTCTGTAAAGCTGCTCTTTTTTTCTTTTTTCTTTTTTTTCATGTGCTTGTGTTTGGCTGCGGTTTCAGGAACCTGTGATTGCCACACAGATGTACATATGCGTATATCCAAAAAGGCCAGCATGGATATTCTGTAAAGCTTATTACTTTGCCCTTTTTCTTTTTTTTCTTTTTTCTTTTTTTTTTCCTCGTGTGCTTGTCTTTGGCTACGGTTTCAGGAGCCTCTGATTAACATAGTTACCAATGGGCAAATATCTCTTGCCACTTAATTGTTTTTTTAAGGTACATTGAAAAGATAATTTGGCGGTTGAGACCAGTTAATCTTGTTAAAGAGTCTGGCATATTTTCCCAGTGAAAGTTCTACTATCTCTTTCTTTTTCTTTTTTGTATATGTACTTTATTTAATTATTTGTATGGGTATCTATCAATCAAACAGCTGAAAATTTATCATATCACTGTCCGCTATGTGGATCTTCTTGCAGGGCTTTTTAGTTTTCAGGTTGTGTTCCTTTACTTGCAAGCTACATTACACACAAATAGCACTGATATGATTATCAAAATGTTATTTATGTAACCATATACCCTTCTAGTTTCATGGACAGCAGCATTAATTCCATTTGCATCTTGTAGTCAAGTGTTAATTTTTGAAGTGGAATATGTCCTTTTGAAGTAGGTGGTCTGATATGGGTGACTGAGTGGAACTCACTGCACCATCCTGTGGCATCTGCATTCCTGTCAGTTGCTTATAGTGATTATATGCTTACATCCCAGACTGAAACTCTATATTGCCATGGTAAATCCTACAAGCCGGAAGATCTTCGCAATTTTGCCATTTCCCAGGTATGCAATTTGTTGGAATAAGGTGCAATAATTTTGCATCATTAGTCAGGGTCAGACTCATAATTCAATGTATTCCAACTGTGAATTCTCCAAACAATCTTCCCGCATCACGTGTGGTCTAGTTCTTCCTTAAACATATACAATGAAAAGTTGAAAATTTTATTGGAATTCATTCTTTTCTGCGAGTATTTTCAAGCGAGTAATGTTATATACTATTCCTTTATTCTACCTCATCCCACAAGAGCTGATAGCTGATGGGCGCTATATCATACCCAGTGAAATGAGAGCGGAATTGGGGTGGTCTGTTGATAAAATGACCTCCCGAGCGGGAGGTCTCGGGTGCATCACTACCGACGAAACCCCCTTTCGGGAATAGTGACGACCGGTAGTTGTCGGGTACTCTAATGACCGACAAGTGATAATGATGACAGTACAGATAAAGGAGATCGTTTAGGTGGCTGAACCCCCGAAGATCCGGGATTTCCTGAATCGCCATGCTCTGTCATTAAAAGCCCACCTGCCCATCGCTGTCAAGAGTGTACTTGGGACCTGTTTGTGCGCAGGGAGTCACTGTTCCCTAAAAGCCAGGATACTCCCACCTAACCTCAAAGGCAACCACCTATAAATAGAAAAAATCTAGGTATTAAAGGATACTAGTTCAAATTCAATCTTTTTCTCTCTAAAAAAACCCTCGTCTAACTTGGCCGTCGGAGGAGGACCACTGGGGAAACCCACTGTGTGTTCTTTGTATTTGCAGGTCAATCGGACACACTCACCTGTAGCAGGGCTTACGTCACCAGCATCAACAGTTTGGCGCCGCCTGTGGGAATCCGCTCTTTGCTATGGAAAAGCTTGCTTGCGAATCCGGAATGGTGACTACAAGGTCGAAAGCATTGAGGGGCCCGTGGGGGGACCGGATCAGAGAGCGCCCAGAGGAGGGAGAGTCTTCCTCAAGGCCGTCTCCCACAGTGGAGATCCTTAATGAGAGAATAGCTCAGATGGAAAAAGAGATGTACGAGTTGGAAATGAAGAATGCCGAATTGCAACAACACCAGGGGGAGGACTCAAACTCGGCAACCCCGCAGCCTGTCGGGGAAGAAGACCAGGATGAGGAAATACGACCGAGCAGTCAGGGAGGACGGAAGGAAAGAAGGAAGAACCATAATGCCGTGGATCAAAAACCTCGGAAGAACAGGACGTCCAAAAGGATGGATAAAAAGCTCAGGGAGATCATTGAGAAGCTGGAGCAGAGGTGTGACCTGCTGGCAGAAGCGGCGCAGCACCAGCTTAGCGGGAGCACGTCTAGAGCTGGAGATCTGCTCCAGAAGTCGGCTTCCCCTTTTGCTGACCGGGTGGCCTCGTTCCGCCTCCCCGAGAAGTTTTAAGTCCCCGACATCAAGACCTACACCGGGCAGGAGGACCCGGTGGAGCATTTGGACAACTACCGCGCTCACCTCGAGCTGCAAGGGACCCCGGATGAGGTGGCGTGCCGCGCCTTCCCGCTGACCTTGTCGGGAAATGCCAGGGATTGGTATAGAAGGCTTCCCCCGAAGTCCATACAAAGCTTTGACGAATTTGGAAAAATGTTTGTAACTCAATTTATGGCGGGAGTTGTAAGAAAGAAGCCGGCAGGCACCTTGATGTCAGTACAACAGGGGCGAGATGAGTCCCTTAAGGAGTTCCTCCAGCGCTTCAACCAGGCAAGGCTAACCACCGAGAGCCTCACCGAAGAGTTTGTGCATTCGGCACTCTATCAGGGGATCAGGAAAGATGGGCCACTGATGGCTGACCTCGCTCGGAAGCCGACTCGTTATTTGCACGAGTTCATGGAGAGGGCAGAGGAGTTCATTAATCAAGAAGAGACTCTTCGAGCGTTGCTCGGGAAAACAACCGGCCAAACCTCTAATCAGGGGGGGGGGACAAGTCGAAGAAGAAGAAGGAATTCCACAAGAAGCAGGAGGTATTGGAACCCGGGGTCAAGAAGAAATTCCAGGATTACAACTGGACTCCCCTCAACGCGCCCATCGAAGAGGTCCTAGCGGCGATTAAAGTGGATCCCATGTACGAGAAACCTGCGGAGATAGTGGGAACCCCCCACCCGAGGACCGCGGACCACTATTGCGCTTTCCACGAGTCAAAGGGGCATAACACAGAGAATTGCAGGTCCTTGCGGGCCTTAATCGAGAAGTTTATCCGGAACGGGAAGCTAGTCCGTTTCTTGGCGGGTCAACGAGGTCCGCCGGAGTTTGATCGGAACCCCCAGCCCGAGGAACGAAGGAACCAGCCACAGAGATATCGGGAAGAGCCTAGGGAAAGGACGGAGCGCCCCCGGGACCGTGATAAAGAGCCTAACTACCGACCGGCCGACCGAGATAGGCGAGAGAGAAGCAGGAGCCAAGCGCGACTGCCTGGTCGGGAAAACCTCCGCGAGATTCATACGATATCTGGCGGTTTTGGAGGAGGAGGTGACTCAAGTGCCGCGCGTAAGGCTTATGCGAGGCACCTGAAGGAGTTCGAAATACACTCGGTCCAGAAACCGCCGAAAATGAGGAAGTACGAGGACTTGCTCATTGGTTTCTCGAATGAGGACTTTGTTGGGGTCTCGCTCCCTCACTCGGACACTCTGGTGGTGACTTTAGCCATTGTCAATCATAAGATACACAGGGTCCTTGTTGACACCGGAAGTTCCGCCGACATAATATACAAGTCAGCCTTCGAGTTGATGAGCATAGGACAAGGGAAGTTGGTCCCGGTGAAGGGTCCCTTGGTCGGTTTTTCCGGGGAGCAGGTCCTCCCGATCGGGTCTATTGACTTACCGGTTATGGCAGGAACTAGCCCCAAGGAGAAAACGGTTATGGTAAAATTCTTAGTTGTGGAAGGGCGGTCGGCTTATAACGTTATCCTGGGGAGGCCAGCCTTGAATGATTTGGGGGCCGTAACCTCAACCCCCCATCTGTGCATGAAGTTCCTGACTAGCTCGGGAGTCGGTGTGGTCAGAGGAGACCAGAGGGCTGCCCGCATGTGCTATATCACCACCTTGAAGGCCGGCCATGCAGAATGTACCGCGGAAGAGGAGAAATAGCAATTACAGTCCCTGGAACCGACAGAAGACTTGGAAGAGTTCGAAGTCGGGGGTCCGGGTGAGAGAGTGAAGATTGGCTCCCAACTTCCTGAGAGACTAAAGGAGGAGATAATCTTGTTCCTCAAGGGAAGCAGAGACGTTTTCGCATGGAATCATGGAGACATGCCCGGCATCGATCCCTCGATCATCGTGCACAGGCTGAACGCGGATCCCAGCTTCAGACCCGTGAGGCAGAAGAGAAGGACCTTCGCCCCCGAGAGAAACCAGGCGGTAGCTGATGAAGTGTCGAAGTTGTTGGCAGCAGGGTTTGTCCGAGAGGTCGACTATCCCGAGTGGCTCGCCAATGTCGTGCTAGTAAGGAAGTCCAATAACAGGTGGAGAATGTGCGTGGACTTCACCGACTTGAACAAGGCCTGCCCGAAGGATAGCTTTCCACTGCCCCGCATAGACCTCCTTGTCGATTCAACCTCCGGGCACCAACTCCTGAGTTTTATGGACGCGTTCTCGGGATACAACCAAATACAGATGGCGGAAGAAGATCAGGGGAAGACCTCTTTCATTACTGATCGGGGCCTATATTGTTATAAGGTGATGCCGTTTGGGCTGAAGAACGCGGGCGCTACCTACCAGAGGTTGGTGAACAGGATGTTTGAGAAGCAGATGGGCCGGAATGTGGAAGTGTACGTTGATGACATGCTCGTGAAAAGCGTGGAGGCTCTGGATCACGTCTCCAATCTGAAGGAGACGTTCGATACGATAAGGCGTTACCGAATGAAATTGAACCCGGCTAAGTGTGCCTTCGGGGTTTCGTCCGGTAAATTCCTGGGATATTTGGTGTCCCAGAGGGGCATAGAGGCGAACCCCGAGAAAGTTCGTGCGGTGCTGGAAATGCAACCCCCGAGAACCACGAAACAATTACAACAACTGACCGGACGAATAGCGGCCTTGAACCGATTCATTTCAAGGTCTACCGACAAGTGCCTACCTTTCTTCAAAATCCTGAAGAAGGCATTTGTGTGGGATGCGAAGTGCGACGAGGCCTTTGGGAATCTGAAGGAGTATTTGATGAACCCCCCTCTCTTGAGTCGACCGGTGGAAGGAGAGGTCCTCTATATGTACTTGGCTGTGTCACCCTCGGCGGTCTCCTCAGCTCTCGTCCGGGAAGAGAAGGGTGTGCAGAAGCCGGTGTACTTCACGAGCAGGGCACTCCGCGGAGCGGAGGAGAGATACCCAAGGATAGAAAAGTTGGCATTTGCCCTGATCGTGTCCGCCCGGAAACTGAGGCCTTACTTCCAGGCGCACACCATCCGAGTACTAACTGAGTACCCCTTGAAGAAGGTCCTCCAGAAACCGGACCTGTCGGGTAGGCTGGTCAACTGGGCAGTGGAACTCGGGCAATTCGACATTGAGTTCCATCCGCGAGCGGCGATCAAGGGCCAAGCACTCGCCGACTTCTTCCTTGAATTCTGCAATACTCCAGAGCCCGAGGACCCAGCGCAGCGTCCGCCATGGATAGTTCACGTGGATGGCTCCTCTCAGTGCCAACGCAGCGGTGTGGGAGTGATACTGGAGAGCCCGCAGAAGCAGAAGTTCCAATATGCCATCAAATTGGACTTCGTCACGACCAATAACGAGGTGGAGTACGAAGCGGTGCTGGCGGGCCTGGCAATCGCTCGGGAAGTAGGGGCCCTCGATGTCGAAATCCGGAGCGATTCACAAGTGGTCGTTGGTCAGATCTCTGGAGAATTTGCCACACAAGGAGACCGGCTGGCTAAATACTTGGAAAAAGTACATGACCTGCAATCTAGTTTCAGAACTATGACGGTCACGAAGATCCCTCGCGAAAGAAATGTTCAAGCGGACGCGCTGGCTAGGGCTGGTTCCGCGACCGACCAAGAAATCGCAAGAATGAAGCGGCAAGTACTGGTTCAACCCAACCCATCGATTGACGAGAGTTTACATATGGTGCTGGCGGCCCGAGAGAGGGAACCGGAACCCGAATGGGCCTCGGATGTAATTAGATACTTGAGGAGTGGGGAACTACCCAGTCATAGAGAACAGGCTCATAAAGTGAAACTGCGGGCTGCGCGCTACACAATGGTGGATGACATGCTGTATAGGAGGGGATACTCACACCCCCTACTAAAGTGCCTCTCGGCTCCGGAGGCCAACTATGTGCTGAGGGAAATTCATGAAGGAATCTGCGGGAACCACTCGGGGGCAAGAATGTTGGCCATCAAGGCGGTGAGAGCCGGGTATTACTGGCCCACGATGACGCGGGACTCTATAGAGTTCGTCCGGAGTTGTGATAAATGCCAGCGGTTCGCCCGGGTGATGAAGAACCCGCCCGAGAAGCTCACGTCGGTCTTGTCACCTTGGCCGTTCTCTAAGTGGGGAGTGGACTTGGTCGGTCCGATGCCATGCGGGAAGGGGAGAAAGAGGTTTTTGGTGGTGGCTGTCGACTACTTCACAAAGTGGGCGGAAGCTGAGGCCTTAGCAATCGTCACCGCCAACAATGTTATAAACTTCCTCTGGAGGTCAGTCGTCTGCCGGTTCGGAATTCCTTACTCTATCGTGTCGGATAATGGAGCACAGTTCGACGGGAAACCGTTCCGTAGCTGGTGTACCGAACTCGGTATCCGGAACCATTACTCAACACCTATGTACCCAAAGTCGAATGGCCAGGTGGAGGCTACCAACAAGACCCTGTTAGCCACATTGAAGAAGAAGTTGGATAGACGGAAGGGACTATGGGTGGAGTATGTCCCTGAAGTTCTATGGTCATATCGCACCACGGCTAGAACCCCAACCGGAGAAACCCCATTCTCACTAGCATACGGAATCGAAGCAGTGATACCAGTGGAGATTGGGTCCCCGAGCCACAGAGTCCAACACTACGATCCGACCCAGAACGAGGAGGGGATTAGTGCATGTCTGGACTTGTTGCAGGAGCGGAGGGACAACGCGCAGGCGGTGCACGAAGCTTATAGAGCCCGGGTGGCCAGATACTACAACAAGAAGGTTGATCCCAGGAAGTTCAAAGTCGGGGATTGGGTACTGAGGAAGCTTAACATAATGACAAGGGACCCGGTCGAAGGAAAGTTCAACGCCAAGTGGGAGGGACCGTACCGAGTAGTCAAATGTCACAGCAGAGGAGCCTATCACTTGGAGACCAGGGAGGGTAAGCCTGTCCCAAGGGCGTGGAATGCAGAACACTTGAAGAAATACTACATGTAATTCCAGTTGAACTCCCTTTTGTTTTCCTTTTTGTAAGCACAAATGTTTAAATAGAATGTCTGGAGATGCAGAAAATTACATACGAATGAGTGTAAATTTTTTTTCTTATCCTCCCTCGGATAGGGGGGTAAGTTAAAATCTTTTCGGTTACCCTCACTCGGATAGGGGGGTAACTTGGCATAAAATTCTTTCTTATCCTCCCTCGGATAGGGGGGTAAGTTAAAACCTTTTCGGTTACCCTCACTCCGATAGGGGGTAACTTGGCATAAAAATTCTTTCTTATCCTCCCTCGGATAGGGGGGTAAGTTAAATCTTTTCGGTTACCCTCACTCGGATAGGGGGGTAACTTGGCATAAAATTTTTTCTTATCCTCCCTCGGATAGGGGGGTAAGTTAAAACCTTTTCGGTTACCCTCACTCGGATAGGGGGGTAACTTGGCATAAAAATTCTTTCTTATCCTCCCTCGGATAGAGGGGTAAGTTAAATCTTTTCGGTTACCCTCACTCGGATAGGGGGGTAACTTGGCATAAAATTTTTTTTCTTATCCTCCCTCGGATAGGGGGGTAAGTTAAAAATCTTTTCGGTTACCCTCACTCGGATAGGGGGGTAACTTGGCATAAAAATTCTTTCTTATCCTCCCTCGGATAGGGGGGTAAGTTAAATCTTTTCGGTTACCCTCACTCGGATAGGGGGGTAACTTGGCATAAATTTTTTTTTCTTATCCTCCCTCGGATAGGGGGTAAGTTGAAAATCTTTTCGGTTACCCTCACTCGGATAGGGGGGTAACTTGGCATAATTTTTTTTTTTTTTTTATCCTTCCTCGGATAGGGGGGTAAGTTAAAAATCTTATCGGTTACCCTCACTCGGATAGGGGGTAACTTGGCATAAAAAAAATTTTCTTATCCTCCCTCGGATAGGGGGGTAAGTTAAAAATCTTTTCGGTTACCCTCACTCGGATAGGGGGGTAGCTTGGCATAAAATTTTTTTTTCTTATCCTCCCTCGGATAGGGGGGTAACTCGAAAATCTTTTCGGTTACCCTCACTCGGATAGGGGGTAACTTGGCATAAAATTTTTTCTTATCCTCCCTCGGATAGGGGGTAAGTTAAAACCTTTTCGGTTACCCTCACTCGGATAGAGGGGTAACTTGGCATAAAAATTATTTCTTATCCTCCCTCGGATAGGAGGGTAAGTTAAATCTTTTCGGTTACCCTCACTCGGATAGGAGGGTAACTTGGCATAAATTTTTTTTTCTTATCCTCCCTCGGATAGGGGGTAAGTTAAAAATCTTTTCGGTTACCCTCACTCGGATAGGGGGGTAACTTGGCATAAAATTTTTTCTTATCCTCCCTCGGATAGGGGGTAACTTGAAAATCTTTTCGGTTACCCTCACTCGGATAGGGGGGTAACTTGGCATAAAATTTTTTTCTTATCCTCCCTCGGATAGGGGGGTAAGTTGAAAATCTTTTCGGTTACCCTCACTCGGATAGGGGGGTAACTTGGCATAAAAATTCTTTCTTATCCTCCCTCGGATAGGGGGGTAAGTTGAAAATCTTTTCGGTTACCCTCACTCGGATGGGGGGTAACTCGGCATGGTTTAATGGAAAATAACTAAAGTAATGTAACAACTATTACCTTAGTTATTTAGGAGGGATGGAATGCAAACAACCCCTGTTATGCAAAAGAGAGATAAAAGGAAAGAAACTTCTTTGTTCTCAGCAATCTCAAAATCTATAAATTCAATGTGCTCAAAAGAAGGTAATACAAAACAAAACACGCACGCCTACACGCCGCTGGGAGGGTCATTCCCCGAGTCATCATCCCGGCTGGGTTCTCCAGCCGGAGCATCCTCTGGATTTGGAGCGTCCTTGCTCCAGTCAGCAACGTCGGGAAAGTACTCGATGCCGAGATCCATTAGCTTGGAATAACAGGAACTCGGGAGCGACAAGAAATCGGAACTCACGCTCTCATAAGGCACTTGCAGCCGATCCGAGCGGAGGACCAGAGCTCGAAAGTTCTCGAACCCGATGTGAAAGCCGAATGCCCAGGCTTTAGTCCGAAGCCAAGGAACGAAAGACAACTGCTCGGTGAGTCTCCTAACCCTGGCCTTGTAATGACGGTACTTCCTCCGGATTCGTTGGTACCGACTTTCCGTCCCCTCTAGTTTCTCGAGAGCGGATTCTCTCTCGGCAACGGCTTGATCCCTGTCGGCCTTGGCAAGCTCTCTCCCAGAAACGGCTTTCCCCAGGGCCTCTGACACCTTTGCTTTCTCGGTTGATATTCGACCGATATCGCTCAGGGCTTGGTCCTTGTCGGCTAAGGCTGCGTCCCTCTCCACAAAAGCCGCATTTTTCGCTACAAGAGCCGCATCCCTTTGAGCTAGGGCTGCGTCTTTCTCGGCAAGAGCGACGCTTTTAGCGGCCAGAGCCGCCTCCCTCTCAGCCAAGGCTGCATCCTTCTCAACGACCAAGGCTTCCTTAGCGAGGATCGCCGAGTTAAGGTCCGCAACAAGGATCAACTTCTCGTCCCTCATAGAATTCAGCTCCCCGGAAAGGCGCTCCACTTCGGAAAGGGCGCCGACTGGCCCCCTGGAAAGGCGCTCCAAACCGGCGCTGGGACCTACATCGCTCGCCCCCCCGGCCACCGGGGTAGAGTCAGGAACACGGGCTGTGCTCTCGTCGGGAACTCTCGCCCTAGCCTGAAGAACCGCGTATCTTTCCTTCAAGTCGGCCAGTTCTTGGGTCAAGCCGGCAATGGTTTCGTCTTGAGATACTACGGTGTGCTCGAGTCGGCTGATCTGGGAACGGAGAATGGTTTCTATGTCGGGATTGGCTCGCATGTGTTCCAGGAAGTTAGACCACGCTACCACGGATCGGAGTGAATCCTGGATCGAAGAAAAAAGTTAGAAACGACCAAGTTAAAGAAAAGAGAAGAAAAGACACAAGAAGAGGGTACCGCTATCTGGGACTCAACGATGTCCTGAGCAAACTTGAAAGGCGTGGTCCTACCGACGTCTTGGAAAAGACCGTCGGGAAGAACGGAGGCCAGCGCTTCCAGCGGATCGCCGAGCAGACGGATGCCCAAGAAGTCGAACCCTGCCTCCGAAGTACTCGGGACAGGAGTTTCTTCCGAAATCCCATCCGCAGCAGCATTTGCACTCGGGCCAGGGGGTGTGCATCGCTCAGACCCCTCACCTTGGGGATCAACCTCGGCATTTGCACTCGGGCCAGGGGGCGTGCATCGCTCAGACCCCTCACCTTGGGGATCAACCTCGGCATCCGAGGTAATGTATTCCGCTTGGGCGCCAGGGGAAGGGGCTTCGCGCGCCTCGGCAACCCCCTCCCCGCACGTAGGAGCATCGGGTGTAGGCGGAGATCCCCGGGAGGCCCCACTCCCCACTCGGGTCTCGCCGACCGGTCTTAGGGGAGAAAGGGGCTCACCTCGCCAGGTGAACTCCGGGAGTCCGAAGTCTTGAGCTACGAGGGAGATCTCATTGAGTAAGAAGTCGTCCCCCTCTTCCACGTTAGGTCTCTTAGGGGCCCCGCTTTCTTGAAGATTGTCGGCCCTGCGCTTTGTCCCGACACGCTTGCGAGTGCGGACAGGCACCGAGGAGGCGCTGGCTGGACGGGCCTCGGGGCTGGGACTCCTGTCGGGAACCTCAGGCGGGTCAGCCTCCCCTTGGACCTCAACATCCGGTGTCTCCTCTCGGCTGTCCTCATTTGCTTCCTCGGACGAATCGGCCCCTGTCGCTGAAGGGGAATCCGGTATGCCCATCTCTATCACTACTCCCCCGGCCTCTCGGAATAAGGGAGCCTCGGTGTCGGCAACAATCGAGGCATCGGGCCCCCGAGCCTGGGAAGCTTCCTGCGTCCTCTCTTCCCGACGAGGGGAAGCGGTATACGCCGCCGCCCGGGAGCCCTCGGCCCGAGTCCGCGAGGCCCCTCCTTGAGTGACGGGCGGGAGGGATACCGTTGGAGCCTTGCTTTTAGTGAACTTAGGCCTCCCGGCTCGATCTAGAGGAACCTTATTCGCAGGGATCTTGTAGCCCAGGTGATCGTTCAACGACTTAGCGGTGACGATCGTGTCGAAATCATTTTCAACTTTGTGGTGCCGGTTACAAAAGTCGACCATCCGAGCAACCTCCTCCTGTTCAACAACCGAGATCTCGGGAGGGTTCGCCAGGTTACCGTCCAGGGCCCTCCATTCCCGGCTAATCCTTTGAGAGTCAGCAATTTGCATTGACGAGGAGCATTCCCATTCACTGGACACCCAGAAAACCTGCTTCTCCCAATCTTTGTTATTCGAGTAGATGGGTTTCAGGAAAATAAATGAAGGGCCTTGTCGGGTCCGCAGCTTGACAATCCCCTCGGCATCCATGCTCGGTCGGTACACATTCATGAACTGCGGAATCGACATCCGAGACCCGATCACGGTCCTCCAGAGTATGAATGACGCGAAGAGATACCTCCACGAGTTTGGAAAAATCTGACTCGGGGCAACTTTCAAGTAGAGCAATAATTCTCGGGCAATGTCAGGAAACGGAAGTCTCAAACCCGCCATGAACATCCTCTCATAGAGGGTAACGTCGCCACCCGAGATGCGCAACGCCGATTGGTCCTGGAAATGCAGGCGAACCGAGTTGCTGATGTCGTAGTTCCTGCGTAAAATCCATTCGCTCTGTACGGAGAAAATTGAGATATGACGGTTCTCAAGAGGGATGAGCACCACGGGGGGGGCCCCGGGAGCGACCTCATCGTGTTGCCCGGCCGCGTTCCCGGCGACCGCCCGGGCGGACACCGAGGAGGCGCTGGTTTTGCTCTTACGAGGCATACTGGAGAGGTGTCTGGTGCACCGACGAGAGAACAAGAAAAGCAAAGAGGAGAAAGGCAAAAAGAACGGAGACAACAAGTGAAATGGAAAATAGAGGAAAGTGAGAGGCTTTTATAGGGCTCACTGTGACCGGGGATTGCCGGTACCTGCAACCTGGAAGCCCAAGCGGACCATAGAGGGAAAACAGTTCCAGCAACCGGAAATCCAATCGACTCGGTTATCAGATTCAGTTTGGATTTCGAGGCGACAGCAATAATTACCATTCCGGACACGGCAGTCGACGCGTCAGGAGCTTTAAATGCTGGCGGCGGGGCGGGAAACGCCCAAAAATTCAAAATTCAAAAGTAATTATGACGCGCTTTCCTCATCGGTAAGCACGATCCCCCGAAGCCGAGGCGCCCAGGCTCTCGGTGTCGGTAGTCGGGGTTGCCATATAAACAAAGAGGGGGAGGCTTGAAACTCTCTCGTCTCGGGGCACGAGACGAAAGACTTGGGGGGTAACTGTTGATAAAATGACCTCCCGAGCGGGAGGTCTCGGGTGCATCACTACCGACGAAACCCCCTTTCGGGAATAGTGACGACCCGTAGTTGTCGGGTACTCTAATGACCGACAAGTGGTAATGATGACAGTACAGATAAAGGAGATCGTTTAGGTGGCTGAACCCCCGAAGATCCGGGATTTCCTGAATCGCCATGCTCTGTCATTAAAAGCCCACCTGCCCATCGCTGTCAAGAGTGTACTTGGGACCTGTTTGTGCGCAGGGAGTCACTGTTCCCTAAAAGCCGGGATACTCCCACCTAACCTCAAGGGCAACCACCTATAAATAGAAAAAATCCAGGTATTAAAGGATACTAGTTCAAATTCAATCTTTTTCTCTCTAAAAAAACCCTCGTCTAACTTGGCCGTCGGAGGAGGACCACTGGGGAAACCCACTGTGTGTTCTTTGTATTTGCAGGTCAATCGGACACACTCACCTGTAGCAGGGCTTACGTCACCAGCCGGAACCAGCATCAACAGTAGTATATAACATTTTTCTTTCCAAATACACACATCTGAGTCTCTTGAACAAGTGAGAAACGTATACAACATGCATAGACACAGTTTTACTGCACTTTTTTGTTTTGCTCCTAACCCCTTCTCAGCTACATTCAGGCAGATTATGTGTTGGGCAAAAATCTGATGAAGATGAGCTATCTTGTTGGGTATGGGAGTAACTATCCTCAATATGTATACCACAGGGGAGCTTCAATTCCTGTTGATGCTGACACTGGCTGCAGTGATGGGTTGAAGTGGCTTAACTCTTCCAATCCCAACCCAAATGTAGCTATTGGAGCACTAGTGGGCGGGCCCTTCCTAAATGAGACCTACATCGATTCACGAAACAATTCAATGCAGGGTGAACCAACCACATACAACAGTGCTCTCATCGTCGGCCTCCTCTCTGGCTTAATAACCAGCTCTTCAGTAGTTGGGTCTTTTGCATAGAAGAGCATCGTTGGAAAGGAATTAATCATCTAATTAGCTAAAAGAGAGAATCTGTGCTTCCCCCTTAAGATATCCGGAGGTCAGACCAAACAGGCAAGCACATAAAATATTTAATTAAAATTGAAGATAAACAATGGAGACAATTTTGGAACTTGAAACATTTGTTCTAATACCTTATTAAATCATCTATCCCAAAAATTTAAACCGATAGAAAGTGGTGATTTAATTATTTAATTAATGTTTTAATACAATCATGAGTGTTCTTTGGTTTGTACTTTGTGCAGTGATCTGATGCTACTGCTCCCGAGAACAAGCTTCCTGATCCCATGCTGGGTACCAGTTCCACATTTCCCTTAACATAGTCCATTTCAATATACAGATTTGTAATGAATGTAATTAAGGACAATTTTGAAAAGATGTTATATATGATGGCCATCTGTCGAGTTTCTAAGGCAATTTATATCTGCTTAAAATCTCAAAGAGTAGTGCTATGGACACTGAAAAAACTTTCATCTCCTTATTGGCGCCACCTTTGACCATCATATAGGGCTGGTCGGACCATTCAATCTAGTGGTCACAACTATCAGATGACCTACCGAGAGTGTTGCAACCATTTCTAAGTTCAAATTGGTTGCGACTAACCCGAATGTTTGATTGGGATGGTCAGCCACCTATGAAGAAGCTAAGCATTTTTTTCTTCTTCTTCTTTTTGAGTTGACACAAGAGTTTCACGTCATAGTGCCACGCTAAAGAGTGTAGAAGGTGAGAGGTTTTAGGAAATGTCTTAAGCATTTTTCAATCTCAAAATAATTCCTCACTTAAATACCATAAATTAGTCTCGATTGTCTTATTGAGACACTTATTTTTTCTACTATCATGCAATTTTTTACCCTCTACGAAAGATGGCAAGATGATAAAGATTAAAGACCACTTAACTCTAGGACAATCAATGTACTGATAGAAGATATTAATTAATATAATAAAAATATCTCCGTGCTTAGGTAATAATGCATAAGGTCAACTCCAACATGATCACCCGATTTGTACTCATTTTTAATGTCCATCCGTTTCTTACCACCATGTTCTTAATGGGACTGAAATAGGGTTATAGTTCATACTTTTCTTGAGACTTCTAATAATACATAACCCTATTCCTAATAGATTTTTTTAATAATAGATAATCATAATTTTAATAAATCTACGTTTATATATTTTTAGATTCCTCACATTAGCAACTTCACACGAAGCTCATGCTTCTCACGTGGAGTCTCTATTCGATTAGATGTATGGATCGCCTAAAGCCTTATTAGTTATTAGTATGGTGTTAATGGACGCTACCACGGCCTAATTATGCGTCCAACAATACGATTATTAGTAATCCACCGATCTTTCCTTATAATCGTTTTTAGTCGGCCAGTATAAAAATTAGTGTTAAAAAGAAAAGAAAAGAAAAAGTGAAGAGAAAGAAAAAGGAAGACGAAAAGGAGAAGACAATTAAACGCATTGAATTATTTGAATCACCTGCCCAACCCATCGGCATTGCCTCAGATTCTTTTTTTTTTTTTGTTTTTTTTTTTTTTCCTCTATTCTTCGCAGGAACGCGTGCTTAGACCAAGGCCAAGTTGGCCAACACCACCGCGACAACCTCCTCCAATCATCAATTCCTGGAGTCAAATCCCACCACTCAATCAACCCCCAAGGCCCAAGCCTTTTCCTCTAGTCACAACGCATCCTTTTCTTTCTCTCACAGAAACGGTTACTTCTAAGGAAAACGGGTTTTTATCCCTATCAACCGCAAGCTCCGGTTTGTCTAAAATTGTCTTGTTCTCTTTTGATGTGGGTGTTTTCTTTTTCAGTTTGGGTTTTTGGATTTAGATCGGAATTTGATTTTTTAAGGCTGATTTTTGTTGATGGGTAAGCCGTATTTTAGGGTTTATGAGTAGCCTTCTTTGCGCCCATGTGATCACGTTTGGCTTTGTCGTTTCACTTGGTAGAATGAATTTCATATCTTGATCTGGGTTTGTTTGCTTTCATTTGGGTGTGCTTCTTCGTCTTTTTTTCTTTACTTCTCGTGAAAAAGATTTGAAGTGTCAATGGCTTTAGATTTACGATTTATATGTTGCATTGTTTTTTGTTTCAGCGTTTATCTGTATGGCTAATTACGAATTTGAGCTGATTGGTCATAATTAAGTGACAACGGTAACTTTGAGAAATGAGAATAGAAGCAGTGCTTATTGGTTAAAAATCTTTGCTGGGTTTTGTGTAGCACAAAGAGGTGTGGTGGAGATGTGTAATAAGGTGGTAGTTTGAGTGGGGATCACTAATTTATTCAGCTCTCTTGTGCGATTATGTGATTTATTATGCGTGTAATATGTGTAGTCTTTACCATAAATTAGTTATAATACCTTAAGTTTGTCTAGGCAGACAATGCTGCCAATTTGAAGCTTGCGGGCATCGTAAATATAGAGACAATGTATTAGTTACGGCTCATTGCAAGAATAGTGATGGTTTGGTTGAAGTGGTTGAATGTCTAAAATGTGGATAAGCTTAAAGTTTCCAAAATGTATATATATCTACATTTCAAATGCTTTTATCAGATAAGATATGCCTAGTTGTGTTCATCCGAAAAAAACAAAAGAGAAAATATATGTCTTCTTTTGCAAGATGGAAGTTTGATGCATGGTATTCAACCTATTAGGACCTTTTTTTGGCTTCATCCAGCTTGTTTGGCTAGCTGGTATGTTGCTTACAACTTTTTTGAGCTTCATAGGGCATTTTACGATTATTGTTATTGGTATTAACATACGAGGATCATATTAGATCATCTGTGTAGTCTTGGACTGAAGTTCTGATGTTCATTTTTGCATAAATTTGGACAGGGAATGGCAGCAGAGAACGATGTTGATTTGTCAACTTTGAAGTCTCAGTTAAGCCAAACGCATGAAGTGTGGAAGCAGGAAATGGAACAAAGCCAGTCCCAAGTGGATGTTCTGCAAGCAAAACTTATGGAGGTTAAGGCTTGTATACAGGGGTCTGAGGAAGATGCCAAGCAGGAGTTAGAGGTTCTTTGGCGGAGGGTTAAAACTACTGCAACATTGTTAACCTACTTGAAATCAAAGGCTCAAATCATTGCTGTTCCCCATTTAGCTCATACATCATGTGGCATCAAACAATTAGAAGGGGTAGGACTCGTTGACAAAAATGGTACACCATTGTCTGGTTGGTCAAGGAATATTGATCTTTCCTCATGTGATGGTCCAGATGAAGAAACTTGGCTTGGAATTAGTAGGCAACATGTTTCGCTGGATGAACAAGATGCAGCTTATACTGGTGAACTACTCAAGTCTGTGCAGATGGTCACAGATGTAATGGAAGCTCTTGTTAAAAGGGTCATATTGGCAGAATCTGAAACTGCAATTGAGAAGGAGAAGGTAACTTTCGGTCAAGAAGAAATTACAAAAAAGTCGATCCAAATTGAAAACATGTCATTGAAGTTAGAGGAGATGGAACGTTTTGCTATGGGTACAAACTGCATACTGAATGAAATGCGACAGAGAGTTGAGGATTTGGTTGACGAAACATCTAGACAAAGACAGCGAGCTGCAGAAAATGAACAGGAGCTTTGTCGTGTGAAGCGGGACTTCGAGTCTCTGAAATCCTATGTTAGCAGTCTCATTACTGTAAGAGAAACACTTCTTTCATCGGAGAAGCAGTTTCAAACTATCGAGAGGCTGTTTGAACGGTTAGTATGCTTTAAAGAACATTAAAAAAGAAATATAAAAGTCTATATCTTTTGATACTTCCTAAAGATGCTCTGATTACACTTTTTTCTTGATCACCAAGAGTTTTTTTTTTGGATAAGTTGATTGTCAAGAGTTTGCTTCATAGTATTTGGTTAGTTGTGCTAAATGCTTAATTATGCTTTCTTTTGCATTTCTGTGCTTCATAGAATTCCTTTTTTTTACTGACACTTGCATCTTCTGTCTTGTGTAATTTATCGCATATTAGTTCTTTACTATGTCAAGGTACTTAAACTTATTTTTTGGTTGGGCTGGCATCCCACTGTGGACCTACATCTGAGACTGTTAAAATCATACAGTCTATTTAGTTGCTGATTGGTCATAATTAGATTTGCTTTAGCATCCATATTTAGAACTTCAGAGCTATTTGGTGGGTAATCAAATGAAAAAATGTATAAGGTTGGTACTGTTGGATCATTTGATTAATTCTTTACAATGACCCTTTCAGAAACTAGCTTCTTCTTCTTTTTTTTCTTTTTTTCTTTTTTTTTGGGGGGGGGGGGGGGGGGGGTTCGTTTACATTTTTGTATAGCTGTTTTTTCATTAACATGACCAGGTAGACATCATACTGGCGCAATGATGCATCTAAATACTAATACTTAATCATAACTCTTTGATTTGAAGGAGAGTTTCATCCCTCAAACGTGAAAGTGTCCCTTTTGCTCATATACGTTGCTGTTGTTTTTCTCTATTAGCTAGTACCAAATTATTAATAAATCCATAACATTGTTCCTTTGTGCTTGAATATGTTCAAGATGAGATACACTGGTACTCCTACTTTCTCTTTGTTTCTGTTTGTTGGAAAATACTCTCATGTGACATGCTAGTTTTGTTCTTCATTGTGTTATTTGGAATTAATCATTTCTTCTTAGCCTTCTTTTATTTTCTGTTGGACCACACGTATATATTTCTTATGACCAAATTTATGCATTATGGCTAAAAAAATTTGCATGCATCATTTCTTCCTCTTCCAAGCCAGCCCGGAGGGGGGGGGGGGGGGGGGGGGGGGGGGGTTAGAGAGGTTTCTAGATGTTCTGATTGATGCTTTTATTGTCTACCAAATTAAAGGTTTTACAAAGGTTGCTAGGCTCTGTTTAGATCTTGGAGAAGTTGAAAGAAAGGGGAAACGATCATTAAAATGCTTAATAAAGTTTACTGCAAACCTGTCTACATTTTGAGTTGCAACTTGAAAAATTTTTAAGTAGTGGAAAAGAAAATTGTGATAATATATGAAAAATATGAAGTTTAATTGTTAGACGAATTAAAATAATAATAATAATAATAAGAATCCTCTTCTTTCCCTCTGCTTTCCCTAAATCCATATAGACCACTAGTGTATATTTTGGTTAGGTTTGGGCTTGAAAGTTTAGGATCAGGCTTGCAGTTTTACCTTTGCATGGTGTTGTAGTTATGTTTGTTTATGTTCTTTCTACATGTCACTGGTGATAGACAGTCAAGCAGTGTGCCTACTGCTTAGTGCTGGGCCTTTGGGATTTAAAAATGATTGGTACAAGTTTTTAGCCTCACAAATGGAGGAAAATATACATTCAGATGTAAAGACTTGGACCAGATCTAAATTCAGAACCCAACCTTCAGGCTCAGCAAGCTTGTTGGTATCTTTGCCTGGCCTGGGAAAGTTACCCTTTCATTATGCCAGTAATGTGCAGTGTCTTGTAGTTAATCAAGTTTCAATTACTTCCTATTGCAGACAGTTCTTATTCTAGCTAGAATTTTTTTTTTTGGGTGGTTTTGTTTGCTGATGTTGCCGTGAAGCAGGCTAGTTGCAAAGACGACACAGTTAGAGGGTGAGAAGATGCAGAAAGAGACTGAAGTTCAGAAACTAATGGAAGAAAATGTGAGGTTGAGTGCTCTTCTTGACAAGAAAGAGGCCCAACTTTTGGCCATGAATGAACAGTGCAAGGTAATGGCCTTGAGTGCTTCAAATATCTAATTTGGTAGGCTGCTCTTGTTCGGCTGCCTGTCGGCTTGCTCGCAAGGTGGTTGCTTCCATCCCTACATGCTGATCCCCCAGAGGACTTTGGATATCAGCAGAGCTGGATCAGAGCTTTGTATGGAATCCTTCCTTCGATTTGTAACATTGTGACAAGCCCTGTGAACTCACTATCCAGTGCTCTAGTTCTATTATTTGGTGCTGTGCTGCACTGTTGTTGAATTGAACCAGAATCTGATTTCAATTGGAAAGAAAACTTGGTGTTGTGTTCTTCAAGTAGCCAAGATGTGCTAGAATTTATGCTGTAAATGGTTGTGATCGCAGTTTGTATTCAACCTTCATACTTCGTTGCAGAAATTTGTTACTCTTGATCAAGCTGCCACCTTGACCTGATAATAGTTCAGGACTATATGTTGTTTGTCTCCAACTGACCCTTGCGGAACTGCTGCTTCTGATGGGACAAGAAAATGTTGAAAACTAAATACAAGGTTGAATTCTAGGAAATATGGTATGCAATTCAAAGATTCAGGTCATTCATTAAATGAACCGACCGGATCGAGTCACATAAGCCTTTATAAACAATAAAAACTAAATAAAATAAAGGGCTCTTTGGACCACCCCTTGAGTGGCAGACCACATGAGGGATTGGTTCGTCGCCCAGGTGGGGGTGGTTAGACCACATTTCTGAGCCACCACCCGTTCAAGCCATCTGGCAGTGTTGTACCCCCCATGAGCCATTTGGGGGGGATGTGGTCGCATCACATCCCCAATCACCGTAAGGGTTGTCTGGCCACCTTTTGAACTTACCTTGCATTTTAATTAATTAATTTAAAAATTTATATGGCTCAATCTAAGCAGTTTATTTTGATTGAAGGAAAATGATTTGTTGGGGAACTGTTTTTTGTATCACTATTTTTGATTGAATGATTTGGATCTCTGGAATTGTAGGAGACTTAAGTCCATAAATATGACCCAAAAGGCCTTGACCAATCTAGTTATGGGATCCAAAGTACTATCCTAGCATCTCGAGGTGGGAAAAAAAAACTCTTTTTGCTAAATTCAAAGCACCTAATTGGATTTGACCGATGATTTACGCTAACTGTGAGAGAGAGGTGCGCCTTACTAGTGGAGATTTTGTGAATGGCCCTTTGGTCGAGAATTAAAGTATCATCCAAATCTTAATCCTATCACTAACCTCTTGATTTCTAAAAAGAGATTTATCCTAACAATTATATGATATGCCATATTTGTGAAATGCTGGATTATACAAATCTGTATCATTTATTGAGAATAATTATCTTTAATTTGATGGTATATTTCTTTGTAAAAGGAAGAGACATGAGGTAAAATACAGCTTAAGCAAAAAAATAAAAATAAAAATTGGAGGATTATGAGATAAAGGAAGTAGTGTTGAATAAGGATTGAGTTTGATTATTAGCTCCTATCACATTGTAAAAGGTTGAGTGAATAAATCTATTATTTGTTTTTACAATTTAGATGCAATGCAACCCAATTATATTAGGGTGTCTTCCTAATACATCTTGAAACATGCATAAAACCCAATAAATCCAAAATAAATAATGGGATGTAGAGTGATTTTCAAAATAAATAAATAAATAAAAAGTGAGATTATTCTTCAAAATTTGAATAAAATTTCAAATGATCCATTTGTGGATGCTCTAACATAGGTTATTAGGTTGAAAGTCCAAAATTTTACTTATCTAATTATCATTTTAGAGCCACCCTTATCATATGAAATTCTACGTAAGTGAAAAAAAAAGAATTTATTTAATGGTTCAGATTATATTTTACATATTTAATGGTGTATATATTTTCACATAATTACATTATTTATAATTTTAAATGGCAGGATACCATATAACTATTATTAACCATGTGTGATGTGATATATGTGTTTATATATGCTAACTATTAATAATTAATATATTAATTTAACATACTAAATATTGTTATCAAAGTGTTATAATTAATATGTTATACTATATATATTATATTATATTTACTATTTACTAATATATATGTAAGATATGAACGAGCTAACGAGTTAGACTAACGAGCCGGGCGAGCGATCCGGTCGCTCGCGAGCTCCTATCGAGTTTTGTCGAGCGAGTCGAGTATGTATTACTTACTAATCAAGCAGGTTTTTACAGTAACAATCGAGTTTCTACAGTATCGAGCTCGAGTTCGAATCAGACTAAACCGAACGGGTATCGAGCAGGCTGTCGAATTGACTGATTATTTACATCCCTAATTCTATCAAACTCAATCTTATTTTTTTAATCATCATATGAGGAGGAGGACCTTCTTATTGTCTGACCATTTATCCTGTTTTTAGGTTTTATTTGTTATTGACCAAAATTAAATCTTTTGCGTCTCTTTATTTCCCCTTAAAATGAAGAGGAGCTTACACCAAGCATGAGAGCATGTAATTACATGCACCAAAAATCAATCGGCTCAAAGCCTCGTGTACCTTCGTTCGTCAGAAAGAGAGTGACTCTTCATATTATAATTTATATTTATCCGGATAAAAAACAATATTAATTTAAAAAAGTGCTCTGACTCTGACCTTTGGGTTTCGAAGCTTCCGAGGAAACAAAGAAAAACAGCTAAAACCAAAACGGCAACCCCCCCCCTTTTTTTTTTTTGGTCAGAAACCCAAATTGACCGATAAAAACCCTAATTAATCCCTGTGTTGGTCACTCCCTCGTGTTTGGAGTCTAAACCCTAAAATGTCCCTCACAATCTCAGCGAGAAAACAAGGCGAAAACCAGTCCGACGATGCTGCTTCGGCTGCAAAGCCAACTCGCATCAAAATCGGGAAGTCTGCTGAAGATAGCGACAAAAAGGTAACATTTGGTTTTTTTTTTTTGATCCTCGAAAGCTCAGAATTTGTGTGAATGATTCCTAATTGTACTAGCCCTAGCTTTGACTTCCCCATATTTGTTATTTAACGTTATTTTTTTTTGTCCTTTCGTTGTTATTTTCGGATAGGGAAAGAAAATGTAGAATTTTTGCATTTATTGTGGATATGAGATAAACCGTAAATTGTAAGTTATGGGTTTTGCGTAAGCCTTCCATATATATTGCTATTCTTTTAGCTCTTATAATTTTGGGTGCCCAGTTGGTTTTGTATGACTATTTGCAACAAACTAGAAGATGTTAAACCTCGCATTTTATTATGCATGGGGTGTTTAAATTCTTTTGTTATTCTACTACATTTCGTACAAACTTCTGTAATTTGTAAATTTTATGTTGGATTAATGGAATAGACTGAATGATGTGGGAAATTTGTGTGTTTGTATTGTACTTGAATTACTAATTTTTCATCTCTTAGAGTTTTGTGCTCCAGATTGGATATAATCCTGATTTGGATTTTCTTTTTCCTGTTTGGCTGTCATAGGGTGCAAACAGGAGGGTTAAGGATGTCGAAATTTGCGTTCCAATAGTGTATGGAACAATTGCATTTTATCTTGGTAGGAAGGCCAGTGAGTAAGCGCTTACCTTTACGGGGGTCCCTTTTAATGCTATTAAAATATTTGAATAGTTTTTTATAATGTTTGTTCATCTATTAGGTCTCAGTCGCATAAGTGGACAGTCTATGTACGTGGGGCAACAAATGAGGATCTTGGTGTCGTGATAAAGCGAGTGATGTTTCAATTGCATCCTAGTTTCAATAACCCTATGAGAGTGGTTGAATCGCCCCCATTCGAGATATCGGAATGTGGATGGGGTGAATTTGAAATTGCCATCAGCCTTTTTTTCCACAGCGATGTCTGTGATAAACAATTGGATTTGTAAGTTACTTGAGGGTTACTTATTGATTCACTTTCGAAGGCAGTTACTAATTTTTGGTGCTTACAGGTATCACCATTTGAAGTTATATCCTGAAGATGAATCTGGCCCTCAGACAACCAAGAAACCTGTTGTAGTTGAATCGTACAATGAAATTGTATACCCTGATCCATCCGAGAATTTTTTGGCTCGTGTGCAGAATCATCCAGCTGTCATTGTTCCTCGGCTGCCTGCTGGTTTTAACTTGCCCGATCCTGGTAAAATTCTTTACTCTACTGTTTCGTAAACTTGTGCTTGTTTGAATTATGCTTAACGTTGAAGTATTTTATTTGTCACAGTGCCAATTGAGACTAATTCTGACAAGGAGAAAGGTGATACCAAAGATCATCCGTTTAGTCAATGGTTCATGAATTTCTCAGAGGCTGACGAGCTTTTGAAACTTGCAGCAGCTCGTCAGCAGGTTAGAATGAATTGCTTGCTTTCTGCTCTGTCATACTTATAGTTCTTTTCTAAAAGTATCTTATAAAAATATTGATTTTAATTAAAAGTATTAACACTTGTAACATGGATGCCATTGCTGCGGGTGACACATGGCATGTCTGCACAAGGAAGATTATGCCTGGGAAGGTCTCACATTGATCATGATATATATATATACACACACACACACACACAAACTATGATTAATATCCTTTTTATTGGGTTGTTCCCTCGTTCATGATTTGCATTTCTATGCTAAATGCTGTTTTTTGAGTAGGGCTTTAAGTGGATGGTGAAGCATGATTTGGATGAATGTTTTGTGCGTCTCCTACTATCTTGGATAGTTGTTTGGTTTCTCTCTATAATGTACTTTTTGGTTATGAATTAGGGTCTTACCGTGAGAGTTATTTGTCCTTACGTATACTATTGATACAACATCAATGGTTGTGACTTCTTTTTGGTCTATTTATGTGCTCACTCCAATAGTCTGCTGTACAAACTGTCTTAAATTTTTGAAACTTGAAAATGAATGTAGTTTTGACAGTTTTTCCAATGTGGTAGGTACAAGCTCATATTGTTAAGCTGAGAAGACAATTGAGTGTGATGGATGGGCTGCCTCAGCTGTCAAAACCACCCACTGGTTATGAATTTTCATGATCATGGGCTGCCTCAGAGTGTGATGGGTAGTTCACGTTTAGCAGCGTATATAGTAGAAGATGATACATAATTATGTAATGTGGATTAGCTCACTTTAGGGACCCCTGTTTCTTTTTAATCTCTATTTCTGTAATAGCCAAGTGACTGATGTTTAGTATATTCAAAATGGATGGTTGTGTAGCATTGCAAAACGGGAGTAGTGTATATATGTACTTGTAATAGGTTGGTCTGTCAAGGTATATCTGTCAGGATATATTCATCCGTCTATATATGGATAAGTCACTTGATATATTCATCTTAAATGTCTTGGGAGCTGGTATTATTCTGAAACTGAAGCCAAGACATTGAAGATAAGCTTTCAATTTTAGATTGAATGCAGAAGGACCCTTTTCTTGACAAAGCTAGGAACTAGTAGAAAAAAAATTTGTGGTGCAAAAGCGTGGTTAGCCAAGGAGTTAGAAGAGGCCCTTGATTCCATTTTCTTGCTATTGGCTCCGACATTTGCCTATTACCATTTTCTTTTTGAATTATAATCTTCATTCTAGCACATATGCTTAGTGGCGGAGCCAGGGGTGGGAGCATGGCCCTCCCCAAAAATCTGAAAACATAAAATCTAAGCCTTAAGCCCAAGGCCTAAGGGCGGAGCCGGAGGGCTATGGCAACCCCAAAAATCTGAAATTGAAAAACATTAGGGCACACTAAATGATGTCTATATGCTGTTTGATATAATCTAGCACGCATGCTTTTGCTGCTGTTTTATATTCTCTTATCCCTAATATTTTACTTTAGACCTTATAACGAGAAACCCCTTTTGGTGGAAAACTTGCATTTGAAGGTTTGGAGTTCTATTTTTATACATTTTTATCTTTGGGATCAAGAGAGCTCCCAGCTGGGTATGTCTCCTAGCTATAATGGTGGGTTTTAACACGCTCTTCCTTCTAAGTTACATGACCTATTATATTAGAAGGTACAAGTTCTTTACTAACTTCTAGCTATGTCATTTGAAGTCTTTTCTATGAAATGAGAATGATTGTGGAACTTTCCTTATCTGATCAGGAACTGCAAAAATCACTGAATTTGGGAGTGCTGAAATTTCTTGGTGTAATTTATTTCTCATTTATAGTTTAATTCACATTTAAAATAGGCTAAAGCGTCCTCTCTCAGTTGATGGATGTGATATTCATCCATATTGGGCAGATGAGATGGAAACTCAGGAGCTTGGTGTCTTGAAGTACTTACAGGAAACAATTTCCTCTTATGGAAGAGTTTCAGGTAATTTTCCCTGCATATGTAACATGTAATGTGGGATGTTGACATGACAATCACTCTGTGTTGATTTACTAGATATTCACCAGTATTAAAATGCTTAAGTGTGCACATGTGATCTTGATGTCTTCTACTGCTGTGTAGCATAAGATCACACTGCATCTTGGGAAGTTTTAGAGTACATGATTATGTGACTAGCTACAAATGCTTTCAGGTACCTCTGCAAGCCCCTTGTTGCTGAGATTTTTGGATGAATCCTGATGGGGCCATAACTTTTGGTTTCAATCACACTATCTTTTATTGTTATTACAGGATTTCTCTCTTGCATATGATTTCTTGTTAGGTTTCAATTTCAATCTGTAAGGAATTTATTAGGCCTAGGGTTGTTTGAAAGCAACTGAATGAAAGAATGACGTCTAATGGTGCTTAAATAATATATTTGGCCATTTCCATATGACTTTGCTTTCGAAAGAGAAAGTGAGGGTTTAGTAGCCAAATTGGGTTTGTTTGGCTGATTGAGATGCATGATACTTAGTTCTCCAGTTGGATGCCTTGCAGTGTTAGGTGACCCTCTTACTGGATTGGTGCCGGTGGATAACAAGGTGTTTGTTTAGTGAAGTTGAATTGTAACAGGACTGTGGCAAAAAAAAAAAAAGGAAAAAAAGAATTGGAATAGGATGATATGAAACAGAAGAATTGTAATAGGATGATATGAAACAGAAGTATTTGTAATATGATGATACGAAACAGTTGGAAGATGTGAGCTTGGGCTTGCTAGGGTTTTTGACATTCTGCTGGTTTGTACTATCTGTTTTGCTCTTAAACACAGTGTTAGGATAACTTGTGCCTTACTTTTTGGTCTGGGTTTGGATTAGAATGCAGCCAATAACTTCTATTAGAACTTTCTTTTGAGTTTATGATTGAGTTGGCCTCTAAAAACACCACAAGGATTTGATTCTTGTTGAATCTTTTTGCAATCTGAGTTTAGATTCCTCTAGTGTTCTGAAATCAACTGGAAGAGTTTGAAACCGTCCTGCCCAGTCATCTCAATTGCCCTGTAACTTAGCTATTTTGTCCTTCCAAGGGGGGAAAAGAAGAAAGAAAGATAATCCCAAGGGGTAGTCGTAGTTTAATCGGCTAGGGACCACGCCTCATAGAGCGGAAGTTGCTAGTTCGAATCTCCCCTTCCCCTCCTCTTGAGGCCAATTAGACTGAATTAGTTATCAAAAGAAAAAAGAAAAGAGGAAAGAAAGAAAATGGTGTTGGGAATGCTTCCATCATGCACAATGCATATGCATGTGCTTATATAGACCACCAACAAATATATTAGAACCTAAGATAGCTTCTATACATTGCTCTTGAAGTGAAAAATTAAAAAGATGGTAAAAACAAAAAAAAAAAAAAGCTTTTTTAGTTTTCACTTTAAGAGCAATGCATAGAAAAGCATAAACGAAGCTAACTTGTTAAAGAACCTTTACAGGAATACGTGCATAAAGAAAATTTCTGGCAGATTGTGGTTAGATTGGTAAGCTGATGATGTTGTGTGGTATGGACTGTTTTGTCTCTATAGGCTTCTGGAGACAAGAGTCACATGGCAACCACATGTTTATCTTTTGACTGAGGGTCGCCATCTTTAAGCTAGTGCCTTCTGTTGATCAGCTTTTATGAAGTGTCTTAGTGACAATGATGTGTTATCTTCTGAACTATCCTCCATATGCTACCCCTTCCGTTCAGAGAATGTGGACATTCCTTTTGCTTCTTGAATCCAGATTGAGTTGGGTAAGGAATAGTACTACTCAAACCCAGATTGATTTAGTTATAAGACACAATTCTTTATGAAGTTTGTAGTGGCATTCCAGCTAATGGGAGTGAATTCTTGTTTAACTGATGTGTTAATAGATATCTGCGTTCAATCCAAATGAATTTCTACAATGATGGATGTGGTTTATGCATGCAAAAATGCGAATTTGTTGGAATGGGATTAGATGCAAAAGGAAAGCAGGAAAGACAGATAGGCTGCTGACTGTGTGGTTATCAAAGAAGGCTTTCTTGGCCTCAGAACATGGGAAACGAATTTCATGTTAACAGAGTGGGGCTGGACGTAGTAGTAATGTTCGATTTTAGGAGTATGCCGGTTTACATCTTTCCTATATCTTCCTTCATTGACACATGCCAGCAAGTTGTAAAAGAATTGTAGGAATTGTTGGTCTAGCATTATTCATCTTGATTATTGTGGTTTTAGGTTTTGGCAACCCACATGTGTGGTCCTCTAATGTTGAGACTTTTTCCAGGAGTGGCTGCTGCATGTGAAAGTATTGCTAGAGATATAACTGAGGCATCCTACATTTGTCTGCTTCATATGGAGTACCTACTAAGGTTTGTCTCATATGGCATTTATATAAACCATCGAAAAAAATCAATTTAAGTTAGCTATGTGCCGTCCATGTCGGTATAAATAGAATTTAGGCTGCCATTATGTGGGTCCGAAGCGTAGAGCTATTGGAACAAATTTTTTGGGAAACTGTAATTATCCTTTGAAGTATCAAATAAATGGGTCTCCAGCCTTTTATGTGCTGGCAATGCTGGCATTTGGAGATTCAATCTTTTTGTGGATCAGAAGCTCACGGATTAAGATTGTTTGTAATACCTAAGATTAATCAAACTTTGATCCTTCTTTTTTAATGGAAGGTTGAGATTCAAACACACCATCAAAACCCCAGGTCAATGTTTAAAGACATAAAATGAGTCATTCATTACACTAGAAGTTTACATCTTCTGGCGGGATTGAGATTGGCTACAATCCCTGCTTGGATTGTAGCATGTCCGACTGCAATAGTGAGAGGCCCTTAATTGGAATAGGTCAATCCTTTGTCCGGCTGCTTTTGCCTCTTGATGGCATTCACCTGTCCGAACAAATGCCTGAATAATTTGAGACCCACTCATCGGAAAGTCTCTTCCAATTACTTGCCCGTTTGCATTGCAATGAGGGCATGTTGCTCCATTAATATAACATCACGTTGTTGGAAAAGAAATTATTGCTCTTTGAGACAAAAATTTGGTCTCCTTATGGTCCACTAAATACCATAAATTCATTCCTAGAATGTGCCTAAAGGAACTGGATCCTGATCGTGGTGCTCCATGTTTTGGACCACTTGGTGTTGCAAGATGGTATGCGCCCCTTATCCATAGACCATAAACAACCCTCGCACATTCCTGGTGGCTGGCACAGCCATAATGTTTGGGCTGAAGGATAGATTTCAATTTCATAAATAGTTTGAGTCCTCCTACGCAGTTTGGAGGTTTGGAGAAAAATTCTCCATATCTAAATACTTTGTGCTTTTGGTAATTTTAGGAGTAATGTTATATATCACATCACTATTCCACTATTATCTTATTATGCTGATATGGCAGTGCGAATTCATCTTTATTTATTTATTTTTTTAAAAAAAAATGGCGAATCCAATGATAGATTGACACTGCCATGTCAGCATAGTAAAAGATTAGTGTGGTATACAACATTATTCTAACTTTAAATTTAAAGTTAAAGCAATTTCGATAGAATAATGTTAGAAACCATATTTTTATTTCACTCTATTGATGTGACAGTGTCGATTAGCCTTTATTTAAAATAAATAAATAAATAATTCAAAGTTTAAGATAAGAGTGTAGTAAAAAAATCAAACGATCAATTAGGTCCACTTTTTTGCTTTTGAGTGTATTTAGCACTGTGATTTTTTTTTGGCTAAATGTGCTTTTTTTTTTTTAAACAAAATCGTGGAAAATGTTTTGCTTGAGAGTTTGAATTTTTATTATTTTTTTTATTTTTATATAGAAAAACCTTCTTCTTCTTCTTTTTTTTTTTTTTTTGGTGCAGCATGCAATTTGGTGAGTTTTTAAAAAATGCAAGATTTTTATAAATAGGCTTAATTGTATTTTTTAAAGTCGCGTTTTTATGAACTACATTTTGAAATCACTATTTTTTTAAACCACACATTTTGAAAAACTGTCAAACCAGATACAATAATTAAAAAAAAATAAAAAAATAAAAAAAAATCTGGCATATATATGATTTCAAGACCTTCATTTGCAGGTTAATTAGGCTGGCTGTGTGCTCAATTCCTGTACGTCCACATATAAAGTTTAATTGAATATCTAATTATCTTCATTCAAAACTGTGCGTAATTTTTCAAACTAAAAGCAATTAAAGATAAGACGCGGATAGAATAGAATCATGAATGTGCACAAAGTATGCCTCAGATAGCGTAGTTCTGTTGAATGGATACCCTAACTATATGACAGCTTCTTCTGTGAATTAAATTATAGATTAATGTATATATATATATATATATATATATATCAGCAGATCGAGTTAACTCTGAAGAACTGAATTTTCTGATATTCTTGTTTCGATCAGCTGATTCGGATCGAGAGCGAGAGAAGGGTCCCATGTTGCCAATAGGGGGCGCATCAAGGTAGGGTAAGCAGCCATGGGGTTTGAACCCTTGCGCCCTTGTTCACAGTTACTGCCAAAACACTTTGTGGTCTCTTCTTTGCCCCCACATTCCACATGACTTTGTTTCTCACCCTCCGGCCTCTTGCTTCCTCCTACTGATCTCTCCATAAATACCTCTCTACCCCCCCCCCCCCTTCATTCATCCCCCACCAGTACCGGCCACCAACGTACCTCTACACAAATGGCTCTCAAAAAACCAAACAAACTGCCCCAAACAGCGGCTTTCAAACAGATCATCAAGAGATGCTCGAGCTTTGGGAAGAAACAGGGCTACAATCATGGAGAAGGCCTTCCTTATGATGTGCCAAAAGGGCATTTTGCTGTCTATGTGGGGGAGAACAGAAGCAGGTACATTGTTCCTATTTCATGGTTGACTCACCCGGAGTTCCAAAGCCTGCTTCAAAGATCTGAGGAAGAGTTTGGCTTTAATCATGACATGGGTCTCACCATTCCTTGCGAAGAAGTTGTTTTCAGGTCTCTAACATCGCTCATCAGATAATTAAAGAGATCGATCGACGATCGAGTAAATAGGGTACGCTGTTTGATGCAAATATAACAAAGATGAAGAAGGCAGGAGATTGATCATGGGGTAACTTAATTAATGACGACAGATTTTTGTATATTGACTTGTGTACGTACGTACGTGTAGTTTAATTTCCTCAGTGATATATATGATGCACTTTAATTTGTGTCAATTAATTGAGAGAAGTGATATAAATGAAGAGATTCGCGGGGTTCTTAATTCCTCGTTTCTTTTAACTCTCGATCTCTCTGATCTCTTCTGTCTCTACGTGTGCTCTAATTATGTACGTGTTTGATTGTTTGATGAAGAAGAAGCCTGCAGATCGAGCAGAGATGGATCATGAGGTTTAGATTGCATGCAACTATATACATACTTTAGAAATCTTCAAATCAGATTACAAAAATAATTCTTCCTTTATGGATGGATAAAATCGAAAAAGTTACACGTCACCAAGTCATATTGAAAAGACCGCGGAACTGACAACATTACATGCCATAGATCTCAAAAAGAAGCTAAATTTTTGGTGTTTGGAGTTTGTACTGAACGATAATTTCATGTAGGTAAATTTTGATTTTTTTTTTACTTGTTAGAGTCATGCATGTTCACAAGTGGTAAAAGAACTGTAAATTCAACAGTTTTCAATTATCTGGTTAATTGGCAATGACATTTCTATTTGTGACGACTTGCTAGCTTGGTAAAAGAACTTTTAGTGCTTCCGTACGACGTCGTATCGTATGTATCTACTTGCAATATTATTGTACACAAAAGTACATTGAGCATAGAGCCTAAAGGCTTGGCAAGTATGTACCATGTTTGTTTGTTTACCAGTGAGACAAACAATATTTTCGATGGGTTAGTTTGGCAAACAATTTTTTCCCTCCCACTATTTCTTTTTACTTCTTTCAAAAAAATTAAATTAAAAATATTTTAATTTTTTTACATTTTTTATATCACATCAATAATTTTTTATTACTATTCAAATAAAATAACTTATTACAAAATAATTTTTTTTTTCACTTTTTTATAAAATATTCTTAAATTTTATATCGCATCAATCACTTCTTAATTGTTATCATATAACACACAAATATTCCACAACACAATTACTTACCAAACAAGCCCGTCAATTTGCCATCATTTGTCGAATACTCAAAAAGTCTGCTGCTTTTTTGGTTGATAAATGTCCAATCATCCAACCGTCTACTTTTCTCTTTTTTCCTAATCAATAAAGGCCAAAAAAGATTACAAGAAGGAGTCGTCTTTCTACCTTGGATCCGAGAAAAAAATTAGCGATTAGATGAGAATGCTTTCAAAGTGGACAACTTAAATAACCAATGAGAAAATTTCAAATTTGAAAACAAAAAAGATGAAAATGAATGCGGACCACTGATGATAAAGATGACCGTAAGAGGGTCCTCCTTCAAATCCAAGAAGAGAAGCCAGCCAATTGACTTTAGTGTTTGATTTATTTATTCTAGGTACCTCGATTTCTCTAAATAATAATAAAAATAGTGATGATAATTATGATCTTCACATCATCAATCTCTAATACAGGGACAGAGCTAGCTTAAGCCTCAAGGCTTTCCGATTAAATAAATAAAAGAAAATCTCTAAAATAAACAAAATTAAAATTTTACCTTTAAATTTTTTATAATTTTTAATTTTGCCCCCACACAATTATTATTATTATTATTTTTTTTTGATCATAAGTTATGGTAGTGTTGAGGGAAAATGATTAGGAACTAATTAATTACCTTGCGATTTAACTTACACTACAAAAATATTGTCAAATTGCCACGTGCATTTTGACACGTGTACGGCACTGTACACGTGTCAAAATGTTTGCCACGAATATTTTGACACGCGTCTTACGCGTGTCAGATGTGCAAGACTCTAATTGCACATTTTGACACGTGTACAGAAATACACGTGTCAAATTTGACACGTGTATTGAAAATACACGTGTCAAACCGTTTGACACGTGTATTACAAATACACGTGTCAAAACGTTTTTTTTTTAAAAAAAAAAAAATCCAAATTGAATTTTTAAAACTTAAATTTGGAATTTTTTTTCAATTTAATTTTGTTATTGTTTATTTAAATTTATTTGGGTTAATAAATTTTTGTTTTTTTTTTTTCCAAATTTTATTATTTTCGAGAGAGAGAGACGTAGAGATCCAGAGAGAGAGGGAGGCAGAGAGAGATAGGGAGAGAGAGTAGAGAGAGAGAGGGAGGTAGAGAGAGATAGGGAGAGAGAGTAGAGAGAGAGACATAGAGATACTGAGAGAGAGGCAGAGAGAGATAGGGAGAGATACACAGAGAGAGAGAGAGAGAGGTAGAGAGAGAGAGAGAGAAAGAGAGAGAGAAAGAGATAGAGAGGAAGAGAGAGAGAAAGAGATAGAGAGGAAGAGAGCGATAGAGAGAGAGACCGAGCAGAGAGAGCTGGAGAGAGGGCGACTCACCGGCGGGAAGGGCGGATGCGCGGTGGCCGGAAGCTGGCCGCTGCGGCTGTGACGGAGAGGGAGAGAGAGAGAGAGAGAGAGAGAGAGAGAGAGAGGTAGAGAGAGAGAGACCGAGAACACTGTACCGAGCAGAGAGAGGTGGAGAGAGGGCGTCTCACCGGCGGGAAGGGCTGATGCGCGGTGGCCGGACGTTGGCCGGCGAAACTGTGACGGAGAGGGAGAGAGAGAGAGAGAGAGAGAGAGAGAGAGAGGGAGAGAGAGAGAGAGAGAATTCAGATCGGAACCCATTTCGGTTCCGATCTGTATGTACATATATATATATATATATATATACACACATATATAAGCGGGAAAAATAAACTTTTAACCGGGAGAAACCAAACAATTGGGCACGTGTACTCAGTACACGTGCCCAATCTGGGACGTGTATTTAAATACACGTCCCTAATTGTTAAAATTTTATTTAATTAAAAAAAAATTATATTTGAAAAAAATAACAGTTTGACACGCGTATTAAATATGCGTGTCCAATTGTTTAAATTCTATTTAATTTTAAAAAAATTATATTTGGAAAAAAATAACAGTTTGACACGTGTATTTAATACACGTGTCCAATTGGACACGCGTATTAAATACACGCGTCCAATTGGACACGTGTATTAAATACACGTGTCCAATTGTTGAAATTCTATTTAATTAAAAAAAAAATTATATTTGAAAAAAATGACATTTTGACACGTGTATTTAATACACGTGTCCAATTGGACACGCGTATTAAATACACGCGTCCAATTGGACACGCGTATTAAATACGCGTGTCCAATTGTTGAAATTTTATTTAATTAAAAAAATTATATTTAGAAAAAAATAACAGTTTGACACGCGTATTAAATACGCGTGTCCAATTGGACACGTGTATTTAATACACGTGTCCAATTAGACACGCGTATTTAATACGCGTGTCCAATTGTGGACACAATTGGACGCGTGTCTACAGTAATCGCGTCCAATTGTTGTGATTTTTGTAGTGCTTGGAGACAAATCTCACATGTGAACAGTGTACGAAGAGGCCATAATCTCTCAAATCATCTTTTTCCAAAAAGAAATTCAGAGTCTTCCAGGCCGTCAAATCTATGTCGCTTTTATTTCTTTTTTCATTGGGCCTTTTCAATTGATCTCTGGCCTTTTATTTCCATTGGAAAAAATTTTCCATTCGGACAGACAATTTCGTTAGTCTTCCTCCTATTATTTTCATGTTCGTGGCTTTCTTTTCTTTTATTTTGATAAGATACGAATTGATTATGGGACACCTGGCCCCCTTGACTCTCTCATTTTCCGTTCGAATCTTGAGTAGATAGGCACACTTTCATATTTATGCTTACGTGGCACATAATATGGTTAGATGAATTATAAAAGTTTCTCAAACATATAATTCATTTTTATGCCATATCAAAATTTATTTTCATTTTTATGCCACATCAAAATATTTTTTTAAAAAAAAAAAAATTAAAATATACATCTAAGAATATTGAGTAATTTTAAAAGTCTCTCGTGTGTCACTCTTGTATCCCTCTAAAAATGAGGTGATTTTTAAAATCACAATATGTATATCCGCCTTCCATAACTTTCAAACATTTCCGATCTTTCTAGAACCCAACATTAATTTGAGGTTCCAGATTGAAGTTGAAGAACTAAAATCTCGATCGACATGGGTGTAGCTGTGTAGATAGAACAAATTCATTTATAGTTTTGCATGGATGATATTAATCATCGTCACCACTCACCAGATACTTTGTCATAGGTCTATTTCTTTGCTCTTTATTAATGACTTTCTTTGTTGTATAGGCCAGCCAGTCTCTTTCTTGGTTTGTCTCTCTGGAGAACCACTTGGTACGTTAAGCTGAGTTGTAGGACATACATGTCCGGCTCATGCATGCACGCAAAGAACCTCTGATGCATGTCTTTTCTGTTCTCGCTCTCTCTCTCTCTGCTCTTGGCTCCTGCATGGGGCTTTCAATGCCACACAAATATTGGGCACCGACCTTATGTCCTGCTAAAGAAGGTCGATGAAGAAAAATATCAAAAATGTCGCCCCAAACAAAGGCTATATATCCGAGTTTGCTTCTGCAGCTAGCTTTCTTCTTTGTCCCTTGCTGAGTTCATATATTTTCTTGTTTTTCCTTCTAATTAACGCGGATTTTTAGGCAGTTTCTGCATTAATGGGGTCATTATCAGATAGTTACGATACAATTCATATATACTTGCATGTGACTGTCGTTGATTTATTGAAGAAATTAAAATGAGACATGAAACTTTTGTCCCTTAAGCCAAGCCCCACCTAGACGCGTATCGATCAAAGTTATTTGCCTAGGCCCGCAAGAACCACGAAACTTGTCGAGTGCTATCTCTCTCTCATGCCCCCCCCCCACCCCCCCTTTTTTTAAAAAAAAATTTCTTTTAGGTCATCATGCATTGGACGTTGTTCCATGTCTAAAACACATTTATGTACGTGGACCCTCTTAACTTTCTGGGGTACTGATACATTGACAACCTCAGTAAGAAAAGAAAAAAAGAAAAAGGAGAATATATATCCACACTCACCCTCCACCAAGAGTTTTACTTCGTGCATTTTTTGTAATCAAATCGATGAGGGCAAATAAGAAGATGGGATTTCTGAAAAAGATCGGAAGATGACCCATTTTGTAGAGTGTGTAAATTTTTATACGATTCAAGAATTCGATACGAATTTAATACGTAATTAACGAATTATGATAGAAGGATCTGACCTATTTAATTAAATGAGTTGAGTTATAATTAACTTATATCATGGGTGAAACTAGACTTTTAGGTTAAGATGACGGACAAAACAAAAAACATCTTTTAGGGGGTAAAAAATTAATTTTAGAAGGGTTATCCCATAAATATATAATTTTTGGGGGGACTACTGTCTCCCTCGATGCTTGCTCTTATATAATCTTATACTCATGTCTCGATACAATTCTAACCCGACGCTCATGCCTAACAATTTTTGACATGATTTACGAATCCAACACAAAGTTTGTGGGTTAAGATTGATAGGTACGTATAATTCGTTTAAATAAATAGATTAGGACTCGAAATTAAGATTATCTATGTAATTTTATACTTATACGTGCCTTCACACACGAACATAAATTATTACCTCTATCATTTTGTCATATTGTAGATGCAGAAATTTGCAATGCGCAGTATCGTACTTCTCAAGTTAAGAGGATGAGGCATAGGCATGAATAGAATTGAGTAGGTTAGATATATATAATTGGGGCTATCTTCCAGTCCACGGTGAGAAATTTAGATGATTGAGGGCCAGGATTACTGTGAGTGAATGAACCTCCAAAATAAATCTTTTTAAGGCACAAAGCAATGTCAGCTGGACGGCAAGAAGGGCAACGAGAGCTTCACTGCTTCACCTTTGGTTGGATTGCAAGGGGGTCAAGATTGGATCTTGCATCGACAATATATTTTTTTTTCGATGAATAAAATCTTTTATAAAACCAACAAACTCATACATCTCTTCAGTAAAAACTGGAACACAATCCATCAAGGAATACAACCAACAAGGCAAGCCACACAGACAAGCCTAAACATCAACCAACAACAGAAAGGCTAAACGCCAAACAACCTAAACCAGGAGCAAACATACCAAGGATATGCGAAAAAACAGAACACCCAAACTGCTACAAGCAGCACACCGACAGTCTAAACTACAACTGGAGATTCCATCTATGTATAATCTCCAAGTTCGTTCCAGAACATTTAAATCTGCCTTTAGCCATCATCCTAGACTGAACATCCCACTGGATCTGCTTCAGAATAGCTTCTTCCGTTCTTGGCTTGTTACAATGCAGCAAATCATTTCTCTGTTTCCATAGATGATAAACAGTAGCACCAAGACACAATCTTCCCAAACTAGCCTTTAACCCTTTACCTTGTAGCTCAGCAGCCCTCCAACTTCCAATATAGTCCCAATCCAACGGGACATTCTTAAAAGAACACTCAGCCATGATACTAGACCAAATCCTGCAAATAAAACTACACCTAAATAATAGTTGTTCTTTGCTTTCCTGTACACCATAACAAGAGAGACAGAGACTTTTTCCAGCATAGCTCCAACAACACATCTTTTGTTTAGTTACCAAAGCATCCCGGAAAGTTAACCAAAGCATGAAGGAATGTCTATGTATAGCCAAGGGAAACCACACTAACTTCCACTAGTTAACAACCGGATGAACTTCTCTCAACTTACCCCATGTATAAGCACAAGAGTACATACCATTAAGAGGGCTCCAAAACCAATCCCCATCCTTTATAATGGGAGCAAGTTTAGCATTAAGAGGAATACTAGAATCATACACAATTCGGTATCCAAATTTATCAAGGAGGTAACCTGCGGGATGCCATTTATCAAGCCAATGAAATACCCTGCTTCCATCACCAACTTTGAAGTGATCATATATTATCTTAGGGGTCACGGCAAACAGCTGCTTAAAGCAATTTTGATACATTTTAATAATCATTAACCATATTATTGAGGGGATCAAGTATGGTCTAGGATAATTAGGTTATCAATCTATGAAAAGAGACGCCTTTTTTTATAAAAAAACCATGACTAGGGTTGATATTTTCGCTATGGAAACTTAACTAAGATGGGTCTTAGGCTTTCAAACTTGGCAAATTAGTTTCTTGTTAAAATTACACGTCACACAAAATATGATCACGGGACACACAAGCCCATTGGCCATTACTATTCCAATTCCAAATAATATATTGCAACTGGAATTCCGTTCTTACGAACAAGTTGTCTTTGGGGTGAGTGTGAGTACTGTTAATTAGGGATATTATAATTTTTATTATAAGTCCTTACAAATTGTACGATGTAATTGTTCACGTAACACTTATCACTTGTCAAATTTTGTTCCTTAATTTTTTAATTCATATTATGCCACATAACACTAATGTCAACTATCATGTGAATTTATAAGAAATTATAATAAAAACTGTAGTACCCTAAACATTTTTTCCTTAGATTTTCTTATCATCAAAACTTTTATCATTAATTAAGGGGGATCCGGCGGGAATGAGGAAAAGGAAGTTAAAAAACTTAAGAATTTTTATGATTTCAGCTCTCGTTTCCTTCAAAGAATATAATTAAGGAAGCCTATGCCTCATTTAAAACTTTGATGGATGAGAAGTAAAACCTTCTTCCATCACATTGATCCATGTCAAGGCGTAATTTCAGCTTTAGGACTTAAGAGGAAGGTCACTGTAAATCTACCAGTCTACGACATGGCCAGCAATAATATCCAAGCATTTGGCAAAGTAATCAATAGTACTTTGCGGTGACATAAATTTACCATCTATAAAACTCCATCTAATACTCTGGTATATAGATTCGGATTCCAAGTAATTTGCTGAATATATAGTAATTTTGATGTTTGGACTATCCGAAACTCGCTTGAAGAAATATGTTTTTTTTTTTTGGAATAGTATCCGGTATGTGTTTTTTTTTCCTTTCAATAAAGATTTCAACATGTAATTTGGTTCGGTTTTGTGTCCAGTGTTTTGGAACCAAATTAGATTCACACATATCAGACAACGGCTTGTTTGATGTTTCTGTTGTGTATTTGTTTGTTGTAGTGCTCTTTGTATTGTTTTATCTTCTTTAAGTCTGTCTATGAGTTTTCAGATGTTACTGAATTGTTTTAAGACTTGTTTTGCCCGGATCAACCTTTTCATCTCTTTAGGAATGATACTTAAATGTAGAGAATAGCTCAAATGCCTGATTTTGTGATATTTATTTATTTGTAGGCAACACCCAAATCAAATTTTCTAGCTTAGTGCGTAGCATGCATTTGTACTCCTATTCACTATAATGTGCCCTCCGGCTGTTGGTTATTAATGCAAGGAGTCTTCAAAATGAAGCATCATGTCACTGTTTCCCATTAGGCCTGTTTCAGCTTTTTAAGTTCAGTGGGTTCTATTTCGGCCCATTTTGTAGGGTTGGCGATTTCTTGCTCAGTTAGAGTGAGTTTCGCCTGCCAAATGCGTTTTCAAACAAAATTTGCAGCAAGTGTTTGGTTTAGCTGAAGCCTGAACCGCGTTTTCGTGCAAACATGGATCGTACACAGCAATTACCAAACTTGCCCTCATTAAACAGTAAAATCTCAGAAATACCCGCTCAAAACACAACCAAACCCTCTTTTTTTAATTTCTTTTTTCTCTCTCTGCCTCTCTGCTCTTTCGTTCAGTCGTTCACCTCTCAGCCTCCAAATCTTTTAGGTAAGCATCTCATCTCTGTCGGTTATTTTTCCTTAAAAATTGCGAAATTTTGTGCTCCTTTTTGGCCCCACCTTTGCATTTCCCTTTTGATGAATTGGCTCTATCACCACCACTGAATATGCTCAGACACTCAATAGTATATTGGGTTTTTTCTTTTTCAATATTTTTCTTATTCTCAAGTACTACTCTGACTTCATAGCTCTTGAAGCTGAAAAGGTACTACTTTTACTTTTTTGTATAAATGGGTCTTTGGATTTAACGCAGCTTTGTGAATTTGGATGGCTTTCGAGTATTGGGTTGTTGTGAATTTATATGGCTTTTGGTTATTTGCTGCTAGTTTGCATTGTCTTTTTCTTTTTCTTGTGGTTATAATATCACCTGCTCTTATGGGGTTGTTTCAGCAATTTGCGAGTTCTCAGGTTAACTTTACTGAAATGTAAATTAAGTTTAATGATCGAGAGAATTGAAGACAAGTGAAATGGAGAATCGAATGATTCTTCTCTCTGATTGAATGAATGAAATATACAAGAAAAAGTAATATATAAACAATAACCACACATGCTTAATTATCATCTAAACACGTGCTTAACTACTTTCTAACCAATTACAGCTTTCAACAAACAATAAAATCATAGTCAGCTATACAAGTCTGTATGTACAGTTCAGTATTTACAACTTCTCTGTGCAGCTTCTCTTCTAGGCTTTGATATCTCGTGATATTTGTTGGACCATTCTTCCTCCAATAGTGACTGGATTGTTGGAGAAAGCTTGGAGGTTGGGGTTGTTTAGTGCACTATTGGGGATTTGTGTGAACTGCGCCCTGTAGACCCAGGAATAATGGACAATATATAGCTTGTGTCCGTTGATTGATTTATGCTTTGAAATGAGTTTTAGGTGATATTTGAATTAATGCCATTCAGTAATGGAAACTTTGCTGACAGTTTGAGTCTCTCTCTCTCTCTCTCTCTCTCGCTTGCTTGTGTGCGTTGGAGGGGAGGGGTTGTATGTGGGCTGAGATTTCAGCATATAATTGTGAAAATCTGTTTAATATGGATTCTGATAGGGTGCCAAAGATGAATACATGCAGGAATTTGACCTCAATATCTGTGAATAACGCAATAAAGGTTACTGGCATGGCCGGACTTCGTGAACCATGGAGATCGAGGAAAAATTCTCTTAAGTGGCGTTTGTACCACTGATTATTTTCATGGGAACGTTGATGGAACTCTCTGCCTTGGTGTCTGTTGCTAAGTTTTGTTGCATTAAATTTCACTACTACAACAGACTACGTGAGGATGTGCAAATTGAGCTGTATTGTACATGTTTTTACATTGATTATAAACATGAAACAAAAATTAGCAAACATTTGCTTTTTTGGCATGCTAAAGTCCGATAGTATATTTGATTGCTAGTAAGGCAAAGGCAAATGGTGCTTCTTTTCAAGGCATCATACTCTAAACTTCTCATAGAATAGGTTTTGTAGTTTTTTTAATGGCCAAAATCTAGTTTTAAGTGTTTTATAAGAACAAGAGAGAAAATGAAGTTAGATCTTGACCATTGAAAAAATTACAATACCTATGTTACAATACCTATATATCCGTAGCAATATCTCTTATACAGAAAACTACCTATATGTAGCACATTAGTATTACCCTTAAAATTTCTTGTCATAACCCAATTTATGCTTTTGCCTTTTTAAGGAACACTACGTACTTTCAGCTATTAATGCAAGCATTTTCATTATGTAGGAGATTCTCGAGGCTTCAAAATTCTAGGAAAAGGGTTTGAAAAACCTCATTTATATATTAGACATTATGTGCAAGGACACTGTGGCCACTGAAAAAGGTGCATGCACCCCCTCTTCAAGTGTTTTACCTACTGATTTTGAGATTCCTAAGGAGGGATCATGAGACTCATCTGGTGAGTCGGCTCCTCCAGACAGCCATGATCAATTTAAGACATTTAGTCTGCACAACCACCTAGTTCTACAAAACAAACCCAGGAAAAAGGAAAGAAGCAGAAAGCTACCTCCATATGCATGCAAAGCAAAGGAAAGAAGGGAAGAGAAGTATCAAAGCTAATACAGCTACTCAGTCGTATTGGTGATGCTTTGGAGTTAAGGAACTCAGCTAGTTTGGGGATTCCAGGGAGCGGTATTCGTGGTGTTATGGAGCGTATGTGCACCTTGGTTGGTGTTGAAAAGGGTTCTAATCTCTATCTCATAGCAGCTCGAATTTTTCAAAAAATAGAGAAGAGATAAATGTTTGTCATGATGAAAGAACCATATTTGCAGCTTAGGTTTTTAAGAGATGAAGCGAAATTGTTGCTGGGGTAACACTTCTACACTTGCTTAGCAAGTGAAGGAATTTGCGATGAAATAATTGGTATGCTCGTTGTTGAGTTGTTTGAACAACTTTTTTAATGTTGTGTTCTTTACGGTAAAAAAAATAAAAAATAAAATAAAATCTTCAAAAATTTTCATTTTTGGAAATTGTGATTTTTGAACAATGAACAATGTCTTTGAAACAATTTGTTTGTTGAGTTCTATCGTATTGATTGGTATTGTTGTTTAGGTTTTATATACATGGAACATGATGATTATATGGATTATGATAATGATTATCATTCGAGATAATGACGACGACGACGATGAATTTTATGATCTTGTTGCAGCTACGTACTTCACTTCATTAAATACATTGATAAACAACTTTGCAAGAATTTTGAACAAACTAGGTATAGGTGGTTGATGCATTGTTTGACCGGTAATGAGTCTATATGTATTGAGAAATGTTAGAGCATCTCCTGATGTTCTCCTAGAAAAAAAAATTACATCTATGTCCTTTTGAATGGCATAGATGCAATTTTTTAATCAAAACAATTACATATATGACATTCCAGGAGAACACTAGGACAACACCAGAAGATGCTCTAGTATTCCTCGTAAGTCGTATGTATTATGTAATGAGATGTTTAGAATGAAACCACTTTTTTTTTTCTTTTTTTTCTTCAATTATGTAATGTTTTACAACACATATATGGACTTTAGCACACAAGACTTATTCAATTATAAGAGTCCGTAAATATATGTTTGATGGGAATAGGATCCTTTCTATTTCAAATGAAATTGATACTATCTATTTTATATTTATGATTTAAAGTTTATGTATCTAATGGTGTGCATGATTTTACATTATTTAAATTTTTTAAAAGACATGCCAAAATTAACTTCATATACACCATTCGATACATTAACTTTAAATCTTGACATTTCATTTAAAATAGATAGTATCAATTTCATTAAATGAAATGGAGATAATCCTATTCCTGATTGATGATACTTAATATAGAACATGGAATAAAATGGTTCAAAAAAGATTTCAATATTCTAGTGAGGTTATATATGGACATCTTCATAAAGTTCTAGAAGCACTTATCCTATTGGCAATGTCATTGTAGCATATAAATAAAAGCTCTATTATGTCATAAAAATATATGGTTAGAATTGTGTATCTACTATTAAGTAATTAGGTTTCATTTGTGTGTCGGAATAAAAAATGGGAAGTATATATTTTCAAACAAGTTTATCCCTTTTATACATAATAGTATTATTATGTCCTTATTGGTAATTTCCACTTGAACCACACTCTTCTACGGTTATACCAATGTTATACAAAATATCAATAGACAAAAACAACATTCTTTTACAAATTTTACCAAAGGGATAATTACGTTTTGATTAACTACGTTTTAAAATCGTTATTCAAAAATCAAATTTTATTTGAAAAAGAGAAAATGAATAAAAAAAAAATAACTTTTAGAGTAAAAATTGTAACTCAACTCTATTTTAATTTGGGGATAGCTAATCAAATATTCATATGAAGAGGTTTTTAGGGATTATATCTAAATTTTAGATAGCAATCTATTTTAACATACCCAATGTGAATGTTCTAACACGTTTCTTTATATTTCACTTATTTAATTGCATTGCTTTTCTCAATATATACATATATATATATAATGTGCATTGCCACAACATGATAGAGAAATGCTTCAACATTGTTATTCGATATGTAGGAGATGGTTTGCCGTCCCCTTACCTCCTTTTTTTATTAAACAAGTGAATTTTAATACAAAGAGAGGGGGTTGGAGGACAATTACTTGTTCCCCACAAATCATTTCCCTTGTTATTCACATTACATCTTAAAAAAAAATATACATGTAAAATTTGTGTAGATTTTTTTTTTTTTTTTTTTGACATGTCCACACAAAATGGGGAAGGAGGATTCGAACTAGTGACCTCCGCTTCATGAGGCATGACCCCTAACCGATTGAGCTACCCCTTGGAGACTTGTGTAGAATATTTATGATACTCTATGACTACTGAAATGTCACACTATCAATCGGTAAAATGCACTTATTTTCTACGATTTGAAAATAAAAATCCTTTTTTTTTTTTTTTTTTTTTTTTTTTTTTTTAATGTACTCTCAAAACCCTATTGCTACGACGTCGTTTTGCAATCAAATCAAGGACAAGATGAAACGGTGTTGAACCTTGCCGCACAAGACCCTCAAAACCCTACAAGTCCACAGCAACGACGCCGTTTACCATCACGACCCACCTATATATATGACCGCAAACCCTAGTCTCCCCATTTGTATCCCCTTCCCCATATCCCCGCCGCTACCACCAGAGCTCGCTCAACAATGGGTCGTGTCATTCGCGCTCAGCGTAAGGGTGCGGGGTCGGTCTTCAAGTCCCACACCCACCACCGCAAGGGCCCGGCCCGCTTCCGCAGCCTCGACTTCGGGGAGCGCAACGGCTACCTCAAGGGAGTGATCACCGAGATCGTGCACGACCCGGGTCGCGGAGCGCCACTCGCTCGCATCACTTTCCGCCATCCCTTCCGCTACAAGAAGCAGAACGAGCTTTTCGTCGCTGCCGAGGGTATGTACACGGGCCAGTTCGTGTACTGCGGGAGAAAGGCCAATCTCATGGTCGGAAACGTCTTGCCTCTCAGATCGATTCCCGAAGGAGCGGTGGTATGCAACGTTGAGCACCACGTTGGGGACCGTGGGGTCTTGGCTAGGTGCTCTGGGGATTACGCTATTGTTATCAGCCACAACCCTGATAACGACACCACCAGGTCCTTTTATCTCTCTTAATGATTTATAGTTGTGGGATCTGTGGATTGATTCTTTTGATTTTGTTTGTATGAATTTTGATGATTTGGGTTGTTGGGTTTTGGCGTTGTTGTGAAATGAATTGCTTTAGCTATACGTCTTTAGTTTCTCCAAATGATCTCTCAATCTTCTATTTAGGCTTTTACGTGCTGTTTGGTTAAAGTTTACCACTATGGCCGGTGTTTGATGTACTGCACTCCTTGAAATTCAATGCACAGGGTTTACAACTTGCAATTTGATGTTTCTGTAAATGCGATTGTGTTTAGTGTGATGTATCCCTCCATCATGTTGCGATGAACGAATACTTCTATTTTGCAAACTGGGATTATGTATTTGTCTTTCTCTCTTCATAGATTATGTTTTTCCCGAATCCTGATGAGTTCTTATATTGTTGTACCATAAGTATTTCAATGCATTTTCTAGTGGCAATGAACGTGTATGTATGTTTATCATGCTGACTCTGTAGTTCATGGTTTTAATTTCTTTTTGAAGTCTGAGGTTCATTACTATGGCTTGCATAACTCTGTAGGATATGTGGCCTTTTGTTGGGCTTACACCATAGATGTCTATATTTCATTATTTTAAGCCAGAAGGGTTCATTTTAACAGGGTTAAACTTCCATCCGGTGCTAAGAAAATTGTTCCAAGCGGATGCCGAGCTATGATCGGGCAGGTTGCAGGTGGAGGGAGAACTGAGAAGCCCCTTCTTAAGGCTGGTAATGCTTACCACAAGTTCAGAGTGAAGAGGAACTGCTGGCCTAAGGTTCGTGGTGTGGCTATGAACCCAGTTGAGCATCCTCACGGAGGAGGTAACCACCAGCATATTGGACATGCAAGTACTGTCAGGCGTGATGCACCTCCTGGTCAAAAGGTTGGTCTTATTGCTGCAAGGAGGACCGGTCGGCTCAGAGGACAAGCTGCTGCTACTGCTTCTAAAGCTGATAAGGCTTAAGAAATTTAGTCGAGTAATTACATTTTACTTAATTGGTGTTGTTTTCGAGATATTTGCTTATTGCCTTCATAGATTAATATCCAAGACTAGCCGGTGAACTTTGTGTTGAAGGAATTTTGTTTGGATTATCTTAATGTTTTATTTATGACGTTTGGTTTTATTCATTCTCGAAATTAGTTAAAAAAAAATGCATATTTCTGATGAATAAATGATGGGAATCTCGTCCCCTGATGGCTGGTGCAATATCATTGTGAAATCTGCATTACCAGATCTGCAGATCATTTCACAGATAAAGATGGTTCCACTCAGAAACTCCAGGATATAATGTGTCGTTTTTACGAGTACATAATATGCTCTATGTCTCTGTAGGGGTTGCAATGTACTAAAATCGGGTTGGGGTTGGGGTTGGGGTTGGGGTACTAGTGTAAGGTTATATAACTGAACTCTTTGACGTGTCAAACTTTTCAATCATAATTTACCAATTTTAAGTTAGGTTTGTATTGAGTTTGTAAATTGTGTAAAAAAATTTATGGTTCAACTTTAATTTGATTTATGTAATTAAATGGATTATAGATCTTTTAATTCATAACTCGTTAATTTTCGTAACGAGTTTATGTTGATTTCATAAGTCGTGTTAAAAATTGTTACGATGAATTCATGAGCAACTGCTTGAGAATTGACAGACATGTGGTGGCACTCTGAAATTAAGGGCAGGTTGTATGCAATGCTGCATTTATCTTGGCCTTGTACCTGCAAAATTTTATTATGATTTTTGGAACCACCGACAAGCTTGGAAGAAAAAGGAAAGAGAAGATAAGATAAACAAAAAATATTGTAAATCATATAAAGTATAAACTCATCTGATAATTGGGCAGACTATTCATTGTACCATCTAATATAGGCCAAGAAAACCAAACAGGGGCTAAACAAAAACGAAAGGTACTAAATAGGAAAGTGATTCAGTGAAGATCATTGTCTCTGCCCATCAGAGGATGCAAGCTTTCAAAAAGGGATCGAAATTAACTATAATTTTGGAGACGTTCAATCATGAAAATATATTCCTAAATCCAAATAATTGTTTTCCAAATGGTTGGAATATTACCGCATTAGTATTTACTAATTTTATCTACTTAATATTTATCATTTCAATATTTACTATATTTTATCATTTTTTAAAAATAACAAATACCTCTATGACAACATTCTAATAATTTAATTTGAAAAAAAAATTGAAAATATTGAGGATTAGGGGTTGAGGAGGATCATTCTTAAATCTAGCGTTAGAACGAAAGAGTTTGGCGATAAAAAGGGAAAAAAAAAAACTCTTTCTTCTTGATTCTCCTGTAACTGAATCTTTTGAAACTTCAAAAATCTTTAGTTAGAATGGAAATGAATAATATTTGGGAAAAATCTACATTATAAAATCATAGACGAAGGGGAACGAAAGGACCATGGCCCCTCCATCAAGGTTTTTTATTTTTATTTTTTTAAAAAAAAAAAAAGAAAAAAAAGAAAAAGGGTTTACTTTAGGCCCATAGAATAATTTCATTTTCAGCCACCCTAAAGTTAAATTTTAGTTTCATCTCTATATAAAATAGTTATAAGAGCCTATTTATAATTAGGCTAAGGAGTTAAAAAAATGTTTTTAGTACATAAAAAGTTGTGTCAAGTAAAACTGAATCCATTTGATGAAAAAGAAAAAGGTAAAAAAAAAAAGAACAAAATTACGTTTTGGAGAAGCTTGAAAATAATTATTTTCTTTCGTGCTTTTTTGTAGACATTAACTTTATTTTCTAACGCAGTTGAGATTCTAAAATCTAAAGCCTCAATGCTTGTCCAAATACTCATCGAGGGTGGTCTGTGCCACCCCAAAATGCTCCGAAGGTGGTTGCACCACTCCTGGCAATGGGTGGTTGGCCAGCCACAGTAAAACTGGGGTTTTGTTTTGATTATTTTTTTCTTTTTTTCTTTTTTTAAAAAAAAAAAGAGAAAATAAAAAATAATGAGTGATTTTTTTTGAAAATGTAACATATTCTTTTAGGAATAGCTATTCCTCTCATTTTTTAGAGAAATATGTAATCGGACAAAAATTTCCTACAAACCAGTTTGTTGGAAATTTTTTACAACCTACATATAAGAGTGACATTTGTCCCTTGACATGTGAGAAGCACATGTTTTAATAATATGTGTTTCTTACATGTTTTTTTATTAATACTATTAAAAAAACATATGATTCTCACATATTTAAAGAACACGTTTTTATCAAAAGTAAAAAAGAACACGTGTCACTCTTATACGTGAGTTGTAAAAATTTTTGTCCTATGTATTCCTCTTCGTAAATAACTAATCCAAAAAATAGATCATTACCAAACAAATGAATTACTATTTCTGATAATTTCATTTCATAGGTTTATTTGCAAAAGGGTCGTTTAATTCTTACGAAATGGCTTGGAGATGCAAAAAAAAAAAGAAAAAAGAAAAAGAAATGGCTCTCTCTTACTCGTTTTATTTCTTCTTAGCCCGTTTTTAGTCGTTATAGAACCGTCTCTCGTGATCTCTCTTTCTCTCAAAACCAATGGCTAATGTATTATTAACCTTTGTCGTCCTGACCCTCGCTGCGGCCGATAAAGCTCATTGCATCAGAGTTCCTGATCGGATCTCCGAACCCGCGAGAGACCCGCCGAGCGGCCAGCCCTTGAAAACCGCGGTTTTCGCTCTCGGATGCTTCTGGAGATCCGAGGCCGTGTTTGGGTGCTTCAACGGCGTTGTACGGACCACCGTGGGTTACGCCGGCGGATCCAAGCCCAACCCGGAGTACCGAAGCTTGGGCGACCATGCCGAGTCCGTCCAGGTCTGGCCTTTCACGTACTCCCTTTCTCAATTCTTAGGGACATTGTTGCGTGTGTTTAAACAGAACGTGGCTTTAAGCTTTTGGATTCATAATCCGGTAGGCTTTTATAATTGAAATTGTTAATTTTCTGAGATTGGAATTAAGGGTGGTTTCTCTATTGTTTAATTATAGGATGGGACTTTTAGAAGCATTTTGGGAAGGATTCGTATAGAATTTGAGTTTGTGGCACATTGAGGGATTCAGAAATTGATGATAGTGGATGGATTAGGCCCTTTTTTTTTCGGTGGAATTTCTTGACTTATGGCCCACAGGGATCGAGACTAGCTTCTGGGGAATTAAGACGAAAGTCGCGTTTTGTTGGGTTGGTTTTCTTGATATGATTTTTAGGCCGGACAGCTTTAGTGTGAAATGATTGATTATTCTGATTCTTTGTGCACTGTGTAAGATGGAGTTGAGCTCAATTGATAGCTGATCCTTCCACCTATTGTTCTCGAATGGTTTTAGATGCCTTGGCCTCTTAGGCGATTCTTATTCGCGTGTGGTTACATGCTGAGCACCAGAAATGAATTCTAATTTGTAGATTTATACTTTTGAGTGTGTTTTGACCCCAAGTCTAAGCCACGTTTTTAAACAAAATTGTGAAAAGTCTCTCGTTTGGGAGTTGATTTGAAAAAAAATGGTGGTTTGAAAACGAGAAAAAGTCCATGTTTTCACCCAGCAGGCAAGGAGTGCGTTAAAAAAAGCACGATTTTTTAGGTAGTTTAAGGCACTTTTTTTTTTAAACCATAGATTTTACCAAACGATTAATTGCATTTTTAAAAATTGTGTTTCATTAACTGTATCTTGAAATCACTAGTTTTTCAAACTCCATGTTTTGAATCAGATAAACCAAACGGACTTTGTGTGGCATCTATATTTAGATGATACTGTTGCGCACATATCCAGGTGTTTTCATGCCTCAAATTGACCAATCTTGCAATAGTACTCTTTACAATAAGTAATTTGAGTTACATTCTAGAAAGTTGAGTCTTCCACTGCCTCTAATAGTCTAGATTTGGCTGGTAGGTTTTGAACTCTTTCTTGTGTAAAATGTACATTCAGTGGGTTTACCATATCCTGTTTTATTCATTTAGGCATGTAAACAAGGCTGGCAGTTGGAGCTAGTTTTACTTTGGATTTTGAATAAGGATTCTTGTCTCATTAGCTTTCATATGACTTTTACAATGTGCCTTTCGCTTGGAATTTATTACATTGTGTTTTCTATTTCTGTTTGAATGTCATGGAAGCCTGTCTGATATGGTTTTTCTGAATACTGTAAAGGTTGAATATGATCCCAGGCTGATTAATTTCAGAAAACTTTTGGAGGTCTTTTGGTCCAGTCATGATTCTAGGCAAGTATTTGGGCAAGGCCCTGATGTGGGAAATCAGTACAGGTAACACTGATGACCTCCAAAAGCAGAATTCTTACTTCAAACAGACCTCATACTTACCAGTGAACTATTTCCATGTATTAACAGATCTATTATTTTTACTAATGGAACTGAAGAATCTAGATTGGCTTCTATAAGCAAAGAAAGAGAGCAAACTAAGTCAAAGAGCAGCATTGTTACTACTCAGATTCAACAGCTTGGAACATTTTATCCTGCAGAGCCCGAACATCAGGTTTAGTATTTTCAGTTATTATATCTTATTTAATACAATTTTGTGGCTGATCTTACTGTAGAACTTTTCAAAAAGTCTTCCTAGATTTCTGGTATTCAAGAGCAAAATGTGTTCTAATTTGTTGGAATATGACAGCTTGAAATGGGCTGTGAATTTGAATTGTAGAGTTGGATTATGATAGATGTAGTTGTGCAAAAAGCTGTCTTTTAAAGTTTAGGAATGAGAATTTGAAGCAGGAAGCTGAACTTCCTGAATTTGGTGAGCTACTATTTTTGTTTATGAAACCGTGAAAAAGATTATGTCCAATCAATTCATCGTATATCGGGCTATCACAATTAGAAGTGGATAGGTTTAGCATCTGAATTTTGGAATGACGAGGATTCAAACATATGGAAATTATTTCTTTTACCATTACACTGAAAAAGGCCTGTGACAGTCTCACTGTAGTTGGGTACATGATATAACTGTGCCTTTTTGAAGTGAATTCTTTTGATAATGCTGCTGTAGTTTTGTGTACAACCTCAACTATCACTTTTCAATATACATCTTGTACATTCGTTGAAAAAAGCAGTGCTGGGATTTTGTTTATAGCTCTGAAAGATGGGAGGACATTCTTTTCTACTGGATGTAGCATTGGTAATTTCTGAAATAGCTTCTGAGGACATTGATTTCAACAATCTGTAATGAATGACTGAACAACTTTTTATCTTTTAAAATCTGCAGAAATTTGAGCTCAAGCGAAATCCCTTTCTTCTTCAGCTAATTGGAAACCTGCCGGAAGAGGAGCTTGAGAGATCAAGTCTGGCAGCAAAACTAAACGGCTATGCTGCAGACCTTTGCCCTTCAACGGTTCAGAAGCAGATTGATGCAAAGATAAATGATATTATGAGAAAAGGTTGGCCTATTTTAAGAGAAGTGTAGCTTGCCTTTGGGGCCTAACCTTAGATGACTATACTTCAGCTGACAAAGCTCTCGCTATGTTGCAACAATCAATTTGCTTGTTCGAGCTGTGTTGTTGAGAATCTCTAGCTGTGGGAAAGACAAGCAGCTGAGTTTATTGATTCAACTAACTGGTATCTGAGTCTCGTTGGTGGAGATGTTAACCTCAGATGTGCCTGATGGTTGTTGAACGGGAAATCTTTGGCTGTGTAATCATTGTTAAGAGTCTGAGTTTGTCTTTGTGTTTCTTAGACGTGAGCCTTGGGTCACTTTTGGTGTAATTTAAATAGTCATTTAAAAACAAGTAGATTTTTCCTCCAAAAAAGGTTGGAAGAAATTTCTCCATCGGGTCTAATAAACTAACAAGTATCCTTACAACACATGATTCTTGCATGCATTTTTAATATGATTAACAGAGCACGTGAGAATTATGAGCTCCAAAAATACTTGTCAATTTAATAGAATTTTTCCCATTTTAGAGTAAAACTTTATTATCTCTTTGGTAGCTCCAATTTTCAATCTTCGTTTGATTTGGATGACATTATGTGCAGAGCGTTTGAATCCTTTTCTTTCTACATATCTTGGTCTGAATCCCCGTCTTTCCCACTAATTGGTTATGGTTTAATTAAACCCTACCCCAAACAAAAATCTAACAATATCTCTTATAAACTTCTCATTTGCTTGATTTCTTTCTGAAATCCTTCCTTTCCTCGACAACCCTCTATTTTTCTTCAACACAATTGCCTCTCTTTCGCCCTCTCTAATATCTTTGGGTCACCGCTCCCTATTTCGGCACCGGTAATGAGAGACGAGACCAAATTCTTAATATATTGAAATATAATTGGCTCATATATAGTATTTATTAGCAGAAAATACCAAAAAAATACTAGAAATATCTCAAAAATAATATGGAAAGTCCGTAAGAATGAAAAAAAATTGAGGTGCAACGGAAGAGAAGAGGTCTCTATGGTTGACTTAATTTACAAATCACTCCATGTGATATAAAAATTAACTAAGAGGTCTCTGTGATTGACGAAGTCAATTTTCATTCAATACTTGACAGAAACCGTTAAGTTGCCACGTCAGATCTAATAAAAACGGGACACATTTGCCACGTCAGATCTAATAAAAACGGGACACATTTTATTCTTATTAAAAAAAAAAAATACTAATATATTTATAATTAAAAACCTAAAAATTTAAAACATAAAATATTAATTAATTTTTTTTTTTTCAAAAAAAAAGAATTGATGTGACTGCCTGCCTGCCACCGGAAAGGAGTGGCCAACAAGCCACCCTAAAGATGGCTGACTACGGGCCACCCCAGCCCACGGGTGTCACTTAATTGGACAAAAAACAATAAAGATTCAATTAAAAACAAAAAAAATTGGAGGAGTGATATGTAAAAGAGAAATGTTTGGTTTATCTTTTACTCACCGTTTTATTTATTTTATATATACCCTTTTTTTTACCCTTTATACAAAGCACATGTTTGGGCTTCTGCGCAGACTACACCCGAACGAAAGCACTCAGCTTCGCAAAGATAGAGTCCGAACGGAAGCGAAAGAAGAGCTCGATCTCGTCGGCGGATCGGACAGCGGACAAGGAGAAGCAGAAGAAGAAGACGAGAATGGCTTCTACGACGAGCAATCAGGTGAGGGCATCGCACATACTGATCAAGCACCAGGGGTCTCGGAGAAAGGCCTCGTGGAAGGATCCAGAAGGCCGCGTGATCACGAACACCACTAGGGACAGCGCTGTCTCTCAGCTCAAGGCCCTCCGCGAAGACATCGTCTCCGGAAAGGCCAAGTTCGAGGACCTCGCCTCTCGCTTCTCCGATTGCAGCTCCGCCAAGCGCGGCGGCGATCTCGGTCAGTTTTTTGTTGACTCTATGTTTGCTTCCCTAGAAAGTACAATCAAAGACAAAAGTTTGCTTATTTAGGGTTTGGCAATATTTGATTTACTTCAAAATTCTCTGTTTTAATCGTTGTTCGAATTGAGGATATAGGGATGATGATTAAACGCTGCGTTTGGTTGGAGAGAAAAAGTAATTGATGGAGTGCCCATGTGTTTAACAGTAAAAATGGACGGTAATAAGGCTTGGTTTAAAAAACAATTTTCTAATTGGTTGAGGCCGTGAGTTAAGATTTCCTTGAAAGCAGTGTTTAGATTAATGATTGTTTGTGTGAAGGATATAGGGATATGATAATTAAGGCTGAGCTTGGTAGGAGAGAAAAAGAAAATAATGGAGTGTTTTACCAGTGAAAGTAAGCCTTGCGTTTAAAAACAATTTTCTCGTAGGTTGAGAGAGTGAGTTAAGATTTCCTTGAAAGCTTACGGAAGGACTTGATTGTAGTGTTTAGATAGTAAACCATTAGAAGCAGTGGAAAACTTGTAAATCTTAGGAGGAATCGAAGAAGCAAGTTGACGGTAATGTGCTTTATAAGGTATCATATGCGAGCAAAACAAAGGGCGCACAGCCTTGATGAAAGATGAGTGGAGAACAAAGGAAAGGAGTGAAATGGGACTTCCTTCCTGTGAGGGACAAATGTTATGAGTGATGACTTGTTTTGGAAAAAAAAATAAAAAATGAAGAAGATAGAGACCGGTAGGGATGAAATTTGGATGTTCATTTGGGTTCTTCCTTGAGAAGATTCGTGCCTCATGTCTCAACAATATTATAAGACATTCATGCCTCCCCCTTCATTGTTTTCAAACCCTCCATGTTAGCTGTTGAATTTCATGTGGTTAAGTGTATCTCGGCCTGATGGTGATTTTAGCGATTGTGGAGTAGAGGTTGAGCGTTGGAATGTTCTCAATTGACCATTTGACCCCTAAAAAAATGTGCAAATTTTAGTTTGCATGAAAGATTTAATGATTTACTTGTAATTGTGCATCTTTTGCTTGATTTCGTTTAGAGGTTAAAGTTCAATGGAAATAGGCCTTTTTAGTGGTATATATGTGTTCTATTTTTTGTTTTAAGGTACCGACAGTTGTAACAGTTCCTTTAAAATGCTTGGGTGCCTATGTCATGCATTTTGTGATTTCAATATGACTTCTCTTCAATTTCATCCATCGACCTTTTCATTTAACTTGGGAATCATGCTAGCATTTCTTGTTTTTTGTTTTTTGTTTTTTTTTCATACCAAAAGCATTTCCCAGCAGCTCTCTGTGTTTAACTTGTTTTCAGTCATATAATCTGTTTAGTTTCCATCTTTCTTTCTTTTCATTTTTAACAGGATTTCGTGAAATTTATAAATCTTTCCCAGAAGCTCTCTGCATTTATATAAATCTTCCAGTCATATAATCTATTTTAGTTTACATCTTTCCTTCTTTTCATTTTTGGCAGAGGATTTCGGAAATTTTTGGTTTGAATGTAGGGAGCTTCTCAAATGGCTTGAGTGTACTAAAAACCATTAAAATTCTACCAATAATATCTTTATTATGTTAAGTTTGTAGTGACAGTGCTATTGTATGCAAATATGGTCTATAAATATGTGGCAACCTTCATTTCAGAAATCCCTTTTTTTTAAGCATTATCAAGATGTATCAAAAACTTGTGAGAATGCTCTTCTAGTTGTTAATTCTGATATTATATTATTTTCGTGACTTATCTCCTTTAATCTACATTCTCGCCCATTTCGGCCTCTGCTTGTTGCTTTTCATTTCCATTTATTTGTGTTAATGTGTATTATTAGTTTTGTACTTATTGCATGATGGTGAAGAAGAGATAGATATGAAATCTCAAGTGCACCGTGCACACGGGACATATACCTTCTCTGAAGTAAAGTATTTTTGTATTCCCATGAAGAATCTTTCTGCTTTTAAGTCTTTCTCTTTGATATAATTTTTATTGTTGAATAATACTCGTGGAGCTTGCACGTTTAAATTATGATTCATCTGAATAGGATATCATCACAAAATATTGCTGCAGGTCCTTTTGGCCGGGGACAGATGCAGAAGCCTTTTGAAGAAGCAACATATGCTCTCAAGGTCAGTGAGTTAAGTGACATTGTGGATACTGACAGTGGAGTCCACATCATCATGAGAACTGGTTGATCGCTCATGGAGAAACATTTGGGCATATTTGAACATTAATCAGTGTGCTGAGCGAACAGATTTCTGTGTGTATCTCAAATTTATTTTGCTCCTGGTGAGAGCAACATGACCATCTTATTACTCATTGATGATTTGGTACTTAAAATACTCGTCTGGCCAATGGCTTGGGAGGATTGTATTGTTTCTTGTAACATTTACTTTTAGAGTTCTTGGTTATGGCTTGTTATGGTTGTTTGTCAGTGAGAAGCGTTTGCCTTCATCCTTGAGTGTGTGTTTTTTTATCATAGAAAACTGTTACTTCTTCCTTGGTATAGCAGGATCCTCTCCATTTCGAGTGAAATAGAGAAAAATCATTTTACGATTTAGATTTTATTTTGTTACATTTAACGGTGTAGATTATAACACGTCATATTAGAAGAGTTTTAAATGATGTGACAACATATTTATCATGTAATAACATATACACCATTAAATTTGTAAAATTTAAGAGTGACCATAAAATTGGTTCTTTTTTCATTTCACTTGAAATGGAGATGATCTTATTCTCAAAACTCAAAAGATTAATGATGCATACAGAGTAATTTGATGTGGTTAAATTTCAAGCAAACTTTTAAGTTTGTAAAATCTAATATAGATCATAAAATGGCTTCTCCTTTTCATATAACTTGAAACGGAGAGAATTTTATTCCAAAGGTTAGTAATGCATATTTAGGTTGGTAATGCATATTTTAGTAATTCGCAATGTCAGACTCTTGGGTCTTGTACATGCAATGTGCTAAGCTCATGTGATTGCAATCAATTCTCTTGGTGGTTCATGTGAGCATTTACAGATTACCTTGGTCGGTCGAAATTATCACTAATATATTAGATAATGAAACTTGGTTTATTTTTCCAAAAAGTTCGAGTTTGTTTATGAGTGCTTGGTTAATTAATTATTTCTTCATATTATAAAGTAGATATCAATGCTAAAAACTTCGTATTGCTTCTTAAATTCATGTTAATTACTGTGTATATCAATGCTAAAAACTTTGTATTGCTTCTTAATTTCATGTTAGTTACTGTGTGTGTGTGTGTGTTTTTAAAATGAGCATTAGCTTATTTATAAATAGAGAAGTGTTTAAAATGAGTCTAACGCTCACAAGCTTATTTATAAATAGAGAAATGTTAAAAATTACATTTTTATCTTATTTTGTTGATATAGAGTAGCCAATTAGCTATTGAATTAGTTATTGTCACCAAAAAAAAAAATCTAATATTGAGTAGCAGTGTCTCATCAGCAAAATGAATTAAAATGTGGGGTATAGCATTACTCAAATGAATATATTATTATATTTAAGCTCTAATTTTATTTTTTTTATTTTTTAGGGTAAACAAACTTAAGTGGTGCATCATACCACATCCCCATCCCACTAAGCTGACATGGTAGTACACATCAACTTTTTGATGTGAAGGGCTAATCAAAAAAAAAAAAATCTAAGGTTGAGTAGCAGTTCCACATCAGCAAAATGAATTAAAATGTGGGGTATAACATTACTCATATGAATATATTGTTATATTTAAGCTCTATTTTTTTTTTTTTTTTTTTGGTTGGTAAACAAACTTAAGTGGTTTATCATACCACATCCCAATCCCACTAAGCGGGGTAGTACACATCAACTTTTTGATGCGAAGAACTAATACACACTGTCACATTAACTTGTTTATGGATAATGTTAGAAACTATACATTTTTATCTTATAATTATCGTACAATGCTGATTTGACAGTTTTAACCAATCATTAAAACAATTTTTGTTAAAAAAGAAAAAAAATCAACAAATGATTGGGCTGCCAAGTGCCAATGTCAACATTATAAAATAATTGTAAAATAAAAATGTAGTATATAATAATTTTTATTCATTTTTTTAATCCTAATTTTAGCAGGTACAAGAATGCCTAGTCAATGTAGTCATCATTACACGATAGTCAAAGCTTAAAATTGATTGGAAGCGTAAAATACGGCGAATTCTCAATACATTAATTACAAATATGCCACTGCAAGGCCAAATTTCCGGATGAAATCCGGAAATTTTCCCTCTCCCAAGCACTGCTCATGCATTTGAGTGCTTAAAGCGAAATTGAAGTTGGTAGTCGTCTAGACTGTAGTTGCTCTGTCGGGTTCTTTTTTTCTTTTCTTTTCTTGTAAAGATTACAGCTGCTTAAAATATAAATATACGACTATACGTAGGCTTAAAAATTAAGCTTAATTCCTACCAAAATTAAGATTGGACTCTTTTGACCTTCCGATGAGAAATTCTGATTTTGGCTATCTCCCTAAGAAATTCAAGCCCTTCTTGGCTAGAAAATTGGATTGCGATCAACATTCTCATATATGCAAAATCATAGATTAAGGGATCTAGAAGAATAAATTCTGGCAGATACCTCAGTCCTCAATGGACAATGGGTTTTTGATATTAAATCTGCTCCTTTTTTTTCTTTTCTTTTTTTAAGACATTTTTCTTCCAATGTTGTAGAATTTTTTTCTAACCCAGTTTATTACATTATCCAAAAATGCATGTGATTCTTAAAAAGTGCCTGTAAACAGTGTATATGGTAATTAAATATGAACGTCAGAATCACATGCATTTTAATCGCACGCCAGTTTAATAGATTCAATCCAATATGCAGGAAAACTTTAATATTTTTTTAAAAAATAAAATAAAATAAAATCCCAATTGCTATTAAGTGGCTTCCAATACTGTTATCTTTATCGCCAGACTGCTGAGGCTTTAGAATGATTTACTTGCGCAATACATTTAGAATGGTTCTTATCGTTTTAATATATAAATATACATTCCAGTGCCCGCTACGTAGCAGGTAGCACCCTCCAGCAACGTCCAATTAAACGGAAATAAAGATGACAAAAGAAAAACTTAATTTTTTTTTCATGAAATTTCAACCTGTCAAAGAAAAACTATCTCGTTCTTCTCTCTCCTCTTTCTTTTTCTTTTTCTTTTTTTTTTTTTTTTTTTTTTTTTTTTTTTTTGCAATATAAATGGAAGGGGGGCGTTCTCTCTCTCTCTCACTCTCTCTCCACGAAGTTGTATGTACAGAGTGAAAACAAGCGGGCAAAATAACCCAAAGAAGTTGAGTGGTTGAGTGGAAGAACCTCGGCTACGCTATATCCTCCCAGCAATTTCCCCACCCAATCTCATTCTCTTGGCACTCGGGACCTCTAGAATGCTACCAGTGGAAGACTGACATGACACATCGTGCTGATAAGGGCAACTGAGGCCGTTTCGACACCCCTTTGGGCTATTAAAGTACATGCAACGCTTTTTACCCTTGGGTTTCACTTCTCCAGGCTTAATATTTTGTACTAGTTTCAAGTCTTTGAAGTGATTACCATTCTGTGCAATCATAGGTTCCTGAGTTTCCTGCTTTTCTCCTCCATGTTGCCTAATCAGGTCCTTATAGTAGTTGGCATCCTTAACAGCCTGAGCTTCCATGAAAGTGGGAGTAGATTTTGGTGCTGTATAAGCTGCTCGCACCTGATTTGGTGCAGTATAAAGATTTCCATTTGCCGGCTTAGTCAATAAGACTAGATTGGGTTCCGGGCATGACAAGGCGACCGATGGAATTACCCGCTTCAATCCAGTCTCCGGTTGTTGAGGCCGTACAGCATTGAGAACTTGGTATAAGTTCCCATTACCAGGGCTTTGTATAGCAGGTTTTGAGGTCGACGATGTATGAATTATTGGAGTTACTAGCTTCGACTCATACGCAGTCCCTGAAGGTGCACTTACCATATTGGCCGGTGCAATCACTGTATTCACTAGTGATTGATGATCATTAATCAATTTCTGGATCATTTTTGGGTCGCTAAGGATATTAATGAGCAAATCGGTATCGATCAGGCTTCCATGCTCTCTGCTTTCCAGGAGTGCGGCCAAGGCAGTAGAAGCAGCAGCGGCAGCATCTGCCCCCATACTAGGTAAACTTCCAAGCACAGGTTTTTCATTGGTAGGTGTCGCTGGAGTAGAAGATTTTGGAGTGTTCATAGTTCCAGATGCCGCCAGCCCTTGGGGCAATGCAACTGGCGGTGAGCAAACAGGATTGTTCCCAGGTACTGTCAAATCGGATGGTATGTCTGAAGATTCATCATCTTCAATAGGAGTTACGGGAACTAGAGGAGTAAGGCTATCATCATAATGTTCACGTTCTATGTCCAAAGAAACTGAGGGACTGGGAAGGGAAAAAGAATAGAGAATAAAGGCATCAGTCTCAGGTATATAGAAGAGAAAGTTCAAAAGAAACAATTTTTTTAAAAAATATATAATTGAGCCCGAGGGGAGGGGAAGGAAAGTTAAAAATAAACTTGCAGAGATTAGATGTAAGATCAACCTAGGAGGAATGGCCGAAGATCGTGGATAAACGGCTTCAAGCACTCTCGTCTCCCTTAACTTTTGAGCTTCCACCTCGGTGCTTTCTTCACCAGCTACGACTTGCCAGTTGTGACCAATGACAAACTGTTCATATCATAGTAAAAGAAAAGGCATGCTTTAATGCAATTAACCAGGAAATTGAAATTTGAAACAATAAGTTTTCTCATGACATGGGCACTGGACAAGATATATGCTTTAAACAAAAACATAACATAAGCTTACCTTGGGAGGGCATTTCCAATTAATCCGACCGACGTGGGAAAGCTCTTTCTTCAAATGATTTTCAAAAGAACCTTGTTCAAACCCAGGTGGTAAATCATTAGATTCCATACGATTAGAATGCAATGATGTCTTTGCTTGAAGATGATCTTCACATTTCAGGCCAACTTTGGCAGGACAATCCTCAGATGAAAACAGCTTTACCTATTTAAAACTAGAAATTAGCTACCAGTACTGAATATCATTCAGCAACTTATAAATACTAAATTAACAAATAAGATGGTGGCTGAGTGGCTCCTCCAAAAAAAATTCAAAAGAAACTGCGACAACCAACAAGGTCAAGATAAAGAATATTTAGTTCCTTAGCCCGTATAGAATGTTCCAAAGCAAAACAACCACAATAGAAAATTAAATGTCATATGACTTCAGCAAAAAGAGTCCTCATAATTTCCAGTCCCATGAGATACAAATCATCCCCGCACTATTTAATCCCAGTTATCATCCCTTTTCCTCGACGAGATGTAGGGTTTCATGGCAAGACAGTTCAAGACACCTCAATCTGCCAAGTCAATATATCAAATTATCAAGGAGTCACAGGGATATCCTCTACCAAAGATTGACAAATGGACAAATATAGTACCAAGTGAAAAGAAAAGGAACGCAACAAACATCAGTAGAGCATCTATCTAGCTTTACAACAACTACTTGACAAAATCAACAACCGAGGTAACCGTCAGTTTCTAAAAATTTCTAATCCAGTTTTAACTTTCAGCAGTACTAGAGCCTAAGTGGCAATAAAAGTAAGATACTTCATAGTCAAAAAGCCAACTAACGAAAAATATACCTCATAACTTCCAATCAGTTGATAAATGGTCTGCCTATAAATACGCTAGCAACATAATCATCTGCTTGAGCTACTTCTTCCCTTTACATCTTAAAACTTCCTATTAGATAGAACATAGGGAGCCAAATACCTACTGTCCTTTTCTTTATTTTCACTCTCTATATGGATTCACTTATCATTAGATAAAATTACTAACAATGTTTTATTTCTAAAGCCACAATCGATTTTTTATCTACCACAACTTCACATTCAAGAACAGGACTTTCAATCAATCTGATCCAAAGATGGTCTTTTCAGTCCCTTTTAATTCCTACGATTCCATAAACTGGAAATCTTCAATCTGTTGTTGCTATACATGATCATGTGATGAAACTGAAAATGATTAGTCAGAAGCATTAAACTCAAAATACATGTAACAATAGTCATTGTAAACTCTCCACATCTTCAGTTAAACAATTCAACAACCCATATGTCCATTAGTTATGCATACAAAATGAAGGTGCCAACATAATTTCATGGCAAAACAATTGAAAACATAATGTCTGCAAATGTCTTTAAGTTAATTATCTAAGAGATGGATATCCTTTAATGCACCATTCATTATGAAGGAGATGAAGGAGCTTCCATCTCTCACTAACCATTGTTTTCCATTTAGTTCTCAAACATCAAGAGAAAGTTGATACGATTCTTAATACAATGTCACTCCCAATATGATTTTTCTGGGATAAACAGGTTGTTGCTTGCCCAATAATTCAAATTTGAATTAACACTTACTTAAAATTACTGTTTTCCAAGTGGTTATATGGTTATAGCTGTTGCCAAGAGCAAATTAAGTTATTAATGTTCAACCAATTCATGTCTTATTTTTATTTATTTACTTTATTTTCCATGTATCAGGTTGAGTCTTACTATCAGTTGTAGTTGATGGTGTTTTGCATGGATAAAAAAACATATTGGTACATTTTTTTAGTATATTGTTTTACTTTTTCTTTTGCTTTAAAAAATGAAAAAGTAGTTCTTTTTTTAATTTTTTTTCTTAAGCAACAAATGCAAATTTTAACATTCATGTTTTTGTGCAGTCAATACCATGGTAGCTGAGAGATTTGAAATTAAATGAAATTTCTAGTGGTGGCTTATCAAAAAATTATGTAATCTTATGGAAAACCAATAACTACCAAAGTCCATATTATAGTTTTTTCTTTTTCTTTTTCTTTTTCTTTTTGGAGGCAAGTCCATATTATAGTTAATACAGATTAAAGGGGGGTATACATATAATTGCTCAATGGGGAAAAAAAATCCATCAATAGTGACACATAATGAATTTAAATAGATAAGCTATATCTCCTTGATCCAATAACTGTTTAACTGGTGTGAAAATCCTTTGACCTCTTTTAAAAAAGAAATATGATACATTGACATCCCCAGACACAACTTCTGACGACCTTTGTCCACGTGGCAACTTTTACTTTTACTTTTTTTTCTCTTTTTTTTAAGAAAAAAAAAAAAGAAAAGAAAACTAAAGCTAACTATGAAACCACCTTATCACATGGACAAGAAGGTTTAAAGTTATGTCTTAAAGTGACAAAATATCATATCTCATTAAAAAAAATATATATTCTTTAGTTATCTGGGCTCTTTGAAAATTCCTATCCACTAATGATTCTTGAAATTTATTTTTTTATGAATAAAATAAAGGGAAAATAATTTATGATTCTTTCAAATTAAACGCATAACTGTTTGACCCATGGATTTATAATGAATCCGGGAGCCATCACTGTTATTTTGCTCAGTTTAAAAGTATTAGTGGAGCACCCCGCTTTTCAGATGATGGTCGCGATTTATTAATAATTCTTTCTTTATGAAAAGACTGTCCCAAGTACGAACAGGCCCTTGATAAGAATATAGACAATTTCTATTCAGGGGATGATGAAAAAATTGTGAGGTGGGAACTTTCTATGGATAATTTCAATGAATATAGGTAATAGCCAATTAATGATCCCAAAAGATTGAATCCGATTTTCAGTATCATCAACAAAAGAGGGATGCTATTTTTATTGTAACAATTTCCACCAATCCTTTAATCAATTTCACAAAGAATTGATTGAATCTGTCAAATCATCATTATAGAATAAAAATATAATTTCTAACTTCTAACATTTATTCGTTGGATTCATGACACAAATGCAGGCACATAACCCCCCCCCCCCCCCCCCCCATCAGACCGATGGTGTGACCGATCAGGTGAAGTGAAATAGAAACATCCACTTCCAGGTTTATATTAAAAATCATGATTAAAAATTGAAGTACTCCTAATAAATTTAGAGATCCTGATCCAATTACGATTACTTAATAAACAATTTAGATTTGGAAACTAAATATTTTGATGGCACAACTTGAATAGTTTTTACCAATACAAGCTCTCACTGTTACCAAGCTGTTTAAGAAATATTTTCTCTCTAAATTTTATAAGATTTTTACCTCAAGTCTAATAATTCTGCATTCAAATGGTATTAATCTTTATTTTGAAATTTTTGATTTGCTATGATTCCATCTTTTAGAAGTATTTTTCTAGAATCTTGTTTAACAGATTACCGATGAAAAAGCCTACCCAAAAAAAAAATAGTATACTCGAAAAATTGATTCTTATTATACACCAATCAAGTATTATAAGGAAAACAAAATTCGGATTGCAATGATCTGATTAATGACTGTTTTCTCAGTTGTAAACCCCCTCGCATCCAATCAAACCAACATCTAAACATATAGTTGAATCGGATTAGATTCTTGGTATAAAACTTTGATTGAATTTATTTACGAAAATTTAAAAAAATAAATTAAAACTTCGATCAGAGATAATTGCGGTTATACCTGACAAAGCACAACTCCAGGAGCCCAAGAAACCCTCTTCGATTTCCTCGACCGCTTCATATTAAAATCTCAGATTTTTTCCGCTTCGATTATCACTAAATCCCAGTAATTGACCCAACAATAACCAGATTTATAAACGATCTGGTTAGGGATTCGAAACCCTAGTCAACTATTAATGCCCAAATCCAATCTGAAAACCCTAGATCTTAAAACCGATTTCTTAGAGCTTTGCGAAGAAGAAGAAGAAGAAGAAGAAGAGTGAACACAATGACACTAAAAACCCGTCTCTAGAACTAGGAGGCGTGTTTGGAAACCCTAGATACTTCGCTTGGGTCAATACCATACGATTTTTATGCTGGCCTTCAATGACTATCAGGAGCCTAGTGACGGCGCGTTTTTGTGGATCTGAGGCTGTAACCAGTGCTGTCTATATATATAGCGTTTGGATATTAGTGATTTGCTGCGCTGGCGTAGGGTACGCGCTGTGGATAGGTTTGCATACGCTGGCGTTTCGCTGCTTCTAGAGTTTCGTGGCTTTTTTTTTTTTTTTTTTTTTTTTTTTTTTTTTTAAGATAAGAAAAATGTTAGATTTATAATACCAATACAACAACTGCACAACAACTCCTCACATGAGGGTGGACCCCACACACTGGAGCCCACCCTCATGTGAGGAGTTGTTATACAGTTGTTGTGATGATGTAGTATAAAAATCAAATTCCTTTAGATAATAAGAGCACATTATACTAAAATTAGGCTGGGCGGCCCAAAGGACATAAAAAGAATAGCAAATACATGAAAATAAACTTAAAAACAAAAGTACACAGTGACAATACTTTTGAAGATGCAGATCAAAAGTTTCGACACACTAATGCGATAAACTACCACCAAAAGGTGGTCATTAAATTGAGGTGTGAGGGTAGTGGGAATCCGTCTCCTATGTGCTTTGGTCTGCCCCTAGTCGGCACTCCAATGTTACAGAAAAACCAACATCTGGGCCATCACCGACCTGGTTTTGACCCGATCTCGTCATCAACACACTAATGATAATAAAAATGGGACAGTGAAAGTTCCTCCAACTTGGAAATGGATCTTCTCCGTTTAAAATAATGGAGAGGAATCGGTTAAGCAAAAGTGTGGGGCAAAATTGTCTCAAAATTAATATTGGGACAATTTTGTCCCTCCTTTAACGAAAACGAATCCTCTTCGGTTCAAGGAAACTTGAGAGTATTCGGTCCCTTATAATGCAGGAGTATTTTTATCTTTTCACATTTTTTTTAAACAAAAATGCCCCTGCATTATAAAGGACTGGATACTCTCCAGTTTCCTTGAACTCTCCAGGATCCTAATACTCCTTTAACATCAACTAGTTCCTCTTCATTTCAAATGAAATGGAGAGGATCATTTTCCCTCTAACTTAACTTATAAAAATGATATGCGTTTATTTGTATGCAGACTTCTTTTAATTTCAAGGGCAAAATTGGAAATTTAAATGCATTTTTAATAAAATTTATTCCAATTTTATCTTTACAATTACATAAAAAACAAAAAATAAAAAAAATAAAAAAAACATATATCTCCCGCATGCAAATCAAGTATTGCATTTTTTTAAACCAAATTGATTAAAGTTCCACCAACCCAATTTGAATTAAACCTATATCCATAAATATGTGATACATCCAAATTACAAATCTAAATAAAATTTTTAAAAAATTACAAAAAAACAAAGGAGGGGTTGCGATTAGGCTCTCCTCACATAGGGGTCACCGTCACCTCTTTCCTATAAGGGTAGCAGAGCCTCTCCTGTTATGGGTTGTCACAGGTCATCTCTTGACCACGCCCACCGCAAAGAGGGACGACTACCCCTCACAGTCAAATTATCTACCTATAGTTTGTGGAATGCTTATTGAGGCTCCATATGTCATTTGAACCCTTAGCTTTATGACTTTTTCTTTCAATCTCTTTCTATTGATAACAAATAATATTATGACTTCGTTTGACAATGTTTCTTCTTTTTCTTTTTCTTTTCCTTTCTTTAATAAAATAAAATAAAAGAAAAAAGAAAGAAAGAAAGCAACCCCTAAATACTTTAATTTACAACAATAAAGTTCAATATTCTTCAATCAGCTATAGTTTTGGAGAGTAATGAAGGAGGAGCCGGCCCTAAAGAAAAAAAAGAAGAAACCAGCGGCTGGGTGTTCCGATGGGGGGGGGGGGGGGTGGTGTTTCCTTCCTTGCCTTTTTAGGGTGGGAGAGGTTTTTTGTTCCTCCCTAGCTAGATTCAATGGAGATTTAGTGTTTTCCAGCCTTTAGGGCTGTAGAGTTTTTATTTCCCGGGTTAGATCCGATGGTGGTTAATGTTCTCCGACAGAGGACTTCATGGAATTTGGGTTGGGAGCGATTTGCTGGAGTGTCTCAAGCAGAGTTTCTAACATGGTTTTTCTTTGTTTTGGTTTATTTCTTTGGAGTCAAATATGCTCATTTCAGTTGGTTTTTCCAAGACACGCCTTTCCATGGTGGTCACCGGTTTCTTTCTGTCCAGCAACCTCCAGCAGCGGCCGTGCCAGTTCTTCACACTCAGCGCGTGGCCTACACGTGCCAGGGAGGTCACTCCCTAAACCGGCACGTGTGGGTCACGGCTTATCTTCCAGGGCACGTCTAGTGGTTCTTCGGTGGTTCTGGGGTCTTCCGGCAGATTTCTACTATAGAGGAGGTCACCGGCGACGGCACCTCCCAACACCGGTCCCCTTTTTTGCTTCGGTTTTGGGTTTTTGTTGTTTTTTCTTGTCTTTTCACAATATGTCTCTGTGATGCTTAAATGTTACTTAACTATTTGTTGGCTCAGGTGTTAGATCTGCCCTCTTTTATTTGTTGATTGTGCTTAAATATAAAGAATGGCTCAGTGTTGTCCCTGTAATGGTTATGTATTGCTTTTGTTGCTCTTCAAGTCAGATTTATCTAGCTTAGGATATAGGAGTCTTGAACCTCTTATTTTTGTCTTTACCCTAGGGCTCTCTTGAGTAATATATGATACCACACGCTATTTGTTGTTAAAAAAAATAAAATAAAAAATAATAAAAAAAAATCTTCAAGCACAGCTTGCTGCTTTTCACGGTGAAACTGATATTATTAGCATAGGAATTCATGCTTGATATTTTTTTTTTATTATTATTATATTGGGTATTTTTGTGTGGCATGAATTGAAAGCAAAAATTAACATAACTGTTTTTGTTTTTTATTTTTTTTAAAAAAAAAAGACTATAAAAATGTAAGTTAAAATTGTTTTATGTTGTTGGTAGTCATGTTTTAAAAAAATAGTTATAACATAACTATTTATGTTCAGAAAAAAAAAAAATTTAAAAAACTTTAAAAATGTAAAGTATAATTGTATTACAAAGGTGTTTTAGAAAATTCAGTTATAATGTGATTCAATGAACTAATGTTTTATTACGATGTTATAATCAAACTAAAGAATATGATAAATATTTTCAGTATTAATTTTGTATTTCCAAAATATAATAAATATTTTGCATACTAGACGTGCCCTAAATTATTAAAAATTACTCAGCTGTCTACAGAATATTTTTGCCATAAGTTTTTTATAGGTTAATGTTTATACAGTACAATGGTTGGTTTCTTTGTGGAGTTTATAAGACATCAGCCAAATAACAAAAATCAGTAATTTTTTAAAAATAATTTGTAACTATAAATATTTTACATCAAAATGAACATAGTTTCGACCTGTTTATTTTTTAATAATAATAAAAGTTCATAAATTATTGGAGAAATCAAATTTTGTATGCATTATGAAGTGATAACGATCATACATTTGCAAGTCCACAATTCCTATAAGCAAAATTCCAGTGAATCAGTTTGTTCCACGAGTTTTTAACGAATAGAAGCATGTTAAGCATATATTATGCTCCGCTTATTTTGAAGTAAAAATATTTTTCATACTAAATTATTTTTAGAGAAATCATTTTGTCTTACGAAAAAATTATCAACGGCGAAAAACTACCAGTGACGAGATTCTGTCACTGGCCGACAAGATTCTAGTCATACTGGTTAGATTTCGGCCACTTTAGTCGGAATCTAGTCTGTCGAAATTCGGCGACGGTGGTCGGACAACCCCAGATTCTGGCATCGGCCGGATTTCAACCTGTTTTGCCGATATTTGGCTTGCTAGATTTTGGTGGCAGTTGCTGGATTCCGGTGATGTCGCCAGAATCCAGTCAGTGCCGCTGGATTCCAGCAATCGAATCTCAAAATTCGGAGACCTTCGGTGGTAGATTCGGGCTACCAACAAACTCCAATGCCCGACGGTGGCGGATTCCCACAAACATGAGTGCAACAACGAAGTGTTTAAATCCAGAAAACGATAAACCGTAAATCGTTTTCAAAAAATTAAAAAAGCTTTTACGGTCAAACTGAAATTGATTTTTGTTTACCATAATTTTCGGTTGTACCAAACACCCAAAAATTAAGAAAATATTTTTTAGTAAATACTTTGTGCCCAAACAAACAGAGCATTAATGTGTGGATGATGGGACTAATTATCGTATAATATGTGGTCCATCACCTTTTTTATACAATTGTTTAATAACCCCCTTCTCTGCCCCTTATTTTCACCTATTTCAAAAAACATCAACTCAAAACATTCTTAACTTTTATTACTTTTTATATCACATCAACAATTTTTTATTATTATTTAAATAAAAAAACTCACTACAATACAAAATTTTTCCACTTTTCCATATAAATTATTTATATTTTATATCACATCAATCAATTTTTACTTTCACTCAACAAAAAAATTCTCCCATAAGGGAAGGGAAGAGAGGGGGAGGGGAAAAGGATTACTAAACGAGGCCTTATGAACCGCTGCATCAATTTTATAACAAACTTATGGTAAAAGTTACAATACTTCTGGCCTAAGTCTTTGTTTAATTTTTGTATTAAGTTTTTATTGAGTCTACAAGCTAGGCAATGAGCAATAGTCATCTTTTAATTTTACCTCAAAAATCTACCTAGTATGTTTTGAGTGGCCTTTCCCATCTCTAAGATCTACTTTAAAAGCTTTTTTTTTTCTTTTTTCTTTTTTCTTTTTTTCTTTTTTCTTTTTTCTTTTTTCTTTTTTTGAAGTTACTTTAAAAGTGGAAATAGCTAGTGTTGAGCTTAAATTCCATCAAGGGTTAGGATCAATTATGTCAAGACAATCCCAATTATCGGACGGTTCTAAGTACCTGCACAAATTTCCATCATTCTAAGCAACCCCATTTTGCCTTTTTGCATAACAATTGATGTCATCGAAACAAATATTAGAACAATCAATGTCATTGTGTCAACGCAACCATCAATTATCAATCAAAAGTGAGTAGCTCTTCAAGTTACATTTACGTGCCTCAAAAGAGCTATTCAATTTCAGCCCCCAATCAATGTTATTCAACACATTTTGTCAAAACAATTTTTATAACAATCAATGTCATTAAGTGAACACAATCATCAATTGTAAGTCAAATACAATTAGCTCTCAAGGAACTCGTTGAGGTTAGGACATGTGTCTCATACAGGACATAAGAAACGTGTTATAATTTCAACCAGTCCAGTTTCAATTATATTTGAATCCAAACAGAATCCCTTCGAACGAGCGATTGAGGTCCAATCAGTGTCATTCAACACATTTAGTCCAAAAAAAAATAAAAATTACAACAATCGATGTCATTATTTGAACACAACAATCAAAATAAATATTAGAAGACACAATGATAAATTCGTATGTTTTAATGTATCAATTAAAGACGAGTAACCCTTCAAGTTACATAAGAGATGCCTCAAAAGAGTCACTGAATTCAAATTTTGAGTATACATATATACATACAAATTCCGAATAAGTGTGTTATTAGCTCAATTGATTTTGGACTGTCACACCATCTATGTCATTATGTGAATACAACCAACATTTGTTATCAAAGATAAATAGCTCTTAGGGAATTTGATGAGATTAGAATATGTGTACCATAACAAAATACAGGGAATGTGTTCTAATCCCAACTGGTGGAGTTCTAACTATAATCGTCTAAATAGAGCTATTGAGTTCCAATCAGAGTCATTCAATACATTTAGTCCAAACAAAAAAAAAAACTATAATAATCGATGTCATTATGCATTAGAAGATACAATGATAATTTTGTATATATTTATGTATCAAATAAAGACTAGTAGCTCCGGTGGCGGACCCAGACTTGGCAATTTGGAGGGGCCAAATTGAAAAGAAAAAATTTAGGGGGAGCAAAACTTATAAAAAAATAAAATAAAATAAAATAAAATAAAATTAGGGGTAAAATTTTAATATATAACCAATTTTAAGGATTGTCACATCAACATTATAAGAAAATTGTAGGATAAAAATGCTATTACGCCCTCATTCTATTAGGCTGATGTGGTAGTGCCCATAAGCTTTTAAAACAATCATTGTTAAAAAATAAAAAAAAAATAAAACAAAAAATATGATGGACACTTTCTCATTAACCTAATAAAATGAAAGTGTAGTATGTAGTTACTCTCCTAGCATTGCTCATTTTGAACATACGTAATCCCCTAAGGAAGTCCAGGAATCTCGCTCTAAAATATTGGGAGTCTTTATGTCTTTTCTGTGCCCTGTGAGGATTGGAGTTTAGACGCATGAAGGATGTTAATATACGATATCACCCCAAAATACTAGTCAATTTAGAACTTTCCTATAATTCATTATAAAACACAGTTTCACCTAGTAATTAGGTAATGTAGGACTTAGTATTCATAACCATCTTTATAAATTATTCACTCTTTATAGGCTACTCATCATCTTTTCAATGTGAGACCGGAGTGTTCAGATATACTCAAACTTCTCTTATAAAAAGTTGCTTGGAACATCATTCCTACCAAATCTAGGCCAGCGAGGAGGTTTTTCATGTACATCCTCTTGATATCGTTTGTCCTCTTAGCCAAACAGAGGTTGATTTTTTTGATTTTTTCTTTTCAGTGCAGTTTTGCAAGGATCATTTGGAGGGATTCTATTCCCATTTTTCAGATTTTTGCCTATGTAACGTGTGATCTACTGTGGCTCAATAGAAATAGGGTCGTGCATGATGGAGTTATTACAGATGCTCTGGTTTTATCTCGTTCAATTAAAAAAGAAGACTTGGACCATTTCTTGGCTTGGAAAGGGCTTTCCTCCCCTCCTATAGAAAAATGGTCTCCTCCGCTGGCCAAGTCCTTCAAGTATTAATTTTGGCACAGCTGTGAGAGAGTCTTTTTCTGCCCAAGGAGCAGTTTGTCGTGACTCAAATGGCAAAATTCTGAAGGCCATTCTCACAAATTAGCCCTCCTTGTGATCCAACTTATGGAGAGGCCTTGGTTGCTTCTCTAGCAGTTTCTTTGGCAATTTCTTTGAAGATCTCATACTTCACTTTGGAAGGTGATTTCCAAGTTGTGATTATGGCACTTCAACGTCCCTCTATTTTGCGAGACTGAAAGATTGCAGCATCTCGAACACCATTGCTATCATTCCTTTTTCTTCCTCTTGGAATGCAATGAAAGTTTACAAAAATACAAACTTTTGCGCCCATCATATTCTTATTATGCTGCGGCTAGAACCTACTGTGACTCCATTCCCACTCGCTCACCATTTGTAGTGGCAAAGACTCACCTCCTTGTTGCTAGTCCTTTTTGTATTCTTTACTAAATGTGTTTTTTTTTTTTTTTTTTTTTGTCAAGGATATTGGAGCACATTCTGAATAGAGAGCTCGGACAAAGCCCAATAGCATATACAAATATGGGCTTAAAAATTGGCACAATATTAATTAATAATTAGCACGCAAGTAAACCCCTCCCACAGGCCACAGTCAGTAACTAATCACAATTCACCGCACCGACGGCCCAAAGCTAAAAACGTGATTTACAGAACACCATTACCACGTCCAGTTCTCCCTCCCCTCAAGTTGACCCCACTGAGGTGGCAGCCCACCATTGGTCTCACCGACTAACTTCAAAAGCGCGTGCCATTGTTTAAAGCACCGTTAAATCCTCCAACGCCACCACCACCACCTTCGATTCACATCACTACCATCTCTCATTTTCCTCTGACCCGATAAGATCAAACAACAATGGCGTCCGAGACCGACAATTCCAGACCCGGATCCACAACCAACGGCGAAGCCGTTCCACAGCGCAAAGTAGCGCTGATTACCGGGATTACCGGGCAGGACGGTTCGTATCTTACGGAGTTTTTGCTGGACAAGGGGTACGAGGTGCACGGGCTCATCCGGCGGTCCTCCAACTTCAACACCCAGCGCATCAACCACATCTACATCGACCCACACAACGCGCATAAGGCCCGCATGAAACTCCACTATGCGGACCTCACCGACGCATCCTCGCTCCGCCGCTGGTTCGACACGATCCGCCCCGACGAGGTCTACAACCTCGCCGCCCAGTCCCACGTGGCCGTCTCCTTCGAGATCCCCGATTACACCGCCGACGTGGTCGCCACTGGGGCCCTCCGCCTCCTCGAGGCCGTCCGGTCCCACATCGCCGCCACGGATCGGACCCACATCAAGTACTACCAGGCCGGGTCGTCCGAGATGTTCGGATCGACACCGCCTCCCCAGTCCGAAACGACGCCGTTCCACCCCCGTTCCCCTTACGCCGCCTCCAAGTGCGCGGCTCATTGGTACACCGTGAATTACCGGGAGGCCTACGGGCTGTTCGCGTGCAATGGGATACTATTCAACCACGAGTCGCCGAGGCGAGGCGAGAATTTCGTGACCCGGAAGATCACGCGGGCAGTGGGTCGGATCAAGATCGGACTTCAGAGCAAGCTTTTCCTTGGTAATTTGCAGGCCTCGAGGGACTGGGGTTTCGCTGGGGACTACGTGGAGGCGATGTGGATGATGCTGCAGCAGGATGCGCCGGACGACTACGTGGTGGCCACGGAGGAGTCGCACACGGTGGAGGAGTTCCTGGAGGTGGCTTTCGGGTACGTGGGGCTCAGCTGGAGGGACCACGTGGTGATCGACAAGCGGTACTTCAGGCCCGCCGAGGTGGACAATTTGAAAGGGGACTCCAGCAAGGCCAAGAAGGTGCTTGGTTGGAAGCCCAAGGTCGGGTTCGAGCAGTTGGTGAAGATGATGGTTGACGAGGACGTTGAGTTGGCCAAGAGGGAGAAGGTGCTCGTGGATGCTGGGTACATGGATGCCCAGCAACAACCCTAATCATGGGGCTCTCATTTTTTGGTTCAGATCTCAATCTACTAGGCTTTTGGGTTATAATGTGCTTTTTTTTTTCAAAGAGCTCAATAGTATTTGATTCGGTAATTTATATGGTTATGTTGTTTTAAGCTATTGTTAATTTGTTAAGTTAATAAAGTTATGCATTGTTTGATTTTCTGTAAGCACCCATTTACTTGATTCTATCAAAATCCATACTTGTTTTAATATTCTTCTTCTTAGCGTGAGATCTTGCAGTTTTGAACTGTGAGGCTCTTTTGGGTATCCCGGATATGATCATATCGATTTGCAGAAATGGAAGTGGTTCCGTTCATCATATCTCTCTGCAATAAATTTAGAAAGGCAAAATAATATAAGTCGCATGATGATGCGTCTGGAAAAGAAAGATTCATTCAGAACCTTCAGTTTTCACTGAGCTTTGGGGTATGTTTGGCGAGGGACTGAACTGAATGGTGGAAAAAGAATTTTTGAGTAATAAATGTAATATAAAGAAAAAAAAAATTTATATAAAAAAGTGAAAAAGTTTTTATTGTAGTTAATTTTTTTATTTGAATAATAATAAAAAATTATTAATGTGATATAAAAAGTAAAAAAAATTAGAATGTTTTGATGTTAATTGTTTTTTAAAAATGTGAAAATAAAGTTAAATTTTTTTGTGTTGCCTGCCGAATAAGGCCTTGGTTTTGTTTCATCGTGCGAACCTGCATTGTTGCCCAAAGAAAGAGAAGTGCAATAAATCTGGGTGGGGCTTCTTGTTGCCTTCCTTCACTGTCCTTGCAGGTTTTCGCTTTTATCTTTTTTGAGAGTGAATAAACTGTAAATGCCAGAGAGTCAATAACATCTTTGTCTCATATGATGAAAATCTTCATTGATTCAATTTTAAACATGGGTCGTCCAAATATCAGTCAGACTCAGACATATGTGTGATAAAGCTGTTCTGGTTAGCTACTGAGGATTAACATCAATCTCAATCAATGAAAATCTTCTGACTATACAGTATACACGAGAACAAAAATATCTATGAATCCAACTTAGCTTCTGTAGATGGAGGAGTTTTGTTTAGATCTTTTGGCAAAGAAGAAGAACCAGGGCTGATTTCTGAGTCGGCAGTGGCAATTGCAAATGGCTTGATAGATGACCGAAGAGGTTCTGGCCCCTCAGAAGCGATTCTCTTGCACAATGCATCACAGTTACTAATAACCTCCGTTAACCTTCCTTTAAGCTCTCCAATCTCCACCTGCAATGCATGAACTGCATGCATTTCCCAAGGTAAAAAGTCAATAGATCTCCATAATAATTAGAGAGCAGGAGCATGTGCAATGCAGTAGTCCTGAGATGGAACTGAGATTCGCCATTCACTGGGTCCACCAGAATTCCCCCCTCTATCAATTGATTCCATAATGCATTTGTTTTGGTGTGACCGTGTGAGCAACCGAACTAATAATTGTGTGATATTCTGCAGCCGATCTATTCACAGAAAGTGAGATTTTGACTAATCAATTACCTCCTGATAAATGTTGTGAAGTTGACTTCATTGCCGACACCGAGTAATTAAACCGTTGTCGAAGTTTAACTGCCAAAGCATCTGCAACTTCTATCTTGTTTTCTATCTCTTCCTGCAACAATGATTCCCAAATTAAGCTGAATGTAGGGGGGGAAAAAACCTAGTTTTCATAAAGCAGTAAGAACAGGTAACGGATTAATTTCCCTAATGTGATGCCAGTCTTTAACAATCCTGAATACTGGCACAACAGCTTTTTCCTTGAGATTCCAAAAGTAGCTTTGATCCTGCCAGTGGATCTGAACCATGTTACGATGGTTGATTGACCATTTTTACTTTTTTACCTCCATAATTGATCACTAAGCCACATGTTAAAGAAGTTCAGAATCAGCAAAATCTTGGTTTAAAATTGAATTTAATTGTGAACATGCCAAAATCCGAGTTTTATAGGGATCTTGGATTAGATCTAAATATTTGTTTCTGAAGCAGATCCGAATCCCATCATCATAGTATCAGAAACAAACTTGAATTTTAATCCAATTCCAGATCCACGTAGCACATCTGATTTAGGATATTAAGGATCCATTGCAGATCTAATCTATCACATGCCTTGTGCACCGCAGAGCTTAAAAAGAAGAAAAAGAAAGTCTGAAGCGCCACCCAGTGGGAGATTTTCCTGGTTTAGTTTTTTTTTCTTTTTTTCTTTTTTTCTTTTTTAATGTTATTTTTAGGTTCTTTTATTTTATTTGTTAAGGTTTAATGTTTAGCAATTTATCTGTGGAATTTATTTTCATAACCATGAGAGGCTAAATCCCCAACAAAGGTTGAGGATGAAGCCTCATTAATGAGTAGCAATTATATATTTGTGTGAGTTAATATTTCCTGAATTTATGAACTTCAATGTTCAAATGTTCTTGCTTCAATTTAATTAATGAGATGAGTCTTGGATATGAGTCAATCATGTTTCTCTCATGATTTTGGATAATCTCTATTAATTAATTGCTTGGAATTCCATTTCAAATTATTAAAATTTAATATCAATTGTGATTTATTTTATAAATTGATACATTTGATGATTTGGTTTTATTCTTTTAAGTGAAGAAGAACACACAAGATTCTTATAGAGTCTTAATGAGAATCTTATCCATGACAACGTGATGAATGTCAAGATTGTTATGAAGAAAGTTTTAGAAAAAATTGATGAACATAAATATATTTTACTACAAATTGATGAGCGTGGATTCCTAAACCTTAGTCATTTGTTAAATTTTTATCGTTGAATTATTTTGGTTCATTTTATTTGTTGCATGCTTTAAGATCAATTTTAGTTTAATTAAAAATCACCAATTTTTCTAACTAGACTAAGATTTAATTGGTTTAGATCTATCTGATTTTCTTAAATTTATTCAATTCCATGTGGGTTCGACCTAGCACTTGTATAACTATATTTAAAAACGATTCGTGCATTTGCAAGTTACAATAAAATTTTACAACAGTGAACTCCAAAAATTTCTAAGTCAAACCTGTTTTTTGCTAATCATTTGAGCCTTCGCCTCCTGCCAATCACGGTACATAGAGAAGAGCTCCAGCAGCACCTTCGGATTCACGGTAGCTGTTTCAAACAGAGAAAAAGAATAATGAATTAGCTTCTCAACTGAACTGTTTCCAGCTTAAAAAGTGATAAATAGCATTGCAACAATTTAACTAAGAGGGAATAAATATCCCAAAAGTCATTCATGGAACCAGGATGCTTAAACATTTTGTGGTCAGTTGGTGCATGGTATGGATAGAGATAAATGACAATGATGATTAAGTTCCTTCAATGCTTTACATTTAAATCATAAATGTATTCTAGCAGGATGTGACGTCCTTGCTCTTTGTTAATGTTTGTGAGCCATAATAAGTGAACAATTCAGACATAAATGACAAACACCCTTACACATGATGATTAAGATGGATAAGAACACCCATATTGTGCAGATGTGCAACTGGGTGGGTTGGGGAGGGTGTGAGGAGCATGCAGTGGGGACACTATACTAAAGGAGATTTTGTTCCAGAAATTCTCGTCTTCACAATGAAAAATAAGGGAAGAGACAGGTAGGTAGGTTGAGGGAGGGAAGGGGATGCCTTTATGGAGATGGTGATTGAAAGCACTTCTGCTAAGCTTATCACAGATACAATTTGCAAGAAATTCAGAGTCAATCCTCTATTATCCCCTCCTTTTATTCATGAGCTGCCAGCTTCAGCTGGACTTCTAGAATAAAGCTTTTTCCATGTGTGACCTGAATTCAGGCCCCATCCTTGTAAAAAAAGCACTAGACCTCCAACACATTGGTGTTAGAAACAAGAAACCATTATTTTGTTGAGGTCACTTGGTCATTTCTGCATCTATTCAGTAGACCGGTCACAGATCATGAGTCTATAAAATTGCTACTCAATTTATATAAAGGATAACAGGAACACTAAAGTTCTAATAAGAACAACAGCTTTTCTTGGTCCCAATCAAAATAGAATACGAGAACAAGGGAGAGGAGGTCCTAAAGAGAAAACTGAAAAAGAAGTTAAAAAAATTAAAAAGAGGACGACTTAAAATTAACCATCATGATTTCTTATCATTATCCACCCATTCAATGCACCATTAACAGGTTTCAGTGAGACCATATATGTGCTGGGCAGAAACCCCAGCAAAGAAGATATTACCGCAACTTCTTCTTCTTCTTCTTCTTTTTTATAAGTAATCGAGATATCATCAAAGGTGTAAGGCACCCTAAGTACACAAGAAATATACAAGAGAAAACACCTATCTAGAAGAATAAAAAAGAAGAATAAAATCATGAAAAGATAGGAGCAAAGAGAAATATAAGCAGCTGTCCAAGTATTACCACAACTTAGGGGCCTCCAATATCAGTTGCTTCAGAGTAAAAATTATAATCTGTCTAAAACAATAAAGCTTAATTTGAAGTTATTTTGAGATTTGGATTCCTGGGTTTTGTTTGTAAGAACTAAAACCCGGATTTTCCTCACAGAATCAACTTCCTTGTCTAGTTATGGCATTAACATGTGGCTCTAAAAACAAGTAAGAGTTATAGACTGTAATTAGAAATAAGCAAATCGAAGAATTTGAGCAATCTATCCTCTATAAGAAGCACACCTGGAACCGAAGAAGACGGAGGTTTCCTCACCAATATGTCAGTCAAGCTACTCTCCGCTGGTGGTGCCGTCAGTATTGGTGTTGTCTACAAATTATACACCAAAATAACTTAGAAACAAAATAAGAAAGAACAACAATGATAATGATTTCGCAGTCCAAATTCAAATCATTTGTGACAAAGTCCTAAGGTAGCGCTTTCCTTGTTCGTTAAAAAAATTAATTAATAAATACCAAAACCCTATTCACAAAACACAAATTTGAAAATATATATACGAAGACATACTATTTTGAGGGATTTGAGCGTCTCTAAGATGGGATCTGCGACCTCCGATTGCTCGGACACGGTGGAGATTTCGTCGGCCAGCCTCTTCGCGTGCAGCAAAACAAGACGTTAATGTAACAAATTAGCGATGAATTTAAACAGCATTTAGTGTAGGTAATCTTGGAAATTTAGGTGTGGTTGAAGAGCTACCTGTGAGCTTGAGAGTGTGGACTCTGAGGCCCCCATGGCTACCAGGTGGTTGCGATCGAAACGCGGCGTTCAAGAGATGTTATTGTCTCGTGTAACACTCTGCCCAATCATCGCCTTCTTCGGATGGAAGCTATGTGGAGAACGGGAGTCTGCAAGTGATTTTGCTAATTTAGACCGGTATATAGGTTCCGGATGGGTCTCGGGTACAACGTCTCAACTTGACCCGCTATTACAATAAGCATTATCAATGATTAATGAGAGACGATCAACTTTTCCTCCATGTTCGCTCCAAACAAATTCCAGCAAAATAGTCTCTTCTTTTCTTTTCTTTTCTTTTTTTCTTTTTTCTTTTCTTTTTTTTTTTTAAGAAAGAGTACTGCTTTCATTAAAATAAACCAAAGACCCAAAGGTCCAATTACATTGTTAAAGAATACCATGACTGCCTAAACATAAAATCAGAACTAATTTCTGATTTGGGAGCAAACTACCTAAAAAACACCCAAATATTACAAGAACCAACGTTGGAAGCCACCCTAACAAATAAGCACCGCTACTAAAAAAGATGGCTGATCTACGCTATAAAGCGAAAAAAAAATTCCAATAAAATCCAAGCATCTAACAGGCAGTTTGCAGTTCTAACTAAAAAACACAGCATCTGACAAAACAACACCCCTACATACGAAGGTGGCCGGACAAACTGCAACTAAGAAAACCAAAAACAAAACAGAAAAAACACCACCCAAACAAAGACTCGGTGAGGGGAGGGAGAAGCCGCTAACAGGAAAACAACCGATCCTCCGAGAACCGCCGTCGGACGTGGTAGTGGAAGCCGAGAGAGTGGCGCATGGCCATCACGCGCCTGGGAGATCCCTGACGCGTGCATGCCACGCGCCGATAGGGATGTAAATAAGCCAGTCCGTTCGACAGCCCGCTCGATACCCGCTCGGTTTAGCTCGATCCGAACTCGAGCTCGATACTGTAGAAACTCGATCGTTACTGTTGAAACCCGCTCGATTAATAAGTGATACATACCCGACTCGCTCGACAAAACTCGATAGGGGCTCGCGAGTTCAACTCGTTTAAAGCTCGACCGGATCGCTCGCCCGACTCGTTAGTTCGACTCGTTAGCTCGTTCATATCTTACATATATATTAGTAAATAGTAAACATAGTATAATATATATAATATTACATATTAATTATAATATTTTGATAACAATATTTAGTATGTTAAATTAACATATTAAGTTATTAATAGTTAGTATATAACAATATAACAATATTAAATAGTTAGCATATATATATAAACACATATATCACATCACACATGATTAACAATAGTTATATATTATACTTATATTATAGTTACTTAGTTATATAGAATATATTAGATTTACTATTTGTTCACATTATACATATACCATTGTTTATACTATGTAGTTGTATATAATAACATATTATTAATTTGTTACTTATAAACTATAATTATGTAATATATTTTATAATATGCATTATATACTTACATATTATATATTTATATTATTAATAAATGCATAGAGGTTGTTCATAAACTTGGGCTTGAATTCTGCTTTGATCACTCATTGAAAAATTTAATAGTTTACATCGAGCTCTAGTTGAGCCTAGCTTGTCCAATAACCCGGCTCGGCTCGAATGTCATTTTCAACGAACTCGAGCTTGAGCTCGAGCTCGCCCGACTTTTAAACGAGCCGAGCTTGAACATGTAATTTATAGCTCGGCTCGAATTCGAGCTCGACTATTTAGGCTCGACTCATAAACGAGCCAGTCTTGAAATTTTCAAACTCGACTCGGCTCGGCTCGATTACATCCCTACGCGCCGATAAAGCAAAATAGTCTCTCAAATTAAGATATATATATATATATAATAGGAATAACAATAACATGTATTTTAAAAATGCATGCAATAATAAGATACATATGAGAATCACGTAACTTCAAAATTTATGTATGTTTAATAGATTAAATTGAAATAATTTCTTTTAATACAGTTTGAAAAGTTATTACAATTTAAAGAAATGTAAAAAGAATTCTAAATGGTCCTTATTCTAAATTGAGGATTATAAAAACCCTTTTTCCAATTTGGCTTAGGAAAAAAAAAAGGATGATAAAAACATTTGGCTAAGGATAATTATAAATTATGTCTTCTTTTTTTTAATAATAATTTAATACTTTTATAATACATTCTCGAATTTCTTCTACCCTTATTCTTGAACATTGTGTGATATTTAGTAAAATGAAATGATTATGTTTTTCGTTTTTACACGATTAATTCTCTCACATAATACATAATGCATATATATCATATGAAACACAAAATTTAGCAATAGATATAGGCTAAATAATTCTGTTTTCAAATTAATGACTCAATTATTGAAATAAAAATATTTGATTATTCATCTTGTTGAAAATCACGATGAGTTTTCACAGAATCACAATAGTTAACTAACTTAAGTGACAATTTATGATTATCCCTAACCACAAAGAGGTACTTGTAATTTATCTTAAAATTGTCTTTCAATTGGTGGATTACAAACATTTGAAATTACTTCATTTTGAGACTAATGTCTTGTTATTTATTGTTTATTTCATAGAGGGATAGGATAAGGTTGTAATCATTTTATGTAGTGCTACGTACTACACTCATTTTATTAAGTTGATGTGGCATAACTTATATATTAGTCTTTAAATTTTTTTATTATTATTATTATTTTTTATTTTTTACAATAATTGATGGGCATTGTTACATCAATGATGAAGGTGTAGTCTATAGCGTTACTCTATATAAAACCATATTTTATAAATAACAATTGAATATAATAATCATTTATAAATTATGCATAAGGTATTTACCTAGTATATAAAGCAATATTATCATAAGATTTAATGAATAGTTTTTTTTTTTTTTTTTTTTTTTTTTTGATAAAGATGAAGGGTATGTCTTAAGCTTGAGTATTAGGTCATAACTCCATATTCTTCTACAATTTGAATGCCAAAAGATGGGAGAAACTCCACTTGCTCTCCCTTTTGATGTTCATCATTTTTGCAATCATACCCTCAATTTTTACAAAGTTATAATGTTTGAAAACTTTGCAATGTCACCCATACCGTTTGATTTTATCATTCCTTTAGGTTTTAAGGTTAAAACAAATGGTTAATAGGTGAAATGTCCCTTATACCCATGTAAACTTTGTAAAATTATAAAATTAACCTAATTAAATAATTATTTAAAATAAATAAATAAATAATCCACAACCAAGTTTGGTCGTTGGTCAGCAGTGGATCAAATGTCACATTTTTGTTATTATTTTTAAAAAAATGTATATATTTTTGTATGTTAGTATTCTCTGTTAAGATTTAACAGGAAATTCATATGTTTAATATAAATGTAACTTCAACGTATGAAGTTATGCTGCCATTTTTCAAACTCTACATTGTTTTCTTACATTAGGGATAATATTCTCTTGATTATTGTTAAGGACCCTTGTTACACTCATAAAATTTGATAGATAATATGTCTTAAATTTGAGTATTAAGGATAATATTCTCTTAATTATTGTTAGGTCACCGTATAAGTTTCTTATCATTCCTTTAGTGGGATATTAGAATAATTTACATTCTAATCGAAACTTATCCGTTTTGTCTAAAATTTAGATACAACCCCAAAAGTTTCAACACTTGCTTATCCATCATCCTCCTAAAAATATCATCAATACATCAAGCTACAAATTTGGGTTGATATTGTAATTCTCTAAACAATTTTTTACTCTAAAAAAACCCTTTCTCTCTCTCTCTCTCTGGCTGCGACAAGCGAGAAGCTTGGCAGCAAGCATCAACGGCAAGCACACGATGAGTGTGGTTCACAAGAAACACAAATTGTAGTGCGTTTTTATAAAAAACGAATAGAAAAATAATTTGTTAATAGAATAATAGAGAAATATTTTAAATGAGTGGATAAATAGTAATATTTTTGAAAAGTGAATTGTTAAAATGAAAAAGTGAATTTGTTAACCATATGAAGTGGGTTTACTTACAAACATTTATTTTTATTTTTCATCGCGTCAATTTATAAAGTGTGAGGAAAATGATATAAGGGGGGATACTAATGTGGCTGTTTCCCAGATCTGCATGCAATCTGGGGTTAAGTCTCAGTCAACAGGACCAAGCTTGCCAAAAAAGTATGTGGGCCAGTGAGATTTTGCGACTAATAAGATGACATGGCAGAGATTAGAGGAAGGAGAGGAGCTCATGTTGGAAAAAGACACGTTGTTTGACTCATACTATCCACGTATTCACTATGGTAAAAAGAAGATAGATGGACAGGGTCCCAACAAAGCCCAACCACATGATTCTCTGTCTCTAACAAGCCACTGTCAAGCAGCTCAGCTGGAACCAACGATTGATCCATCTTTGGTTGGGCGACAAGATGGAGTTAAATCCTCCTGTAAGAAGAGGGCTAGGAGTACAAATACTCTGGTGCCGGTAGCGAGGGAATGTGAAGGTGAGGGGAAGAGGAAGGAAGCTGAGAGGGAGGAAGCTGAGAGGGAGGAAGACAATGCGGGTGCTATCCACAAAAAGGGCAGAAAAGCTCAGGCAGAGGCTGGTGATCAGCCCCGCCTTCACCCATGATTTGCTTAAGTTGGAACTGCCGGGGACTTTGGAACCTCCAGACAGTTCGAGCCCTCTACCAATTGGTACGGGCAAAGAAACCCAACTTGGTTTTCCTTATGAAAACCAAGACGATGCAAAGTAAAATGGATAGAATTAAAATGAAATTGGGCTTCGACAGAGCTTTTGTAGTGGATTGTAAAGGCAAAAATTGGGGTATCATCTTTTTATGGAATCTGGATACACAGGTGGACATTCAGAATTACAGCAGAAGACATATAAATGTTGTGGTGCAGAGTGGAAGCCAAGGTGGGTTTTGGAAGTTGGCAGGATTCTTTGGCCACCCAAATGTTGCGACGAGAGTGGAAGCATGGGCTTTATTGCGGCATTTAGCCAAGTTGGCACCAGAATCGTAGCTCTGTCTAGGAGATTTAAATGAGATAGTCTCTGCTTCGGATAAATCTATCTCCAGTTCAAGACCCTTGTCACAAATGCATAATTCCCGAAATGCTTTGGGGGACTGTAAGCTTTCGAATTTGGGCTTTAAGGGCCATAAGTATACGTGGTGCAATGGCCGAAAGGGAAGGGAGTATACACGTGAACGGCTTGATTGGGCAGTGGGAAATAAAGGGTGGAGTTCCATGTTTAATAATGTGGAGGTGGAGGTTTTGGCTAGTAGCAGTTCAGACCATAATCCTCTTCTGGTGACTTTCTCCAATTCTACTGAAGTTCGGTGGGCTAAAAGCAAGTTGTTCTGGTATGAGGCTAGCAGGGCCAAACAGAATGATTTGGTAATATTATCAAACAGGTGTGGAGGTTAAAACGTGGTGGTGTTAATCCTAGGCATACGGTTTAGGACAACCTAATAGGGTGTAAGAAGGTTCTAAAACAATGGGCAAGGAAAAATGACAATCCGGTTGAAGTCCAGATTCAAGAGAAAATGAAGGAACTACACTCAATTCAGATGATGGAAAGCAATGATGTCCTGACTCTAGAAGCTCCAGTAAAAGATGAGCTCAATGCCCTGTTATAACAAGAGGAACAAAAATGGAAGTAAAGAGCTAAAGTTCAATGGCTTCAAATGGGAGACCGTAATACTAAGTTTTATGCTTATGCCTCATAGAAGAATAGGAGAAGTCAGTTCACGCAAATTCAAAATAAATAAGGCAGACTATGCTCTTCTAGGGAGGATATAGAATAAGCTTTTGTTTCTTATTATAAGGAGTTGTTCATGGCAGGGGGAGAGTTGGATGTGGATAGTAGTATTCGTGCTGTTGAGAGGAAAGTTACTACCGAAATGAATGATCAGCTCCTGGCTGCTTTCACTATTGATGAGATTTCTGGAGCATTGAATCAAATGTCCCCATTGAAGGCACCAGGGCCAAATGGTTTTTCAGCTAGCTTCTATCAACAAAACTGGGTTGTAATTCACCCTGAGGTATGTCAAGCTATTCTCCATTTTTTGAATTCGGGGGTGATGGATAGCTCAATTAATATTACTCATATAGCCCTAATTCCGAAGGTGGACTCCCCTGTGAGTGTCACAAAATTTAGACCCATCAGTCTATGCAATGTCATTTATAAATTGATCTCTAAAGTGTTGGCTAACCGGCTCAAGATAGTTTTGCCCAGTATTATTTATTGTTCGCAAAGTGCCTTCATTCCTAGCAGGTTAATTACATATAACATTATTGCTGCATATGAAACGATGCATTCCATGCAGACGATGATGTGGAGTAAAACAGGATTCATGGGGATCAAACTGGATATGAGCAAAGCCTATGATTGGGTAGAGTGGTATTTCCTAGAGTCAGCTATGAAGAAGATGGGCTTTGCTGATAGATGGTTCCATTTGGTTATGTTTTGTGTTTCTTCAGTTACATATTCGATCCTTATTAATGGTGAGCCAGTGGGATTGATCAAACCATCTAAGGGGATTAGACAAGGGGATCCTATCTCCCCTTATTTGTTTCTCCCTTGTGCTGAGGTTCTAAGTGGTCTACTACAGCAAGCTGAAAGTAGGTGTGATAACTGGGTACCATATTCTCCAAAAGGCCAAAAAATCAGTCATATTTTATTTGTAGATGATAGCTTGCTTTTTTGCAAAGCTAACGCCATGGAATGGAGGAGGTTGATGAGAATATTGGGAATTTACGAAGCTAGTTCGGGTTAGAAGTTGAATATGCAAAAGACTTCTGTATTTGTTAGCAGAAACACTAGTTTAGAGAGATGGCAGGAAATTATCCAACTCTCTGGGTTAACTGAGGCTCATCGCATTGATTCATACTTAGAGCTACCGACTTTCGTTGGTAAAGATCGAAATCATACCTTAGCTACATCAAGGAGATAGTGTGTAATAAGCTTAATAATTGGAAGGTGAACTTTCTTTCACAAGCCGGAAAAGAGATTTTGTTGAAAGCCATGGTTCAAGCGATTTCTACGTATTGTATGGGGGTTTTCCACCTTCCTCATGCTTTATGCAAGGAAAGCAATGGGATGATGTAGGAGTTTTGGTGGAGCCACATGACAAATTCCTCGAAAATTCACTAGATGAGTTGGGAGAAGATGGGGAAGTTGAAATCGATGGGGGTCTAGGATTCCGACACCTAGTCCTTTTTAACAAGGCTGTGCTTGCTAAACAAGGGTAACGATTAACTTAAAACCCATCCTCTCTCACGGCTAGGATCCTTCGTGCTAAGTATTACCTACATTCATCTTTCCTGGAAGCTTATCTTGGTTCTAGAGTCCTAGACCTTCATTTGTATGGGGAAGCATTTTTAACGTTATGGATTTGTTGCAACTCGGTTTGTTATGGAGAGTTCGGGATGGCCAGTCCATCTCGGTGTGGAACTCAAAGTGGCTCTATAACACCCCATTAAAATATTTAATAATTAGATTTTTTTTAAGAATATTATTATTTTCTTTTGGTAAATTAAAAAGAGATTATCTTTTGGGTTAAAAAAAAATTAAAATTGGCAGATTAGAGGGACGTGTGGCAAGTTGGTAACCTCATGTTTTTTTTTTTTCTTTCTGGACGCCTCATGTTTTTTTTTTTGGACGGCCTTAATCTGCATAACATGCACGTAATGGTCTACTTCCTCTTCAAGTAACTTTCATCCGGTGTTCTGATTTAAATAGGCTGTGTTTTTTCTTTCTTCTTCACGTCTTCCCTAAACTGAACAGAGAAGCTTTCAAAATCTAGAGAATAATCAACAGGTATTTCTGAGGTTTTTTTAGCACACATTTTGTTTTCTAGTGCTTTAGCTTTATTGGCATATGTATATTATTCTTTCCTTTTCTCTCATTCTCAATACTCGTACAAGTCCCAGACTTACTATATTTGTTTTTCCTCTTCTTCCTCTTCTTTCTTTTTCTTCTTCTTCCTTCTCTGCTCGTTTTCTTTTCTTCTTCTTTTTCCTTATACCTTTCGGAGAGGGAGACGAGAATTTGAGATGAGGGAGAGATGGGGGGTTTGGCCGAGAGAGGGAGGAGAGGAAGGAAGAAGACCCATCCGGTGGGCTGGCGGCCGGACTGGGCAGACGACGCTGCCGGACCCGCAATCCACGGTTCCGCGTTGGCGACATCCTAGAAAGCCTTTTTCCGGTGCCCATACCATAGGAAGCCCATTTTCTTCATGGGTAAATGAAAATCTTAGTTTTTTTTTTTTTTTTTTTTCATATTTAGTTAAATTCTGAAAGGATTTAGAGCAGGATCCATATGGGTAGGCCGAACGGGTTTTGGACAGAAAGTTTATTCTGTTCAGTTGGATGAGTATTGGATGATTTTTTTTTTTGGTAAGTATAATTTTATGGCTTGAATTCCATTGTTGGGTTTGTCTCTGATGAAACTCTTGGAGAAGTTGTAGAGTTGTTGAAGAAATCTGTGGGTTTAGATATGTATGAAATTTTCGGTAGTTTGAGTAGTGTAAAATTTTCTTATGAAAATAAGGGCTCCTTGTGATGGCTGAATTTTATTATGAAAAAACTGTTTTTCTTTCAGATCCAGTTGAGTAATTGTGAGGGTGTTGGGTTTAATTTTTGGGATTTAGTTATATATGATAATTTACTTACTTGTTATATGTTCATTTGTTAGTTTCAATAAGACTGGAGCTTTATTACCTACATGTTTTAAAGTTAAAGTTAATTCAATATAAATATGACCAATTGTTTTGTAAATTATAGGTAGTCTCTTTAATCTTAAGTAATAATAGTCAAACCATGGTTTATTTAGACAATACCCTGAAACATATCGTTGAAATAACTAAATTGATGACATATGAATTAGTTAAGTTCAGTCATAGGAAGTATATTTGATTTTTATTTGGAAATGCCTTTTAAGTTTATCTCTTAATATTAGTAGAATAAATTTTAATTATTCTTTGAATGGTCTCTAAAAATAATTTTTATGGTCTAATCTAGGTAAAGATATTTAAAAGGTCTGCTCAGAAAATTCAGGTAAGAGAACACAACCTAAAAACCCCCGGCAAAATTTTAATAAGACTTTTCAAAAGAAAAAGTCGGGGATTTTTCCTAAACACCTTTATTCCTTCATATAAATTGTCTCTTTAATATTTTGTCATGATATCACTCTTATTATCAATTGTGCTTGAGAAATCATGTGATTATATGATATCAAATGTATATGTGTTATACGATGACTTCATGAGGTTTTGGTATGGTTGTATTTGTGCACCATCTCATATATGTTGCATGTGCTCCATGTTAGCGAAAAAAATGATGGCATCATCGTAATTATATGTGCATATAATACACAAAGTTTTACCACACGGCTGCATCGGGTGTTGATCCGGATTTGTGTAGGGGTAGCATGGCAACCACACCAAAAGTGTGGGCTATCGGTTGGGGGGTCTTCACCTAGGGAAGTTCTAACCCGACGGCTCTTCTCTGTGACGACAAGATGAGCGTTTTGGTTCTTCGGGATCGGTCCCCGTGGATATGCCAAACGTAACGTGCGCCGCTCACGGTTAAATAGCGGAGGTGGACCGGTGGAGGGTAAAACTTACACACTGCATAAATGATTCATGCACCATTTATTCTGCATTTGATCTAATTATATTTTATTTAACTGTTTATTTACTTGCTAAATTACTTGAACTCTATTTAGAATTCCTGAAAAGAAAATTACACTTTTATTGTTGTGATTTCCTTACTGAGTTGTCGAACTCACCCATTTTCCTCATAACATTTTTCAGATGAAGGTATACATTATTGTAATGAGAGGGGGAGTTCTAATGGGACTCCTTGTCGTTAGCGATCCTCAGATTTGGCCCTATTAGTGGGAAACCTGGACCCATTGTTCAGTGGATTAGCAGGAGATGTAGATATCTATAAATAGTAGCAGTTTAGCACCTGGGGACTCCTTCGTGGACATGGACTGTAGAGCTAGAAGATCACAATAGTACAGTTTTATTTTGTTATGGAAACTGTACACATTACTGTCCTTTAACTTAGGTGGTTATCTAGCAATGTTGGTTGCTAGCTTTTGTATTGCCACTTTACTTTTGATTTGTAAATAACTTTGAACCCCCAGTGTAACAATTTTGATACTGCTATTAGTATAATTAGTACTATTACTCGTGTCTTGGAACTCTCCGTCTTTATTTTTATATAAACTCACTTAGTTCGCGTTTTCCTTATATCCCAAAACGGGGGCGTGACAGGCTCCCTACACAAACTACATACCAAATCCAATCGACTCCTAGGATCCTGGGGGAGAATGTAAAAGTATCTAGTTTGATCAAGAGGGAGCACGATTGCTGGAATGAGGAGGTTATTAATGATGTCTTTGAAGCTACAGAAGCAAATGTGATTAAAGCAATCCCTCTGAATCCCTTTTTGCCTCCTGACAGACTGTTATGGAGGGGAACCTCGAATGGGGTGTTCACTGTGAGGAGCGCCTACCACTTTGGAAAAGAGTTTCAAGTTATGCTCCGTTTGTTTCGGCATAAAATGATTTCAGCATTTTTCGGTGTTTGGTAGAGGCGAAAATAATAGTTAATCAGAAAATGATTTATGTTTGACAAAAAATGCTTAGTAAATTTTGAAAAATGATTTACGTTTTTTAAAAGCATAAATCATTTTCCGAAGACGCCAGACGCATTCAACCCCTATTAAACGACACAGTCAACCTTCACTACAAGTAGTCGACCATCACTGAAATATTGCCGGTGCCGAAGTCTGACAGCATCCGGTCAATGTCGCCAGAATCCGGTTAGTCCAGATTCCGGCGACCGTATTCCGGCCATCTGGACAAAACGGCCGGATTCCGGCCGGCTGGCTAGACAGATCAGGCCAGAACGGCCGACCGGCCAGAACGGTCGGATCCCTACCGACTGGCCGGGATCTGGCCAGAATGGCCGGATTCTGACCTACTTGCCGGATTCCAGCGGTTCTGGCAGATTCCGACCAATATGCCGGAGTCTTGCCGTTCTGTGCCGGAATCCGGCCAACCTAGATTCCGACGAAACTATTCGGATTCTGGCCTTTATCTTGGATTCTGGTTATAGTAGCCGGAATGGCGGAATCCGGTAAAAGTGGTCGGAATCCTGTCGGTCAGTGACGAAATCTCGTCTTCGGTAATTTTTATACTATTTTACATTAATATTTATATGTTTTGAATAAAAATTGATTTTTTTAGGTTTATATGATTGAATAAAAATATTAAAAATATTTGTGATTTTCCGTACGCCCCAAACACCGAAAAATGCTTTTGACAAAAAATATTTTTCAGAAAAATGACTTCCCTGAAATCATTTTACCTCGAAACAAACAGAGCATTAGTGTATTAGGTTAATGCTCTCATGCTGGAATGGATCATGGAGTTTGGAAGGCTATTTGGAAGTTGAGGGTCCCTAGGCCAATGAAGATGTTTATGTGGTGAGCCTGCCATAATCTGCTTCCTACCCGAGTTAATTTAGTAAAAAGGAAGGTAATTGATAATGCTCTTTGTCTTTGTTGTGGTAGGGAGAATGAGACTGTGCTACATGTGCTTTGGCCAGCTGCCCAAGATATTTGGGGCGGTTGCACACTACAAAATAAAGACATTTATGGACGGTTTTTTTCTATATGGTTTCTAAAACCGTCTAGAAAATAAAATTTGCAGACGGTTTTTTTGAAACCGTCTGGAAAAAATTTATTATGGACGGTTTGATTAAACCGTCTATAAAATTCCAGACGGTTTTATAAAAACCGTCTATAAATTTATGGGCGGTTTTTTTTTTAAAACCATCGGTAAATTTTATTTCCAGACGGTTTAGTTAAAACCGTTTGGAATTTTATAGACGGTTTTTACCAAACCGTCTGGAATTTTTTTTTCCCACGCCATGTCATCAATCCGCGTGATACCTCTTATTTCACTACGTCCGTCAGATTTATTTCCCAACCAAAATCAGAACCATCTCTCTCTCTCTCTGATCTCTCAGTCTTCTTCTTCCCCCAAAACTCTCTTCTCCCCAAATCTCTCTTCTCTCTCTCGTCTCTCTGATCCTTCTCACTAGGTGGCGATCTCGCCCAGATATGCGTCCACGGTCTTGGCGACTCTCTGCATCGCAGTGGAGCAGTGCTCTCCGAAATCACCGGCGACCTCATTGTCCATGGTATCGATGTTCTCGTCATCCTCGTTGATGGGGATGGACGTGACGTAGGCGTCGCGGTGGTTGCCGCCGTATAGGTCGGTGTCGAAGGTGACGGAGGTCAAGGAAGCCAGTTGTTGCTCCATACACCTTCGCTCTTCCTGGGTCTTCGCGATCTCCGGGTCCATAGCGAAATGGTCGAAATTAGGGTTTTCAAATTTTGGGTCGTAATGTTGAACTTGAAGGGATTTGTAGTTGGTCTCGACACTCCAGTACGAACTACGAAGGGCTGGATACGAACGATTGAGAAAAAATTTGTCAAGTCGAAGTGCTTTGGCATATGTCGTGTAAAAACCACATGTGCGGTGATGAAAAAAAACCAGAGCATGCCGGAGAAGGCAGATAGGAGAAGGCACCAGAGGAAGTTGAAAAAAACCAGAGCATGCCGGCGATGAAAAAAAAAAAACCAACGAGAGAAATAATGGATATTAATTAATGATATTAATATATAAAACAAAAGGAAATAAATTGAAACAGGAAATTTTTTTTTTTTATAAAAAAAAATGAAGTCTAGACGGTTTTGGGCAAAACCGTCCAGAATTTTCTGGATGGTTTTGCCCAAACCGTCCAGAACTGCTTTTGGACGGTTTGGGTCAAACCGTATGGAATTCCGGACGGTTTTGCCCAAACCGTCCAGAAATTTATTTAGCGACATTATATCCTAGACGGTTTAAAATCGTCTGAAAAAACCGTCTGGAATTGATTCCAGACGGTTTTTCTGCATTTCTGGACTGTTTTATACCGTCCAGAATTTGCTTTTTTTTTTTTTCTTTTTTTTTTTCTTTTTTTTTTTTGTTTTTTGTAGTGGCAAGTCCAGCTTCCAAAAATGTAGGAGTGAGGGTACTATGTTTGTTGAGCTATTTGAGGATAGCTTACTGTGGTTTGACCCAGACACTTTGGACTTAATGGCAGTGACTGCTCGAAAAATTTGGCTTAGACGAAAATTCTCTGGTTTTTTATGGAACTTTTCGGCACTCGGATGACGTTTTAACTGAAGCAATGGTCTCTTTGGAGGAATTTAAGAGCTGCAATAGTTAGGAGGTTCAGGAGGATCCAGCCCCTCAAGTATCATATTGTCTCCTAAACAGTAACCTTGGCAATCTCCCCCGGTAGGGGTAGTTAAAGTAAATTGGGATGCGGCTGTTGATTCTAAGGAAGGCTGTTTGGGTCTGGGGATAGTAGCTCGAGATTTCCAGGGATATTTTTTGGGTGCTAGAAGTGTGGTGAAGCGTGTGGAGGTCGATCCTAAAACGGCAGAGGCAATGGCTGCTCTTTGGGCAGTACAATTTTGTAAGAAAGTAGGCTTTTTTGAGGTTATGTTTGAGGGTGATGCTGCATAGGTTGTTGCGGAAATAAAATCGAAGCCTCCTCATCTTTCAAAGAGCGACCATTTTATGGAGAGCATTAGCTCAGAGATTCATTTTTTAAGGTCAGCAGAGCTTGTGCATGTTCACAGAGAAGCTAACATGGCGGCACATGTGATGGCAAAACATATTTTAACTTGAAAGGAAGACAGGTAGGGGTGTACAAGCGGTTATAATCGGCAGTTATTGGCTAAAACCGCTAACCGCTAACCGCCTAGCGGTTATTTTTATTTTACCAACCGCAACCGCTAACCGCCTGGGCGGAGGCGGTTATTTTTATAACCGCCGGTTAGCGGTTATAACCGGCGGTTTGAAACCGCTTTTGAAAATCGGTTTTGGGCCGGGTTAAAATCGGTTTTGGGCTATTTTTACACCAATTTTTGGCCAGATTTACACCTGTTTTGGGCCATTTTTTGTACAGAAGACTAGTTTTCAACAATCACATTCAGACAAGGCTGAAACTTATTTATATCAAGTTCAATCATCGGGAGCAACAATCTGGCAACCAACAAAAAGTCCACACACACAAGGACGACCGAATCAACTCAGTTAATCCCTCCCCCACTCCACCCCCACCACCACCACACACACACAAATGACTAATATAACAACAGAAACACAAAATAAGTATGCTCCCTCATAAGTCAGAACTGAAGACTAGTTTTCAACGACCATATTCAGACAAGGCTGAAACTTATTTATATCAAGTTCAAACTAAAATTTGAAAATGCTGAGCCTCTTTTACAATGGGAGTTGACATTTCTGAAACACCATTTCTAAACACTAACATAAGCCGAAAACCCATCAAGATAACAACTCTTATTTCCTCTAAAATATACACAAAAGAGAGAGCATAGCTGCGTAGATAATCAGAGACTAGAGAGAGGGATATACCCTGGTGTCGCTCAGTCGGACGGAAGGAGTCGACGGACGAACGATCGGTGTGGAGTCGACGGGCGACGACGGCTGAACTGTGAAATGAAGGCCGCGGGAACCGTGAAAGCAGTGAGTGAAGGACCGAACGTCCGAGAGAGACGAGAGGGCAGAGATGAGAGGGCAGAGACGAGAGAGACGGCGTCGGCGACAACAAGAATGAAATGGGAATGGAAAATGGAAACCTAAACCTCAGAAAATATGGTTTATATATATTACCAAAACGGCGTCGTTTTGGGCATTCAGCAATGCCCAAAACGACGCCCCTCTACTCAGGTCAGTTTTTTTTTTTTTTTTAATATATATATATATATAAGCGGTTAGCGGTTATTTATAACCGCTTTTAAAACCCTATAACCGCTAACCGCCTCCGCTAGGCGGTTATAACCGCTTTTATAAGCGGTTAGCGGTTAGCGGTTTTAAGCGGTTAGCGGTTTTAAAGCGGTTACAACCGCCCCGTTTGAACACCCCTAAAGACAGGTGCTGGCTTGAGGATATTTCTTTGTGTATTTCACATATTGTTTGTAGGGAGAAGTTTTTTCCTAGATCCTTTTGTTTTGAGGATCAAGTTGTTTGATTTTGATATTAATAAAGTTGTGATATTCTACCGTTCAAAAAAATAAAAATAAAAATAAAAATAAAAATAAAAATAAAAATAAAAGAGTATATCCTCTTGAAACAAATCACAGTGCTTAGGATAATACCGGTGAAAAGAAAAAAGAAAAAAGAAAATGAAATCTAATAATGCAGGCCGTCGTGTCCCGAAAAAATAGCCATAGGCCCATGTCCGCTAAACCTCAAGGACCCTGGCTTTGGTTTCTTGCCTTTAGAAAAATAGCCATAGGCCCATCGTCGACGCTACCCATCCAAAGTTCCAAACTACGTAGTTTTGCGTTATCGCATATCAACTCCCTATAAGCTCCTCTCCAACAAAACCTTGTCCAGGTTTCAAGCTTCAATCCGAGAACGAGTTCACGCTCCGATCGCCGTGTACCAGCATGAGAACTCGTAATAAGGATTCGCCAAAACCGGCGACCGCGAAGAAAACGCCGCCGCCGAGGAAATCGGCGTCCAAAACGTCTCCGAATCCTCCCGATTCGGCTGCGGTTTCGGATACTCCGAAATCGACCGCGGTTTCGGATACTCCAAAATCGGCCGAGACGAAGCGCCCTTCCGCCACCAAAGCGAAGCCGGTGAACAAGAACGATGCCGCGACCCCACCGAGCGCGGGTTCCGATTCGAAACCCCAACAGTCATTAGGTAATTGTCAAACTCTGTTAATTAGTTTAGTTGATTAATTGTTTGTTTGAGTACTGGTTTAGTTTCCCGGTGAAAGTCCTGTTTGGAGTCCTGAAACAAATATAAAGTGGAGTTCGTTAGTGTTATAGTGGTTGTTGGTTTCACTAAAAGAAATCAGCTGATCAAATAGGCCAATAAGGTTTAATTGAGCGGAACCAAACGCAAATTGGGTTTCTTGGGATATTTACGAGAAAGAAAAGGAAGTAAATTTGTGTGTGTATGTATTTGTTGGCATTCTTATGTCACTACTGAAATCGTAATATTTAATTTATGGGCTGCATTCTTAGCTTACATTGTTTTGAACTAGTATCCGAGGAGCCCAAAGCACCAGGTGGTGTTGCCCAGGTGACACCAGGCACAAAAGTTGTCAAGGTGATAAAAAGGGTGGTGAAGAGGTCTGGAAGAACAAAGACACCCACTTCGGTAAAAGGTGTTACAATGCAGACACCCAAATCTGGGGAATCTGTGAAGGCTAAAGTTGAAGAATCCCGGGAGAAGGAGGATGTAGAGGAAGCCGCGGTTGAAAATGTTGGAGAATCTGGGAAGAATGAAGAAACCGTGACGGAAGTGGGGGAGCCTGTTGTTGAAAACGCCGGAGATTCTGCAAGGAAGGTAGGAACTGTTATGGAAGTGGAGGAAACTGTTGTTGAAAGCGCTGTGGAAGTGGACGAGCCAGTTGCTGAAAATGTTGGTGAATCTGCAAAGAAGGAAGAAAGTGCAATGGAAGTGCAAATAGCTGCTATTGCAAATGTTGGAGATTCTTTGAGGCGAGAGGAGCCTGTTGTTGTAGAGGTTGCAGAATCAGTTGAGGATGAGGAAACCGATGGTGCAAAGGACAGAGAGGAAGTTATGGAGGAAAAAGAGGAGGATACAAGAGATGTTGAAAATAAGGAGGAACCCAATGTTGAGCCTGTTAACATGGGAGAAAATGTCATAGAGGACTTCCGTGGAGAAGATGCTCAATCTGTGAAGGAGTTTGGGAGTGATGAGGCAATGGAAGATTATGGTGATAGAGTGGACCTTGGTGAACATGGGGAAGACGAGCTTGCTGAGGATGATCCAGAGGAGCCTGCTGACTATGATCCAGAGGAGCCTGCTGAATATTCGGAGGCATTGGAAGAAGAATGCAGGGAATTAACGGCTGTTGCTAAGGAGCGCAAGATTAAAAAAGAGCATGAGATATTTGTTGGTGGGTTGGATCGGGATGCGGAGGAGGAAGATGTGAGAAAGGTCTTTGAGAGGATTGGAGAGGTAGTTGAAGTTAGGTTGCACAAGGATCCATCTACTAATAAGAATAAGGGGTATGCATTCGTGAAGTTTGCTAATAAGGAGCATGCAAAGCGGGCTTTGTCAGAAATGAAGAACCCTGTTGTATGTAACTATTCATACTTTTTGTTTTGCACATTTACACTTTTCATTCTAATTTCTTATTGTCTACAGATTCATGGAAAGCGGTGCGGAACTGCACCCAGTGAGGACAATGACTCGTTGTTTCTGGGTAATATCTGCAATACATGGACAAAGGAAGCTGTAGGTATCAAAGAATTAGTATTTAATTATTTTATTTCTTAGCTTTTGTACTGATTCTTGATACTAAATTCAATGACAGATCAAACAGAAGTTGAAAGAATATGATGTGGAAGGTGTTGAAAACATCACTCTTGTTGCAGATGTTCAACATGAGGGATTGAGCCGGGGTTTTGCATTCCTTGAGTTCTCTTGCCATGCAGAGGCCATGCTTGCTTACAAGAGGCTTCAAAAGCCTGATGTTGTTTTTGGCCATCCTGAGAGAACTGCCAAAGTAGCTTTTGCTGAACCTTTACGTGAGCCTGACCCAGCAGTCATGGCCCAAGTGAAGTCAATCTTTCTTGATGGGCTTCCACCTCACTGGGATGAAGACCATGTTAGAGAGCAGCTTAAAGGTTACGGGGAGATTGCACGGATTGTCCTGGCCCGGAATATGTCAACAGCCAAGAGAAAGGATTTTGGATTTGTTGATTTCTCTACCCATGAAGCCGCTGTTGCTTGTATTGCTGGTATAAACAATTCACAACTGGGTGATGGGAAGGTATTTCTTATTTGAAGTATTTGTTTTCTTGTTTATTTTTTCTCTCAATTATGTGTACACCTTAAAAAAAAAAAACCATGATACATCAGGGATTGATCAGGGACGGGCACATTGGAACAATATGACAGTTGACTGCATGGTTTAAAAACAGACCACAGAAAAGGAGGGTGGTGGGTGGGTGTTGTAATGTTCTTAAAATGAATTGATCTATACATTCATACAGAACATACATATATACATGGAAGTATACATCCACACACACACAAAAAATATTTTTAGCTTAGATTTTATTACAATGTTGTTCTCTGCAAGGCTTTTATCACTCAGGCATACACGTCTGTGTATATGCAGGTGCATGGTGCACAAGAATAGTAATATTTGACATAATTTATCTTTAAACTCTTATTGTTGTATTACTAATTAAGTTCATTATATTGTTGTCATATGAACTGCTAGATGAAAGTGAAAGCAAGGCTTTCAAATCCTTTGCCCAAAACACAGGCTGTGAAGGGTGGAATGTGTGGTGGATTTCGAATCGGCCATGGCAATGGTGGAGCAACATCAAATTTTGGTAGTTTGTTTACTTGTGAGAATTTGAATTTTGTATAACTATAATGTAAAGTGGCTTTCTTTTTTTTTTTTTTTTTTTTTCTCATTTAGCTTCCTGTTGCCTACAGGAAGAGGGTTTGGGCGGGGAGGACAGCCCTTTCACCGTGCAAATTTCCAACGGAATAGGGGTTTCTATCAAGGTGGACGTGGTCAAACTGGTAGAATGGGTTTTCCGAATAAATATGATAATCCATATACTGAGTTTCATGGGAGGCAATTTACTGGACGAGGTTATCTGTTGAGCTTACTGTCTTGTATTTAGACAAGCATTCTCTCTCTCTCACCAACATAAAAAGAAGAAGATGCACATCTTATAAATAGCTGTCTTGTTAGTTTATAATAAATTATTCTTCTTCTACAAAAGCAGGGGGAAGAAGGGATTCATTTAGAGGTGGTAATTATGCATCTGGTGCGGGACGTGCGGTTGCTGCCCCGTCAAGACCTAATCTTGATCGACCCTGGCATGATGCTCCTGATAGAGGCCGTGGGATGCATTTTCATTCTAGGAGGCAACCATATTCTCCGGAGGGACACTTTGACAGACCTTTCATTGGAAGGCACTTTGATGACCCTTTTTTTTACGAGGATGATGCACATGGGATGAAGCGCCCGTTTTATATGACTGTGTGTTCTTATTTGTCTTTTTGGCTTCATTTATTTTAATTTAAATTGTGTGTTTTCATAATCTTTACTGACTTCTATAGTATCTTTACTTGTTGACATAATGCTTCTGGGTTTTAGGACCATGATCCTGATTATATGGAGCCTAGTAGGTTTCGCCCGCGTTTGGATTACACTGATACATCGGCTTTTCATGCAAACAGCTATCGTGGTATGATTTTTATGTTTGTCATTCAATTTTTCTTTTCTTTATCTTGGCATATTCTTTACATCAGATGGATCATTTAACTGACTTTATGTTCCAGATACTTATGGAGCTGGCAGCAGTACCTACCCCCGTGATTATTATGGCCCTGATGTGAGAAATCCCTATCATTTTATTTAATTTCACTTGTACATTGACATATCAATAATATTTCATTATCAATTTCCTGTTGCAGTATGGTGGAGGTCCATATTCATCTTTCTATGGGAGTGACCGCCCATATGGCAGTGGCTATTACTATTAGATTCTAGGAATCATTGGTAATACAATGCTTTCAATTGCAAATTTCTAGTCCATTATTGTGAATTCTCTTCTATTAATTTTTCTGAGGTGCATAATTGTTTTAGGTGGGCTTGGAGATGCGGGATACACTTCATAAGTGATGAACAAGTGACTTGCTGCTAGAAAGAGAATGATGCTGTCTAATCGTGCTCCTGCCTGCATCAGAAAAGTTGAAGTAGCATTATATATTCTCTGCGTGTCTTCATACTACTTTCCTCCTAGTCCTTCACCTCTCTTTACTCTTTAGTTTACTCTCTATGAAGTCTTTGGTAGAATATCTTGGGTCTTGATGCTTATAGTTTAGGTTGTGTCCTAAAGACCTTGACTAAGAATTGATTGATGTATTTTCTTCTGTTGGAGACTGGACGGACCTGCCCCTTTAGCCTTAGGTATCAAAATCTTGAGGATTTCTGATATGGGCTGTTGTGTTAAAGTGCAAAAATTTGATTGCTTTGTTGATGATACAATCTTGATGCTTTGGGAAATTTACTTGAAGTCAAAGTCAAAGAGTTTCAGATTTAGGTTTTACATTTTCCTTTGGTGGAGGTGCTGAGGTTAAACTTTTTAAATGAGGATGGAGGCTTTTTGGAGAATGCATTGAATGTTTTTCTGGAGAGGAAAAGGTTTCAAAACTTGCATGCATGACAGAGAGTTATATTATTTTGACAAAATTCTGGAACTTGCAATTTTGTTGGAAGTATTTATGGATCAGACAAGATTTTGTTCTTATTTATTGTCGAATTGAGGCATCATGCATTTAATCTGAAAAACTGGTGTTTCCCCTTTGTGGAATCAAGATTTCAAAACACATTTTGTTTTGATGCCTCCATAGGTATACCACAAGTGGGTGAGTGACAGATCTATGACATATAGAACTTGATCAAGTTCAATATCACATGTTTTCCATGGGAGAGCTCTATGGTATTTCCACTTGAGTGATATAATTTGGCGTGGTTATGACTTGTAGTCCATTTTGTTTTTTTGGTGAGACAAATCTGTGTTTCCAGGTGATGGTTATTAAGGTTCAATTAAATCCCAATTTCGATTTTCACTAAGATACTGGGGAGTAATAATGTAGAGACAATATCGGTTTCCGTCGCCAAATTGAAGTTTGATATGAAAAGACATGCTGCTTGAAGTTAAGATGGTTGAATTGCTTTTCTAGAGTGTTAACATTTCTGGTGGTGGTATATGTGCTATTTCTCTGTTCCTTTGTGAATTGAGGACAGGATCTTGAATGTACTCTTTCGGTTCGCAACTGAATCAGCAGTAGTGAGCTAATTGGTTTTGATAGTCTGAATTTTTATGAAGTATAATAGCTTTGTGTTTGTGGTTTTAGAGGTTATGATTGTATTGAATGTTGTTAATGGACTTAGGGTTGGTTACTATTGGAAACAGAGGCGTCGGACGTTATGACTGTTACATCCTTTTTAGGTGGTAATTTTAGGGTCTGTTGGAAACAGAGACGTTGGATGTTACGATCATATCATGGTAATGGACTGAGGTATATCATTGGCCGCTTGATGCAAAAAATGAGATGAGAAATGCATATAGATCTCCCCCTTCCATGACTATGCTTTGGTTTCTAATTTGCTTCATTCACTAACACTAGGTTGTTGCCTTTCTAAATCTTCATTTATAAATTACCAATATCTGGAGTATGATTAGGGTTATTTTGGCATGGTTGTTTCAAAATATTTTAATATTTTGCTTTCGGTGGATTAACATAAAATATTTCAGATGCCAATTTCACAATGAATATCCACCATCTGAAACACAACCAAGTATTTTTAGCGCTTCACTGTTGGTGGACTTTACAAAAAAAAAAAAAAAAAAAAAAAAAAAAAAAATCTTATTTCAAATTTTCAATTAATGAGTCATCATCCCAAAATTACAAATATAGCTATTGATTATTAGGATCTTTTTTTGTCTCCATATCTTGATGCTTCTAGTATCTAGAAATAATTATTTCCCCAACTTTTTCCTCCTCATCTTGTCTACTTACCAGTCCCAAATACTTTATCAAAGCATTGTTGAGGAAAAAGCCCGAATCATGTAGAATTTAGCATTGATAGAATAAAAAAGGCTAAGGTATTTTTTCTTTTTATTGTTTTTTTTTTCCTGAATATTGGTATATTCCATTTATAATCTTGTTAAGCTCTTTGAAAGGATTTTAAAACATGAATTTGTAACTTCTTAAAGTTGGCTTTTCCATAATTATTATGTTTGTTTAAGTAGATGCTTGACATCAAAGGGTCCACAGCTGTGCAAGAATGCTGGTACCTCCTTGCCTGGTACTGTAGAATTAAGAGTGGCTACTTGGCTACATATTCCAGGTATTTAGACTGATGCATTTATGACATCTTGCAAACGTATGGTATGTTGGCTACAAAGTGTCTCTTATTCAAGTCATGTCCTCCAGCCTAGGTTATACCTTTTCTGATTGATGCAAAGTTTCGAGATGGTCATGGTAACTACTTGTAGAGTTTTCTCGTTATTTCTTCATTTTGTTTCAAAAAAAGGAAATATTTTGGGTGGCCTAGCAGCTCTGAATTTTACCAGCATTGGCTCCTCAAAGAGCTGGGTCAGTGGTATGTAAAAACACGATAGTTTAACTAGCATCATGTATTGCTTCTATCTTGGTATTAAAAAAAAAATTGATTTAATCTGAAGAATTCCATTGATTTAGAATTTGATTTAATCATTCATAGTTGGTTTCCTAATTTCTACTATTGAACTTGCATAGTTGCATGGTATTTTTTTGTCCTAAGCATTGTTTTTATTTTTTTTATTTTTTATGTATTAGTTGCTCATTTGAGCCGCAACACACAGAGGTCTCTACTTAAAAATGCATATTTGAGGACAAAGTTTTCTTCCAACTTGGTTTATTAAAATTGACACATTTTTAGAGCATGTGATTTTCACCAGCTCTAAAGACATATATTAACGTGATAGATTGGGTTGGAGGGATTTATTCCGAACCTATTTGGGGGAAAATGGAAATTTACATAATCAAAATTGCCCTCAATTGTGCATGCACTCAATTAGTTAGAAATGTCCAATTACAAGACATATCACCTGTTTAGGCCGTAACAGGCATGTTCTGGCCTGCCATACTCTATGGTGGCAGTCATTGCACGAGGCCCAATTAAGCAATTAAGGAGGTTGAGTTACTGAGTTGCCAAGAAATCTTACATGTGAATACACGTTAACAACAATTGCGGCTTTTTTTTTTTTTTTTTTCAACTAAATTAATTATCTTGATTGATCGTCTATTAATTTAGGGTTAAACATCTTTTTTGGTCCCTGAGTTTTGATAATTTTATTTTTTAATTTCTGAGTTTCAATTCGTATCACATATATTATTTCAATTTTAGAAAAAAGATCAAATTAGTACTCCAGTTAAGTTTTTAATCCAAAAACTAATGGTTCGCCATGTGTCAACCTCAAAGGTTAACATGTGGCACTATATAAAAAAAATGAAAAATGAAAAATCATTAAAAATTAATTAAAAAATATTAAAATTTAAAAATATTAAAAAATTAAAAATAAAAAACCAGGGGGTGGCTTTCAATTTTTTATTTTTTAAATTTTTGTATTTTTTAATTAATTTTTAAAGGTTTTTAATTTTTTTTATGGAATAATTGCACAGTTGGTCCCTGTGGTATGCTATAATTATTTTTTACTCCCTATGGTTTAAAAAGTTCATGGGAGGTCCTCGTGATATGCAATAATTACAAATTGATCCCTAGCGTCAAATTCTGTTAAAATTTTTGACAGATTTCGTCAAATGCCACGTCAGTGACACGTGTTGCCAACAAGATGGCGACACGTGTCTATCGTAATAAAAAATATAAATTTATTAAAAAATAAATAAAAATACTTTTTTTTTAAAAAAAAAAATTTCAAAAGAAAAAAAAAAAAGAAGAAAGCTCAAAGGGCTGGCCTGGCCGCCCCCAGCCACTGGGGGTGGCCGCAGGGGGTGGCGCGCGGCCACCCCCAAACCACAGGGGGTGGCCCGATGGCCACCCCCGGCTGGGCCACCCCTTTGAGCTTTTTTTTTTTTTTTTTTTTTTTTTTTGATTTTTTTTTTTTAAAAATAAGTATTTTTATTTATTTTTTAATAAATTTATATTTTTTTATTAAGATGAACACATGTCGCTGACGTGGCATTTGACGGAATTTATTAAAAATTTTAACAGAATTTGACGCCAGGGATCGATTTGTAATTATTGCATACCACGAGGACCTCCCATGAACTTTTTAAACCATAAGGAGTGAAAAATAATTATAGTATACCACAGGGACCAACAATGCAATTATCCCTTTTTTTATATAGTGCCACGTGTCGACCTCAGAGGTTGACACGTGGCGAACTGTTAGTTTCTAGACGGAAAACTTAACTGAGGTACTAATTTGATTTTTTTTTTTTTTTTTCAAAATTAAGATATCATTTATAATGTGAATTGAAACTCAGGGATTAAAATATAAAGTTGTCAAAACTCAGGGACCAAAGGTGTATTTAACCCTTTTAATTTAAGTCGATCTTTTAGATGATTGTAGAAAACATGAGTCACCCTCGACATTATGCACATATATAAGAAGAAGTCTTCTTAACTATGCTTTTTTGATTCATTCCACCTCGGGCAAATTGCAAAACTACAAGAACATATAGTATAGCAGAAAATTATTAAAAAACAATTATGGAAAAATTATTAAATTGATTGTTATGGTTTTAGAACATATAGTATAGCAGAAAATTATTAAAAAACAATTATGGAAAAATTATTAAATTGATTGTTATGGTTTTAGGTTGTGCCAAATAACTATGAGGTTTTTAAAGTCCTTCCATATGAATTCTGACCATTTTTTTTTAATGGGATCATTATGTAATTACAAGTTTATTCTTAATAAATTACAAAAAATAAAAGTATAAAAGTATAATTTTATTTTATTTTATTTTTTTAAAAGAAGGTTCGCGTTGGGGGTGGCTCAACTGCCCTTAAGGCGTTGAGTATGGTGCCCAGTCTTCTTTTTCTTATAAGCTGATGGCTTACAATTCTTATTTGTCTTCTTTTCTTTTCTCTTTTGTTTCTTTTGTATTTCTTACAAAAATACAATCTCTTGAATTAATATATCATTTAAGTTTAAGATCAATAATTAAACAAAATTTTACAATTAATTATAAAATATAAAAATTAAATCATAATAAGGTATAATAATGTTTACTTTAATAGATAAAATATGCATATTTAAACTATTATCACCTACCACCAAGGATGTTGGGCAAGGTGATGCGATGCTTGAGGGTGCTGTTCTTGTGGAGCACGATGTGGTCTTCTTTGGCCTTGGATTGAATCTAGGGTGAGCGAATCACTATTAAGCCTAACCATCCCCTCAAGAAAATGACCAAATCTCGTTGGTCCTACTCAATCCAGTTCCTTCTCTCTTTTCTCACAAAATTAAGAACTTATCCAAAAAAAAAAAAAAAAGAAAAAAAAAAAGCATTCCTTTGTAATAATTCGTCCTTCATCGTGCACTGCATCTTTCTCGTCAAAATCTACATTGATGTGCCTTGCCAATTTGTCCCATGCTTGGCCCAGACCCAGAGGCCACTCAGATCTACGGAGTGGACACGTTATGGCCCCGCAGCAGCTTGCCAACAAATTAAGAAATCTGGAAACGACTGTCACTCTTCTTTTTTAATAATGCTACACATCATTTTTTTTTTTTTTTTTTTCCTTTTTTTTATCCCCTAAAATTACTGAGGCTCTTAAAATTACTATTGAATCAAAATTCATGAGTGATATATCAAAAATTCAATAGTGATTTTAAAAGCCACATCAATTTTGTGGGAACAAAAATAGGACTCTTTTTAGGCAAAACGGCTAAATGAAAAAATTTACTCAAACTTGGTTGGAGTTCTTTTATATATATAAAATTTGATTCAGTCTATCTATCAAAAAAAAAAAAGAAAAAAAAGTTGATGTGTTCAAAAAATAAGGATAAATTTAATAGATTATATTGAAGAAATTTTTTTCAACCCAATATGAAGGAAAACTTCAATATGTTTGGCTTTGCGATTTCACATGTCAAAAGTGTTTAAAATTGCAGAATGTGTATCATTTGGGAGTTTGTTTTTAAACATTTATAGCTTGAAAACATAAAAAATACAAGGAAATGAGCTTTTTAAAAATGCACGATTTTAAAAGCTAAAACCGCGATTTTAAAGGCCAAATCGCTAGTTTACCAAATGTTTAACAACGTTTTTAAAAATTGCATTTTTAAATTGCAAGTATTGCTATCACAAATTCAAACGGATCCTTTTTGTCCCTTTTAAATCTATAGCATGATAACTAGAATTTGTTATTAACAAAATAACATTATATATGAATTCTTATTTCCTACTCACCCGTGTAATTTCTAAGAACCGTAAAATTCGATATGCATTGAACATTCGCTTTGCAGTATGCACCTTATTTTGAAAGCACCGTGGGTCATGAATATCATTATTCTCACTAGTTTCAAAAAGCAGTGTGTTTAATTCGCACGGGAAGTATGACTATTCAATATTACTTTTGTAGAAGCGCGCTTAACTGCGGAGTTCTGATAAGTATATGACTATTACGACTTTAAAACGAGCTGTGTTAAGAAATGTACGAATATACATATAAATACATCTTTATCCCCATTCCCAGGTAATATTAGACGTCACACATAAATGAATATGAATAATCACAATAGTATACCGTATCAAGATTTTTGGAGGGCGAGTCACTTTTAAAGAGAGCATATTAAAGACCACATGCTTTAATGGAATTACTTTTATAAAAAAAAAAAAAAAAAAAAAAATCAACTAAAAACTCATTCATCAATCTTGATAGAGTGTATATGCACACATACATATTCATATTGGAGAAAATGTATCTAACTTTTATTACCCTAATGTTTTCTCATTATTTTGCTATGCAATAAACTTTGGATTGTATATGGAAAACTGTTTTGGTTTCATTCCTTTATATCACACCCAATTGCTAACCATTTTACTCCATTCAACCCACATTATAATCCCTGGTTTCTCAGCCTTAATCTGAAAAAAAAATTCATCTTGAAATTCCATACCAATCCAAAGAAAATCAGTCACAAACTCAATCAGAAAACACACTCTCCTCGCACACCATGGAGAAGGAAAACAAAAAGATAATACAAGCTGGAATTCCTATCCCCATTCAGCACACCTGTCTCCCATTTGACCCACTACCCCCTCTCCCCCCAAAAAAAACCCAACGCTCAGATATTCCTCCACGTGTATGTTCCAGAACTCTCCATGCACACAGCTGGCGATCCGCGTGACCCCAAACGGACCAATCAGAAGCAGAGGCTGGCTCCCACACGGATCGCTCCCTCGCTATACATACCCAGAGAGCCATTTCTAAATGGCGTCAGAGTAAAGTCGTATTCTCAGGATTTGTGTGCGAAATAAATTTTCGTTTCTGTGATTCGTAATGTCGGCCACCGAAGTTGTAGCCCCGGCCGTAGAGCAACCGGCTCCGGAGGCACTTGCCGCCGTCGTGCCCAAGCAGAAGACCGAGAAGCCTGTCAAGGAGAAGAAGCCCAAGGCCCCCAAAGAGAAGAAGCCCAAACAGCCCAAAATCGCTGCTCATCCTCCGTACTTCCAGGTATTTTCGCTTACCAAATCGTCGATAATATGTATAATTGAATTTTGAGTTTGTCATGTTGATTCTGGAAGCTTCTTTTGTACTCATGTGAATTTTGATTTTCATTGTTAGATCTGAATTTTTTTTTTGAATCGCTTGCATTCTTAGGTCTGAAAACTTGAATTAGGGAAGTTCTAGAGCGGAATTCAAATTATTTTGTTGATTTTTGCAGATGATCAAGGAGGCTCTATTGGCCCTGGACGAGAAGAGCGGGTCGAGCCCGTACGCAATCGCCAAGTACATGGAAGAGAAGCACAAGCTCGAGCTTCCATCAAACTACAAGAAGATATTGGGTCTGCAATTGAAGAATTCGGCCGCTAGAGGAAAGCTCATCAAGATCAAGGCCTCGTACAAGCTTTCCGAGGCTGGCAAGAAGGTCACGGTCGCAAAGCCCACAAACGCAGAGAAAAAGCCCAAGCCCCAGGCCAAGTCCAAGCAGACTACCAAGGCCAAGCCCAAGCTGACTACCAAGGCCGCTCCGAAGGCCAAGGCAGCGGCGAAAAAGCCCGAGGCGGTGGCGAAGAAGCCGGAGGCCGCCGCTAAAAAGGCGCCGAAGAGGAAGGCGAGTACTAAGAAGGTTGGGCCTGCGCCTAAAAAGCCCAAGAAGTCGACCCCTGCTAAGCCCAAGTCCATCAAGTCCCCTGCCGCCAAGAGGGCCAGGAAGGCTGCTGCTAAATAGGTGTTAAAAAAAGTCTAGTCGTCTCTCTTATGTATAGGAAATGGAATCTCTGGTTTCTATGAAGAAAGTGTTTACTTTTTAACTTTCGAGCAATAGATGTAATGCTGCACTCGTAATCTGCTTTTAGGAGTTATAATGGAATTAACATTTTCAGCCTTTTTGTTTTCAATGTGCCCACTGATTTATCCATTTTAGTCTTTCATCGAATTAATCAATTCTCGCGAATGGGCCGTAAGGAAATGGAGAAGAAAGTTATGGAGAATATATGACCTCCCAATTAAAGGGGGAAAAAAAAAATGCCCTAAGAGAAAAACTGTACCTCTCTTTTTCTCTTCCCCCCCATTTCTCCTTGCAAGGTTTGATGCAGCATATCATTTTTATGTTTTTTTTTTCTTTTTTTTTTGTCTTATTATTTTTGTTGGATTATTATTATTATTTTTTTTAAATTAATGTAACTCTTAAAATTAAAATTGAATTAAAATTTAATAATGATTTATCGTAAATTTAATAGTAATTTTGGGGGGACAATGGTAATATATAACGTTATTCAATTATTTTTAAATAAATTTATAATCTTTTAATCTTTTTTGAAAATTTTTATCCTTATTTTGTAACTTTTCAAGTTTAAAAACAATAGTATGAACAGAAAAAGAAAAGAAAAGATAGTCTCAAATTTCATAGGTTATTTTCATTATAAAATAACCTATTAAATCGCCCTGCACAGCTGAATCAAACTATCCAAACACCATCAACCTACAAAACCCACCTCAACACCTACACAAAATTAGCCCCAAGGCCCCCAACAACCACCAAGGCAAGACAAATCAAAGAGTCATCAAAGAAACAGCCAAAAAATTGTCCCGCCATGCTTGCTGTCACCGCATTTATGCCGCTGTGCTTATGTACCTAGCCAAGGGGAGAGAGAGATCGACAATGAATAAAAAAATTGGGCAAAATTATTTGGTTTTTATACAGTGCTAACTACATTTATCTAAAACTATAGCAACTCCAAAATATATTGTAGCACTGATGAGTCCAATGTTGATTAATCTTTATGGGTTCTGACCAAATTTTGGTTAAAAAAATTTGGTTAGTCAAATACTAGTGATCTTAATGCTCTTCAAATGTTACTATATTTATTATTAGTCGAAAAAGGGGAGATTAACCTATCAAAGCATTGACAACTAACAACTGACAAGTTAAATGTTATTTTAGCTAGTTGAAATGTAAATTTGGGTGAAAATGCTCCATCTTCATCACCTACAAGACAAAAAGATTAAATAAATGAGCTTGTCGGGTATGCTGACGGGTCACATTCCGATGCCTAGTGGCCTAGTTATAGGCATGTAGTTTTGGTACATTGAGAATGTTTTGATTAGAATTCAATTATGATTCTAATCCCAGACCGAGCGTGTGAGATTAGATCTTATCCCTTGGGGAGTTCTGTTCGAATATGATAACTCTTTAATTTGCTGAGTTCAAACAGATCTTTTATCTCATATCGTGTGAGATAAGAGGTAATCCCGGTATTTTCAGGATTAGACCTTCTAGCGCCTTTCCAAGGATTATGGACAAGATCTTCCCATAATTCTTTGCGATAATTTCGGTATAAGGATCTTAGCATATTCCATCCCAATCACCTTGTGGTAGTCCTGAGAAATCTGGTCCCCGAACCATCTGGATATGGGCTTTTCGTATGAATTTTTCTTTTATTCTCGGAACAGTGATGTTCCGAGGCTCATCAGCTGTATTCATCATTGGTCCTGGTAACCGAGGGATATTCATAAGATTTTCTAAGCAGCATTCGAGGTGTCCACTATTCGAGGCATACACTATTCGAGGCATTTAAGACTACTCAGATCTTCGTGGGCCTTTGACGAAATGTGACTCTTTGCTAGGCTTGATGGACCAAATGGGCCTAGTCGCGGGCTTGTATGAATTTTGGGAATTAATGATAATTTTTTCAAACAAGGTGCTATAATACTCACCAAATGTAAAAAACTATATATTTTTTTCATTCTATCTTTCACTCCTTTTGATCGAGACTGATCGAGCCGTAAGTTATTTAAAAAAGTGGTATAAAAATTAGAAAAAAAAAATGATATATTTTTTTTAGTTAAAATAATAATAATAAAAAAAATTCCTAAGCGGGATGGGATGTAAACGGTGACAGAGTTGTGATAGTCGCCGTCGATTTTGTAATTCTTAAACCGCCTTAACCGCGCGTCTACCTACAAAAGTGATATTTCTGAACTCGGGAATTAGTTCGTCTGGTCTCAGGAAATTTATAAAGAAACTGAAAACCCTAGTGGTTCCTTCCCTCAAATCTTATAGATTCGCACTAACAACAGGTAAGTCTTAGACTCATAATGGCCCGTACCAAGCAAACCGCCCGCAAATCCAAAGGAGGAAAGGCCCCCAGAAAGCAGCTCGCCACTAAGGTCTCTTTTCTTCTTCTTCTTCTCTCTCTGTGTAATATGTGTTTTAGATTTCGTATTTTTGTGATTCTCCATTTGTGTTCATGTCTGTAATTCAAGGGATTTGGGGGAAAGAGCATAAGTATCGAATTCTTAATTTTTTTTCCAAATTTTAACAAAATAATCTACTTTTTATTTTATCTGTTACTTTTAAAATGTTTTTTTTTTTACGTTAAGCTCTTTAAATATTTCTCCATTTTAATTAGAAATTATTTTTTATTGATTTTGGGTGCAAACGGAAAAAAAAAATGTTAAAAAACTCAATAGAAAATACAATTTGTGAGCTAGACTTGTAGTGGGAATCTGACAAGAGATAAATTAGAGAAATAATAAAGAGCTCGATGCAGCATAGTTTTTGAAGGTATTCTCCAAATTTTGGAATAAAGTTTGAATTAGCTAGCTTGATACAGTTGCTCTTAGGGTTTAGTTTCACTGTTTAATTCTGTGTTTATTTATTTCCATTTTTTATTTGGAAACAAATTGGGCGCACTTGTTTTTAATATCATATATGTATGCCATTAGGGCTAGCTAGAGTTGGTTTTGTGTTCTTGGTTTTGTATGAGTTGCTGGGTTTGGAAACAGAACGAATGAAATTGCAGAATTTGAATGTGGAGGAGCATGGGTTTAAATGTCAGAAGGAAGTGAAAGGAAAATTGTAGAGCATTGCTGTATAAGCATTGTCTATTTGTACCCTCAAATTTTCGAAGATGATCCTTAGAAATTGACTTTCTTATTGCGTTGTATGCGTACATGATCACGAATTGTAGTGAAAAAAAAAACGAAGAGGGAAATTGTGGCATTTTGTGAAATAGTAAAATCGAACTCATGCTGTCAGTCCCATTATAGTGTTCGATTTATGTGTATGCATAGATGCTTTCTTTGTAGTGAATAAATTGAGAAATTGTTTTTGAATGGGCGTTTCTCTGGTTTCCATAATCTTTCATTTTCTAGAGCGTGAGGATTGTAGAAACTCAATGAGCCGAGGCTAGCGAAACTATTTGGATTTTTTGGGTGTAGAAACGCTGTTTATGGTTACATAATCTGTAATTTTGGATTTTATTGATCGGTAATGTGTTTGCTTTGGATGTGAAGGCTGATGGAGTCAAGAAACGCCACCGTTACCGCCGGAGAGTAAAGCCTAAAGCCTCGGATCGTGAGTATCAAACTAATTCTCCCCCTCCGAGCCCGGTTACAGCTTCTAGGCATGTGGAGTCTGGAGCTCCCATCCCCTCAAATGAAGAAGGGCCGAGATCTCCTCCACTTCTGGCGACTCAGTCGGGTTCTCTTCCACACTCCTTGGCTCCCGCTCAAGCCGAGGATCGTCCGCCTGTTCTCCCGTCTTCACAGCAGGCCGTGCCATCTTCAAATTCGTCTACTTCTGAGGGAGCGGGTCCCTTCGGTTCTACTCCGCTGACTGTCGGAGCGGGAGTTTCCGAGAGGAAGGTCCCGATCAGGTCTCTTAGGGACGATTTGCTAGGATGCCCTTTGGAGGCTATCTTCGCGATTGTTCCTGAAGATTTCGTTCAGGATGCCGGGAGGACTACTCCCGAGAGATTCGCCGATCTGATAGTCCATCATCAGTTCTCGGTACGATTTGTTCTTTTCCTTTCGTACTTCTATTTTTTTTTTTTTACTAATATTTTTCTTGATGTTTTAGTTCATAGTCAAATTGGCCGCTTTGTACCGGAACTTCCAAAGTCACATGAGCACTTATCCACAGGAGGTGGCCGATATGCGGGCCAAAATCCGAAGCCTTAACTACGAAGTCTCTCGGCTGAAAGGGCTGGAGCCTGAAGTGGAGCGATTGCAGAACTTACTCCAGGCCCGGGACCAAGAGATAGCGGAGGGCCAAAGGCAGCGAGAGGCATTGGAGGATCGTGCTTCCAAGGTCAAGACACTTATGTGTGAGGCGTTGGTTGAGTTGACCAAAGTAGGGGAAGCCAAGGATAATTTGGCTGCGGAGCTTGGATCGTCTCAGGCCCGAGGGAAAATGCTAGAGTCGGAGTTGAACACTGCCAATTCCGCGAAGGAAAAAGCTGTGGCCGAGCAGAAAGTTGCAACCGAGCTGCAGAAGGATGCCGAGAGCCGATATAAAAGACTTCACAAGAAGTATCATCACTATAAGGCTAAGGCAAAGCGGTACTTGAAGCAGCTTTCTCTCGTGCCCTGGCTTCGGGATCTAGGTTGGGCTCGCGGCTTCATTTGGGGTTTTGAGAACTATAGGACTTTGGTTCTCAATCCTCAGTGTTTCAACTTCTGTCCCGAAACTGTGAGTCACGCCCTTTTGGGTATTCCGGACGAGGCGATCCACGAGCTCGAACAGATGGGAGTGGATCATTTCCCGGATGTTCCAGAATGGGGCGAGTTTGCTGCTAGCCCCTGGGAGGTTGGTCTCTCTCCTCTGCACTCGATTTCCGAGCCCACATCCGATATAGCTGTTGAGGGTGATGGTGATGAAGACTTGTAAATTTTTGTAATCCAAATTTTCTTTAATCAAAATTTTTTGTCTTCATACCTCTATTAATTAAAACTTGAGTTTAATCAATCAAAATTGTGCTGTAACCCTAAATCCTTATTGAATATAGCCGCACTCCTGTGGACGTAGGCACATTGTCGAACCATGTAAATCTATGTCTAGATTTTTTTTTTTTTTTTTTTTTTTTTTTTTTTTTTTTTTTCTGATTACATATTATTCATCATTGTTGTGTACGGTAACAACACATTTAGGAGAGGCCTTTTAGTTTTTGGTGGGGGGATGTCTCGATTGTCGTTTATGTTTATGCAGTGACCATATATAATTTTTGAGCGGTAGCTGGTATTAAGTGGCCTAGAAAAAAAAAAAAGATATTAAGTGATTTATATAATTTCATTGGATAAAAAATTATATTACTACTGAGTTGGTATTAACCTGTTGAGTTGCTTCGAGTACATGTGTAGCTGTTTAAAAGTTTATTACGAAAATTGAATATAGTTGATATCGCACAGTTTGATTCTTTTGTTGCATTTGTGAAAGCATGGCCTAATATTCTCTTTTTTCGCCTGGACTGGTTAGAGAAGATCAAGCTCAATTTGCATGCATGTCTGTGTTCTAGATGAATGTTTGGTATAATGAAGGGCTGGAAGGAAGTGCTACTGGATCTGCATTTCTGCTAGATGTGATCTACAATTCTCAAAATCAAGGGCTAGTGGATCTAGATAGATGTGATCATAAATTAAGTGAATATTCACCTACTTTCAACCAAACCCGGTATGTGTTTAATCAATTTTTTTTTGGCTCTGCTTTGGGTCCTGTAAAGATGCTCGTTGTTGTTAATGCTCTGTATGCCTAGAGCTTAAACACCAGTTGAGGCTTTTAGGTGGCGGCTGGCTGTTATCAGTAAATTTTTTCTGTAGACTTGCAACCAACTTGTGGTGCCAGAGCTTTTTTTTTTTTTTTTTTTTTTTTTTTTTTTTTTTGCCTTTGATGCAGTTAATTATTGGAGCTAACGAACTTGCAAATTCCCAAACAGAAGGGCAAAATTGTACCCAAAATAATAATGTAAAATAACAATTTTGTCCTTATTTTTTTAAAGGTGCCCAAAGTCTCTAGTTTATTTTGAGTTAAACATATTTTTGCCTCGTGTGGTTTAACTTTTTTATTTTTTACTTATTGTAGTTCATTTTGTATTGCAGATGGTACCTTGACTTTGGGAAAAGACGGAGATGGTTCCTCCTTCCAAATTTTCGTCTAAAAACTAATGGTAGACCACGCGTCTAATCTCAGGTATTAACATGTGTCCTATGCATTAATAAAAAAAATTAAGAACTTAAAAAAATAAAGCTTTAAAAAAATAAAAATAAAAACAAAAGGAGGAGCCACCCCCTTGGCCGGTTTGGGGGTGGCCGAACCACCCTTGTGGCCCATGGAGGTGGTTCAGCCACCACCAAGGGCCAAAGAGAGAAAAAAAAAAAAAATTAAATTTAAGGGAGTTTGGCCTTTAGAGGTGGCCGAACCACCTTTGTGAGTAGACACGTGAACAACCATTAATTTTTGGATGGAAATTTAGACGGAAGTACAATCTTCATCTTTTCCCGAAGTCAAGGTACTATCTGCGATACAAAATGAATCATATGAAAAAAAAATAAATAAAAAATAAAAAAATCTATCTCCTATTTAACCCTATTTTAAATGATGAAATTGTTGTAAGATGTATTGGGCCTTTATTAGCATTTTCTGTTGGTGTGAGGAAAAGCTCTCTCGTAGCTTTCTCATTATAGTAGCAGCCCATAGTACTCAGGAACAAACAACTTTATTTGTTAATATTTTTGTTTGGAAAAGAGAAAATAAAAGAAAAAGAAAAAAGAAAAAAATTATTACCAAATAAACTAAAATACAAAACACTCAAAATTATTTTCTCTTTTATGACATTAGAACATTTTCAGATAAAAAACACATTTTAAAAAGTATTAACAAACGAAACCACTATTGTATTTTTGTGCATCCAGTAGTTATAACACCTCCTAGAGTCTCGTGAAAAATGGGTAACAAAAAAGAGTAGGCATGTATTTACCAACGGGGAGATGGATAACCCGAGGTTTCGGCTCTTCCATGTTCATGTAATGACACTCTAAAAAGTTAGTCGCACATTGGGCGAGTGGTTTTGCTCACATTGAATGCATGGATTATAAAGACACTCATGAATCATAACTACTAAGGCCTCGTTTGTTTCAGCGTAAAATATTTTGTGGAAAAGAGTTTTCTAATTTTTAAGTATTTGATACGATGTAAAATATTGCTCAGCTTGAAAATATTTTTAGTTGACTATGAAAAATAACCTTCACGAGACATAAAATGATTTACGCTTTTTATCTGCGTAAACAATTTTTTTTGTAACTCTATCATACTTTCAAGTAGGCAATTGTGAGAAGGCTCTTTAAAGGACATACTTGCTTGACAGCTGCTCCGTTTATTACTTACTAGATAAGAATGAGCTTTAATTTATTCACCTGATTGAGATTGAAATTAGGTTACGTTGTGACAGGTGATAAAGATCGAATTTATACAGTACTTGACTTAGATTGGGATCTTGCACAACTGGTTCAGATATAATAAATTAATTAACGTCTTTAATTATGGCCCTTTCAAATGGGGGTCCAAAATGCTCTCCTTCTGACATTGGGTTCCAATTCGTGAGGCGGCCGGGTTCATAGTTTGTCTCAGTTTTAGAGAATAGACCTGTCGGAAAAGAATCCATGAGTTGTTGCTCTTTTTCGACAATATATGGTTTCTTGCCGAAAGTGTGTTTGAGAAGGATTAGGACGTAACAATTTCGAAAGATTTCATATTAAAATTGGCCAGTAAGTGATTTTTAACGACAGCTTTACAATTAAGAGTTGGATTTGCCCCGTAATTTTGCAGGCTAAACGTGCTTGTTTAAATAAAATGGCGAAGAAAATCCTCAAAAAAGAATTAAAAAAAAAAAAAAGAATTTGAGATGATCGAATCCCATTATCATATTGATTCCTTAAGCTAAATTTTGATCTAGCTATCAAATACGATGGTCGATCACTCTTTTCTATTAGATATTAATTTGCAGGAATATTAGTAGAGATAAAATTTAAAAGCTTAAACTAATAAGAAATGAAAAATTTAATACCGTTCTCGGGAGGTCGATGAGAGGCTTAGCTAGCAAAGGCTGTTCTTTTTCTTTAATTTTTCTTTTTATTATTCGTGAAATATATCTTCTACTTACTTTTGAGAGGTGTTCATCCTTATCTTTGCATGAAATTAAAGTTCATAAAAAATGGGCTCTCAGTTGCATTGTTGCGTGCCATGATAGGTATCATTGTTCTCCAAAAAGGAAGCTCGTTTGAGTCAACCATTACACTGATTGCCATCGATCCATGCTCATCACCTTTCCGACACTGTCTACTCCATTTTCAAAAGCTTAACGTCACTTTACGTGGAAGCTTTTGGTTGGCGCTAAAGCTTAAATACATGCCCGACCAATACTCGATCAGACAGCACGTCGTCTAACAATTGTTGTTTTTATTTAACGCTCGGAAACTATCACACCTGGAGATCATATATTCTTTTGGCATCGATCGTTGATTCAACTTCAATTCGTTTTCACTGCACTCATTTGAGAGAACGTGATTGGTCGAGTTGCTTAATTATTATTGCACCTGAATGAGACGTTTCAGCGGCGGGGTCGGCAAGAACATGCATGTTTGTTTGTAATAGCAAAATAATTAATTTAAAAAGTGGAAAAACACTGTGCTACCTTGCTAGTGATCAATGGCAGTGATTGGTAGATGCCCTTTTGTTGGATTTCAACACTACTCATGAAATTACTTATTATGTGGAAGGCCAAAGATAGAGATTGGAGTGCCTCGTCACCGACGGCTGCCGGGCTCTTGGATTTTATTAGTGGTCATCTAGACAAAATTTTCATGAACCATTATCAACTCAATTGCTTAAAGAAATTAGGAAATTAATTACTAGAGGGTTTGGTTACCGGCAAGCCCCCTATGATCGACCACCCACCGAAGAGCCCAAAAGGTCCACTGGCCCACAACCCAAATAGCCATCCAAGATCCGAGTGCAACCTTGTTCAAATAACACGCCTAGCAGTTGATTCTCCCTCGATCAATTTAGTTAACTACCTTCCCCACGTCATGCATCCTGGCCTTCCCTATAGATTTAGGGAGGGAATCTCCACGTCAATAATAATTTACTGGTAGTAAATCTTAAAAACCTAAAGAGGAAGCTAGGGCAAAGACGATGACCTATATAAAAGAAGCCGGAATATTCACTCAGGTATGCCTTATTTGGCTTAACAAAACTCTACTAAATTTTTTTCTTCTTATACACCATGCCAACAGGTTTGAGTGTCAAAAGTGATCTCTCCAGATCTAACCCTAGCGACACCCTATAACCCTTTTTTTTCCTTGTAGTTTCTCTCTTTGGCGAACGGTGTGCAGTACTCACTGTCATAATAGAAATGTGGGCTTATATTCTGCATGAGAAAGTAATTAATATTAGTCTCTAGTACTATACAGGCCACATGGGTGGAGACTAGGACGTTGTATCGGGTTAGAGTTTTAACTAAAGATGGTCCTCTTTTTTTTCTTTTTTTTTTGGACATAATGAAATTAGCCGCTCGCTCTTATATATAGACGTTAACATAGTACTGCTAAACCACACAAATTCTCAGCTGTGTTTTGTTTTTTTTCTCCCTTTTCTCTTACTTTTCACTGAATCACATGGTTCACGACAATCCTAATAAGAATTTAATTGTGGCATGATCATGAAGTCGTTCGGTTGAGGGAACACGGTTTTTTTTTTTTTTTTTTTTTTTTTAGGGAACAAAGTAATTAATAACTCAATATTGACATAAAATTATGAAGAAAACGACAAAGAAATGTTAGATGATTCTCTCGTTGCAAACGAACCATGATATTGGCTTGTTTTGCTTTTGCAAATTAGGTCGGAATAATGGCTTTAAAGATAATGTCGCATACAGTAGAGACCATGCATTATTGGAGTGATCGACTAAAGGCATTGCCATTATTCCCGATGCAATAGTTTCTAAATTAAATACGCACTCTGATTGACATAAAGCTATAGCAATTATAATTAAACTGGGTTAGAATATATTCCATGTTTGTAATTCGTGATTTAATTCATTTTTTTTTTTAAGGCTTATCATAAATTTCCTAGCTATCTTATTTAGCCTACTTTACCTAATTCACCACGTCTTAAATTCTTTATAATTAAATACCATCTAATGTGATACAATTCAACCTACAATTCAATATATAATATATACAACAAGGATGTAGCCGCGATGGTAATTCACGGTGGTTGACGTAGACCTTTAAAGCTGAACCACTCCAAAACTCATTGTCTCTTTCATCTCTTTGTTTCCGCTATTTCATCCTTATTTTATATTTCTCATAAATTTCTACATAGTATCAGAGCTACTTTTCCGTGGCTTTTCATAAACATCTTCTCCTAGCATTTTCCTGGAGGCCTCCCTATTGGCATTTTCTTCAGCGCTCCTACAGTTTTTTCGAGTGTCTTTTTGAATCAGTGACCGCACCAATATTCAAAAGCTTGAAGACATTTCTAATACTGTTGGAATCAGTCCATCGGGTTTCACGGCTTCCAGACCTAGTTAATGACCCAATTCGTCCCAGCTCAACGACCCATTTTCCTGTGATCCACGACCCTGTGTGACCCGACCCATAATCAGACTTCCACGACCAGCTTGCTGGAGACAGCTGGTATGCGTTCTCTGTGTTTCCCTTTAGCCACCACTCCTTAGTTGTTATTGTAGGCACCGCCTTTATGTAGCTTTGGAAACCACTGCCGTTATGAAATTCGATCGCTGTTATCTAGCGTTCCTCTAGCCGCCGTTCCCCAACCTTCATTGTCCGCTACCACCGGCTCCAACGACCTCCCTATCGTCACTGTCTTTGGTAGTCAACTGTAATGTTTCGACCACCGTCCTCACCGGTGTTCTCCTCTATTTGTTTTCTCTACTTCTGTCACGTTCACCGCCACAACCAAATATGTTCCACTTGAGCTCACAATCAAATTCTTCTTTGGCATCATCAAATTATTTCTCATCTAAGCTCACATTAAATTTTCTACTCTTGCCACACAAGATCATTATCTACTTCATCAACGGTTCTAAACGATGAGCTCACACTTAGCTTTTGATGCTTGCCACAACCGATCTCTTTTAGAAATATATATATAATTTTTTTTTTTCTTTCCAAACTCAAGCTTCTATTTTGAATTAATTGAGAGGAGATGTTAGAATGTATTCCATGCTTATTCATGATTTAGTTTACTTGTAGTTCTATCATAAATTCCATACATTATTTAGCCTACATAACCTTATTTACCACACCTTATATTCTCTGTAAATACCAGCAAATTTAATACAATAAAGGTGCACTTCATAGTGGTGAACACACACACACACACATACATATATAGGCCTCTAAGATTGAGCTATTCCAAAATTTCCTGTCTCTTTTCTTTCTTTTTGCTTATGCTATTTCTCCCTTATTTTCTGTTTATCATAAGTTTCTACAAATTGAATGCTGCATAAGGTGATTTATGCATGCGCTTGGTGAAAATTTTGTAATATTACTGTTAATTTCCCTAGTAGAATCTTCTTCTCCGTTGCTAAGTGGAAAGAGACTTATGAGGTGCAATTGCCCCGTTATGCTTAATGTGGATCATATATATGGAGAGAGTAGAATGCATGATGTTTTGAAAATTGTGAGAAATCAAAGCAAGAGTTCGAGAACATTTTGGTCAAATCGCTCTTTATAAATTGGCTAGGGGCGTACAATGCTTTTTTTTTTTTTTATTAACTTTTCATAATTTGTGAATTTTGTTCTTCTTTTAGCCTTTAATGAAGACTATATTTGTATATATCTTGCGTACTAAGGTTATGTCCATATGCATTTTTAATAAAATGAATTACTTACATATATATATTAACAAAAAATCACCGGTATTTTTCTTTTAACGGGGTGTCGGTCCTTGCAACTGAAAATAATAATAATAAAATAAATTTCATGTTAAAATCGTCCTACACTTGATCTTTATACAAATTTAATATAAGTTCAAAAATTTGATAAGTAAATTTAATTAAGTGACTAACGTGATAATAGTGACATGCATGTGATATAAACGGCCACATCAATTTATAAAAAAAAATTATAATAAAAGTTGTAGTACGTATAAAAGCACCATTTACATGACACCAAGGCTGAAAAGTAGGCTGAATTTATGTTTTGTGTTTGCTCAATCAAATAATCACTTTGGTCATAAACATAAATCAGAGAAGCAAACAGGGTTAGAATATTAAACCTGAGATTAATTAATTAGTGATCGATGTGTGGTGTTGTAGCACTAGGAGGACATGAGAGGCTAAAACACAAGAGGGTCAAAATGACCATACAGACAAAGCATGCCCAACAGGAGCCACGTTGCACAACGCATGCTAGACAGGCCATGGGCCCACCAAAACCCACACCCGAGAGATGCTCCCATGCTGACCACGATCAATCTAATTCAATCAATTAACCTTTCTCATACTCTCCCCTTTACTCTCCCCTTTATGCTTTGGTGTCTACCAGTCTACACTCACAAATAATTTCTTCCAGGGTTCTAACTTCCACAATAATCCTACAGGGAGATTTATTTATTTATTTTTTTTAAAAAATTCAATCTAATTTATACACATAATTTTTACATATATTTTAATTTATACATATAATTTTTATATACTTTAATTAAGGACGTACATATATGTGTCGGTTTTAACAATCATATATAATATTGTTATATTCTTTTAACATTTCTACAAGTTTTACCGCATATTCACAATTAACATGTTCTTATGTATACTGTAATTCCATATCCAAAACAGAGAAGAAAAAAAAAATGTTGTGATTAATATCTTGTACTTCACCTATAGTTGCCTACCATTAATATTTGAGTAATGCTAAACCACATTTTTATTTCACAACTATTCCATAATACTAACATGAAAGTCTCAATTCAACCTTTGGATAACTTTTTAATTTTTTTTTTTTAAAAATTGAAGTTGGTTGACATTGCTAGGTTAGCATTATGGAATCATGAAATAAAAATTTAGTATATTTCTTAATATTTATGCACTTCTTGAACAAGTTCGATCGGTAGGAGCTAGGTGCCCTTTGCAAGGATAACCAAGTACTCTTTCAATCTCTTCTAGCAAATGCAGGCGATTACTTCAAGTCTGGCTGCATTTGTGCTTTTCCTTGATTGTATTAGAGCTTTTGTAGCTCCATATATTTAAGAATTTATTGTCACAATATTGAACTTCCATCTCGTCGTTTATTGAAGTGATTCTTGTAAAAATCATGTATAACTTGTGTGTAGTTAAGATAAACTACATGGGTGATCAACCGATGCTCAACATACATGCATGTGAACTATTTTATTGAAATGGAAGATAAATGATAGATACAAGATTCGAACTCAAAACCTTAACTTTGTTATGATACTATGATAAATCATTATTTTTAAAAAAAAGTTTAAACTGATAAAAAATAATAAATTTAATTATTTTAATTAATATTTTAACCCATGCTCGATCTTTACCAGCCAACCCCCGGAGATCTAAACTCTAAAGTAGTAACAAGACAAGAACATTTACAATAAAGAAGTCAGACTTGATCTTGTTAATCAAGCCCTAAACTCAACTATTAATTACTCCCCATAAATAACGACTTGTGGGTCGTTTAACCGGGAAGCAGCTAAATTTGGATAGCTTCGGCTGAATTTGATTCTTGAATTCTCACACAGATAGATTTCACTTCGTCTATGGACAGGTATAAGATTTATACCTTTGTTAATTTGCTTGGGTTGTCAGTTTCTCTAATTTGCCACTTACTGACTGGTTGTTAATTTACCAGTTGTCTCAAAAATTTATGCCGGTAAGAACCCGTAAATTAAATTATTAATTAATATTTTAACATTGTTATGATATAATTGAAGACGTCAAAATGGACTTTAATATTATTAATGCTTCGCATGGTTTATATACGCATCCCACTAATTATTTCCATCATCCGATCGAGCTTCATTTCATGTTCGATCACTCCAATCCAATTTCAGTACAGATATTGGAACCCTAAATTAGTATTAGACTAGTAATCATTGAAATTATGACCAGCTTAATTATAAATGAAGATTTCATTTCTTGATATAGAATGACGCATAATGTATCTCTTTTTTTCTTTTATTTATTTATTTCCTTTTTTTTTTGCCCCTTGAACGGCAAAGAATCTTTTTCAAACATAGCATGTTATAAGATAAGTACTCTACCTAAAGTCCTTTTCCTGCTTTTTTTTTTTGACTTTACTATTCACTTTGTTGCTGGTTCAAATAATTTCTGTGTACCAATTCTGATGCATGCATGGTTTGAAAGAGAGAGAGAGAGAGAGAGAGAGAGAGAGAGAGATGCTTCACTCGATCGTTCACAAGCATATTTTACAAGAATATTTATGATCTGATCTCAAAGATCCATAAAAGCTCATACATTTATAATACCACAAATAGAAAATCTCTTAATCTCTTAATTGAATCGATCTTCATTTCTCAAATATGCATATCCCAATGTCACAGTCTGAGCTTGAATTCAAGAACCCATTCAACTTCGTCTCTTCATCGTCGACCCTACTACTCTGCAATAACAGCAATGACATATCCGAGTTCTGATTTGCGCCAAAGCTCGATTCTCCATCACCCTCAAATCTATCTTCTTGACTCAATTGAGAAGCAACGAACTTGTCAAGGGCCCTCCAGTCGGTCACTTTCTTGGTGTTGTTGCACCCGCTATTCATTTGCTCTTCTTCTTCATTATTTTCTGATATCAGAGATATTGAGCTCGGCCTCTTTATTAACGGCAGAGATGGGCTCTCTAGTTGAGGAAGCTGAACAAACTGATCAGAGGGCATGAAACCCATGTTATCCGCTTCTATCTCTTGCTTACACATGAAATTCTGTGATAAAAAGTTCTGGGGCTGCCTTGAGATGAAATCAATGGGATCCACCACCGAGCTCACCCCACTCGGTTCGTCATAGAAGTAGCCTGAGTCCCACCCTTCAATGCTCTTGCTTTGGCTTGTCGTTCGCTTCTTGAAAGCTCTGCATACTACCCATCCTTCTTCCTGTAAAAATGAGTTAAATATTTAATTAAAATAAAATTGTGAGTCAGTGTTTGAATTCAAAACCACTATCTCTGATACTATATATATAAAATCATTACTTATCTTAAAAGTTTAAACTAAAATATATAAAAGAAAAGTTAATTTAACGATAAGATTTTCAGTTTTTATCTGTAAAAAGAGATTGATAAGCTCCTCCCTGCGTCTTCTTTTTAATTGGCATGTGTTTCTTTTTGATCACTTTTGTGAGTTTTCTTTCTGTACGTTTGATAAAGAGTAGTAGTAGTAGAAGATACAGTCAGAGGTGATGAGTGAAGAGGAGAATTGGAATTTTGATTTGTCAAAATGAATGAGGACGTCAAAGCCCATAACAGAAAAGGAATTGGAAGAAAGCAATATTCATTATTTTGGAAGTATTAACTTTTGACTTAGAGTTGGTGGAAGTCATCTTCGTTGAAAACATACGGTGAGATTGCAGATATTATAGTGGTCTATGCGAGGAAAGCAAAAGCGACTCAGAAGTGTTGAATAATTAGGTTGTAGAAAATCAATCGACACCATAAAACCCGCGATTCTCGAACAAGGTCACGAAAAGAAATGTACGCACTTTGGAGAAAGAGAAAGATCTACTAACACAACCATAGATTTGTTTATGCAAATCAGAAAAAGAGCATAGACTGCATAGTAGGTCAAGAAAGGGAGAGAGAGAGGGGGAGGAACATACGATAAAATTATGACTCTTGTGCAAGGATGACACGAATAAATTGAGAAATGGTCCTATTTTTTTATTTTTTTATTTTTGATTCTTTGTGTAGCTGCTAATATGTAGCAGGTTTCCAGCTTTATAGTTGGAAGTATCTGTATACTTGATATTTACTTTAGCTAAAATACTTAATTCATCCGAGAGAGAGAGAGAGATTGGTGAATAATAGCATAGGATGATGCTTGCCTGTGGAGGTCCATTTTCCTCAGATTCAAGCCTGTATTCATGCATGATCCAGTCAGTTTTCTGTCCATTTGGTGCCCGGCCCTTGTAGAAGACGAGGGTTTTCCTCATGCCAATGAGTTTTGCCTTGTCATACACAGCCTTGTCCCTGCCTGTCGCCTTCCAAAACCCGGCCATGGTAGCTCTATTAGTCCTCGTCCCTGTCGGATACTTCTTATCCTTGTGGCTGAAGAAATACCACTCATTTTGCTCTTCATAACCGATCCGGCATCTCTCTGTCCATTTCAAATCAGATCACTCATCCTATAAATCCATACACATATATGCATACACAAACACACACGGTAAAACTTGGATGCTAATGTTATCCCAAAAAAATTTAGCTGATAGAAAGAAAGACAAAGACATGATCAATTCGAACTCAAGACCTATATATGCTCTAATTACAGCTAACACGAATAAGCTTGAAGATCATGGTCATTGAAAGTGAAACCCTTTGAGGCTCTAGAAGGATGGAACTAGAAGCAGAAAATGCAAACCCTAATAGCATGGATCCAAACTCAACGACGTTTATCTATACCACCATCTACAAGTTGGTATATGTAGGTGAAACCCTAATACTAAATAATGATGAATTAGCAAAGGAATGGAACATGCTATACGTACCTTGGAGATCCCATGGTTCGATCCTGTAAAGGTCGATATCTCTGATGACGTCAAGATCGATCTTTTGTGACGCAACCTTCTTCCTCAGATAATACCCAACGAGCTCCTCGTCTGTTGGATGAAACCGGAAACCGGGTGGGACAGATGACTCCATCGACTCCATCATATCAGTTGGTACTGCATCAAATTCACCACCACAACCCTTTAATTACTTCCATCATCTTTAAATCATAACGAATGTGAGGTTATAAAGAGAGAGGAATTAGATAGCTAGAAACCAAAGAAGCAGGAATAAAAGAGAGAAAAAGTTAAAAAGAAAAAAAAAAAAAGAAAAAAAAGAGAAAGAAATAATGAACTCTCGGAGCAAAAAGGTGACAGGTGTTATCGGAGATAATCATCAACTCATTTGGTGGTGAGCAAGCAACACCCACCCTATTTAGTTTCTCAAAGGAAAATAAGCGCGTGTTTGTAAACAAAAACCATTATTTCAGAAACAATAATGAAGAGGAGGTGAAAAGGAAAGGAAAACCAAATCATGAGTTTGATAAAAACCAAGAGAAGTTGGAGCTTAGCCTTCTTATGTGTGCAGGGGTCTGTAAGAAACGGACAAGAAGAGGTTTGTGCTAATGATGCTGTCTTGTGTTGGTGAATGGTAGAAATGATGCATCAAGAACGGGGTTCCCATTACAATACCAATAAACAATTAATTAATTAATTTTATTATATTAATAGAACAGAACTAAAAAAATAAATAACATTAATTAATGATAAATCAAGCAAAATATACTTTTAAGTAAATACTAATTTTTAAACGAAAATAATAACAAAAAGTTAGACCCGTTTGAGGTTGGAATTTGAGTTAAGTTGGAAACAAAGTAAAGAACTTTGAAGCTTTTTTGTTTGGAAAGTTTTGATTTTGGAACAGAATGGCCGGTGGATGACGTGATCACGATTTAGCACGCGTTTCTCGAAAGAGAAAAGGCTGATGAGAGGCAAAAAGAGAGGGCACCGGTCTATTGGATCAAGCCTGCTGATCGAGGATAATAAAAAGGGAAAAAGATAGCACTCTTTTAGGCAGGCTTGCAGCGTCTGTGTGTCTCAATGCTGAAACGGGGTTCTGACCTCTTTGTCTGTTTGTCGAGAATTTTCACAGCACTTCTGACCTCTTTCTTTGATAGACTCTGAGAAAATGCTGACCCAAAAGAGAAGCTATACATGGGTGTGCGTCTTTCCACTCGCATTTGAGTCAGTCAATATAATATTCTCTGAACTCCTACAGGATTAAATGAATTTGATTTGTAATGCGCGCACACTAAGAGTGAGTGAGAGAGAGTTCTGAAACTACCCGTATATATATCCACCAGAAAAAAAAAGGAAAAAAAACAAAAAACAGAAGTTTAGGAGATTGATGTGTCTGTGGGTGAACCTGCTCTAATTACATGGAAAAGTACATTCTAACAATCTTCCACAAACCTTAAGCTTCTTCAGGTGCCTTCGATCGTTTAGTACTTGATCAATCTTTTCCACTATTAGACAGAATGAAAATAGATAGATAGTAGGATAAATGGAAATCTAGGTAAGTGATGTGCTGTCTCAGAGAGAGAGAGAGAGAGAGAGGAGTGATCAGAACATCATACAAGAGAAAGGCCTTAGGAAGAAACTCTTTCAAAATGGGAACTCAGGAAAAAGATTTGAAATGATGCCGACTTATTTTCTTTCCTAGATACAAAATTTGCATTCCATTTGAAAGCATTCTTGCTGAGAGACAGAGAGAGAGTAGGAGAGATCGAGCTCCTATTTATATAAGATCTTATTCGTAATCAAGAGTACATATTGAAACTTTAATTTGGAATGAAATTTTCTTTGAAGTTCCTAGAAAGATAATCGGCCATGCATGCAAAACTACAAGATATATAAGCTTAAATACCTGATATTGGAGGGCTCGGGTCTATTTACTTGTTTAAGACAGAATCAATGAAGAAGAAAGGACAAAGGAGGTTGATGAAGAAGAAGATGAGAAAAACAAAAACTAAAGAGAGAGAGAGAGAGAGATAAGAGAGAATTCCGTTGGGAGGGAGAGGGGGAGAGAATATAAAAGGATGAAGGGAGGACCGCTCGATTGCGCATGGCTTGATGGTTGTCCCCAGTAGGTGACATCACTGCCTAGCTTCCTATAGAAACCCCCTTTTTCCCGTTCATTCTCTTTCTTTTGTCCATAATCTATAGCGTCTCGTGAGATTTTCAAAGGTTTCCTTTACAAGGCCGGCCGGCTTTGAGGCCCTCCCTAAGTAAAAACTTCTGGTTCCATGGGGAGACTGCAAATACTTAGCTACCTAGCAGATTAAAATTTTCTTTTGTTTCTAAATTCATATCGGTAAATATTTTGAATGCTACAGTTTTTTACTATAATCTATTTACAAATTAATGATAATCGGTGAAATTATTAAGAGTTTACTAGTTGTTGAGAGCTGATTTTTTGCACTCTGTCTATGTGACACCATGGGTGGCTCGAGCCTTAGGCAGTCGTCTAAAGGCATAAGACCCTCAACTAATAATTATACAATAAATATATATATATTTTTAAACAAAATTAAGGCTCTAATATAAAATACTTATTAATTAAGGTCCCCACTTAATAATTGCATAGTACATGTTATTTTCAAAACAAATTTTAAGACACTAATATGGTAAAAATTTAATAATTAGTTTCTAATTAAGGCCTTCTATGATGATAAATGTAATTACAAATTGAAAGACTCATTATTTACGTACATTAAGAAAAAAAAAATCCATAAATTCTTGAAAAGTCAAACTTATTTACTCTTTTTAAAGGTCTCATATATTTTTATATTCATGAAATTAGTTCAACGTGCATAATTTTTTTCTCCAATGTTTATTTGAATTGAATGTTTAGAAAAATATGAAAAGTCTTTAAAGTGCATAAATTCTCATTGTTTGCGTTGTGTATAATAGATAGAATCACACACTCGGTAAGTCTTCAATGTCCAACTATTTTTCCTGTGCACATTAAGTTTTATTACATATCAATATTTATACAACTTATTTCTATTTTTCTCTTTATTTCTCTTTAAATCTTATTATTGCATGTCTTTGAATTAAATGATAAGTCATTTTATATCTAATAAGTTATAAAATAAAATAAAAAAAATTAAAATACATTTTACAAATAGAAGAAAGTGCTCTAATTGACATATTAAATAAAAAAAATTGACATATTAAATAAAAAAAAAGTATAATATAAATATTAAAATAAATTTAATTTAATTAATATTTAAGCATAAGAAAATGACTTCACGTAAACTTGTCATCTTATGCTTCAAAATTTATCAAGCCGGCCCTGTGTGACACGATCCTAGAGGTCAACCCAAACTAAATGTATCAAGATGGGCTAAAAGTTTCATTAAAAAGAATTCACAATATCTCCATCAATTTCATATTTTATTAGGATTGATGCTCATATCATATTGTTTTATTGGGCTCATGGTCTACAAGGAGAAGCGGATCAAAGTCGGGTTTCAACCTATGAGTCGTTTCCTCCACACGGAGTAGTCCAATGAACTCAAGAGGGGTCAGAATAAAGGGGGGCTACTTAGGCCACTTTTAACAAATAAAAATTATTGAGAGGTTGCAACTACACTATTATATATAAGGGTGCTGGACAATTGCAATCTCACCAAACCATTTTGACAAAGATCTACAAGGTCTTTGTTACAAAGCCAAAAGGCTACTAAACGACCACGATCCCGTAAGACGACATAAATGGAAGCTGGTTATCCGATTGAGGCACAATTTCTAAGGACTCACGATGGAGCCAATGTGTTATGACTAAACATCTATGAAATAGGCTTGCAAAATATGATTGCCAGTAATGTACAACTTACATAATTGGGCAATTGTTAAGTATATAGTTGTGTACCCCAGATTAGATCACAATGGGCAATTGGTCAGTAAATAGTCGTGTAGCCCGAATTGCATGGATTGTATTTGGCATTTGGCCAGCATACAACCGTATACCCCTAATAACCCATTGCTAGGTAGTTGATCAAAGCAAAACGAACAACCAAAATAGGGTCATAAGTTTTGTAAGCTTCCCAAACCAAACATAAAAACTTAAGGTTTATAAGAGTTCCTTTAGCGTTAAAAGCGATCACGTGATCACCTTCCCCAATAGACCAAAGATGCTTCAATGGGCAAGACAACATGAGGCTACCTCATACTCGAGTAAACATCGAAATAAAAGAAATCTAGGCACTAGCTAAACAAACTATCAATACTTACCAATAACATTTTTTCAACCATGAATCAAACCCTTGAGTTGCCTAATAGGGAAAATGGGAAGTTGTGGTTTGGAAGGCATAGATGTTATTCAGCAGTCGTCAAACTATGACCACATATCTACTCGTTTTGACAGAAAGGTATAAAATTAGTAAACTTGTCGAATTGGGATATCAAACTATCAAAACATCTCATGGAAGGGTATTCCGTCAGGATTTGTTGTTAAATCACGACATCGGTCGCAACACGTGCCTGTCACGTGATTTTTTAAGGGCAAAGTACCCATTTTGCCCCTCATTGAAGACGTTTTGATACAAATCCTGACAGAATACCCTTCCATGAGACGTTTTAATAGTTTGATACCCCAATTTGAGACGTTTAATAGTTTGATACCCTTCTGTCAAAACGCGTGGTTGTTCAATACCATTTTGTGAAGTTATTCCTAAATATATAGATCAGTTTAGTTTTACTTAAATAACCGGTTTAGTATTTAAAGGATTGGTTCATTCATTAAAAATTATAGGTTCACGCCACATGTCGCAATTCTAGGTCTCTGTGGAAGGATTCGGCTTATATATATATATATATGAATTGTCCCTAGAATTATGATTACTCTATTTCAAAATAAACTAATTTTTTTTTTTTATTGGCATAATAACTGAGGCAACACTTATTAATTTTGTAAAACCGATGACATTTTTAAACGAGATTTTAAGGAATACAGTTTGTCACTTAAGGCTTTTCGCATGACAAAATTCATGATAATTTACTAAGTCATTGACACCTGTGAAACACTTTGGTGTTTTGCAGATTATTAGTTTTGACGGACTATTGGGTTAGAGCATTTTGTTGGGCTAGAGATGACTAAGCGAAGGGCTCAATTAGTCAAGTTTGCGTAGCATAGTTAGATTATGTTGATTATTGTAGTTATATTTCCTCGGATAATAGTGAATAAAATTATCGAAGTTATTTTAATTTGACTCAGATCATTATTATTTTGCTTTTCGCTATATTTTACTTTGATAGTTAGTGTTTAAGGTAGTAACACTTGACTACCACGCGTAACACTTGATTACCACGCGTTTTGACGGAATGGTACCAAACTAGTAAACGTTTTGAATTGGGGTATCAAACTATCAAAACGTCTGATGGAAGGGTATTCCATTAGGATTTGTATCAAAACGTCTTCAATGAGGGGTAAAATGGGTATTTCGCCCTTAAAAATCACGTGACAGGCACGTGTTGCGGGCTCTATTAGGATTTAATAGCGAATCCTGACGGAATACCATTCCATGATACGTTTTGATAGTTTGATACCCTAATTCGAGAGGTTTACTAGTTTGATACCCTTCCGTCAAAACGCATGGTAGTTCAGTACCATTTTGTGAAGTTATCCCTATCTACTATTATCATTTGCTAGATGTGCAATAGCTATTGACGCTAATATCTGCTATTATTATTGAACACACAACTACAGTTACCGATCGACACACGACTCACATTTTTTGTTACTATTAAATGTGCAACGTGCATCTGTTGTTATTCCTGATCGTGACATGGCTACCATTGTTGAACTCATCAAAGTTGCTCTTGTTGAACCTAAACATATTATCCCAAATGGAGCAACCATTATTGTTTCCATTGAATCTATACTCGTCATTACTCATGGAACTACAATTATTGTTGATAATGAAGTCATGATTATCACTACTGCTGCAATTAAATATAATGACTATTAATTGTTTTCACATGAGATAGATTTTTTTATTTTTTTTCTTGTGGGATTTTGGGCCTAAGTCCTCTACAAGCCTATGGTGCCTCGGTAGCTATCAGCTCCTCCAGTTAGCGTGAGTTTTGGGCTTGACTCCCTTTGTAATGCATCTGGTCCCAAAGGGGGTTGTCCACCTGATTTATGACAACTGGACGACAACCGAAAAAGTGGCCCGATCAACACTAATCAGTCACTAACTAATTAAATTAACAAATTAAATTTTTTGCTTAATCATTTCACTAATTATGGACTGTCATATCAATTTATAAATAATTATAATAAAGTCTGTAATACCCCTAGTAACACTGATTCATATTAATACTATACACATTATTGCTGTTTGAAAATGATAATAATTCTTCCCCATTAATATCGATGAAAGTAAAAATGGATCATTCAACCTTTTTTTTTTTTTTTGAACATGATGCATGTGCTACATTAAAAGCTAAACAAAGCCATCAGGCATTACAGAGATAGACTAGAGGTACAAAGAAACCTCTACATCCTAAGTCAGAACCAGGTCTGACTTAAAAGCAGCTGTCTAAACTAATACACAAAAATTACAAGGACACTCCTTAAAGCCTCTCCTTACACAGACACCAAATAGCCTAGTAAAATTTGTGCATTACATAGACAAACTGTGAAAACAAAGCAACAAGAGAATATACAACACCAAAAAACCAACACAGCAAGCGTCAAAGAAGAGGACCACTGCCTAAACAGAGATGGCGCGTGCGAAACACGCGCCGTCCCCCGAGGCACCCCACACAGCAAACAACCACCGCCAACGACCAACCACCACCCACCACCAGCTAGGGCCTGAAATAAATGGCGTGACCCACACGCGCCTACCAAAGAAAGAAGTCATTCTCAACGTGCAGACCACGCGCCGGGAAGAACGAGCGGCAAGACCACTAGCTTGAGTCGGCCGAACCAGATGGTGACAGTGAATGCAGATGGGAAGCTCGTGTCATAAGGAACCCAGTAGAAAATAACAGATCTAGCACAGAAAGCAAACCGTGAGCACGGCAAGAGATCCACCGGAGACGCGAAGAAGAAGCGGCCGATCCTCCAAACCTTTTAGAGTATTAATTTTCTTTTTTTCGTTAATTGTTGTTTTCATACATTTTTTTTGCCCTACCTTTCACTTTGTTGAGACGAACCTATCTTCAATATGAACTAATAACCAAACTCATGATGACTCGTTTACCCCAACAGTTGATCAGTGTATTTTTGTTTTCTTAAAACCACTCAAGCTCTCTGCCAATCACAACCTTTCATGAAAAAATGGCCATAAGTTTTCTATGTATTAAAAATAAATCCATTTATATAAATGTGTATGTACGTATGAGTATATGAATGCATATATTGTATATATTTGAGAGAGAAGGAGAGATTTTGTCACCTATATATATATACGTACACACATTTGACACTCTCTGTAACCAAAAATACTTGAATTATATATCCGCTGTTTGAGTAATCATTTTATACCATCAATTTGTGATATTAATTTAAAAACATGCACATACATTATTTCTCTCAAAAATTTATAATTATTAGGAAAACTTATAACAAATTATTTATATGAGCAAAAGAATATAAATGAGGTGCTTGAAAAGAGTTTCACTTGTTAGTCTTTTATTTAGAGAATACTACGTATTAGTCTAGTGAAATCAATCTCTATAAAGTTATCTAAAAACAATATATTGTTTGTTAAGAAAATGCTTGGAGTATTAATACAACTTCTACTATAAGTTTTTACAAGTTAACGTGACAATCCATGCGGTACTCTTATGTCAATCAATATAATCAAATTTAATTGTTTAGTGACTGATATAGTAAGTGTCATGTAGACTTACATACTGACGTGACAGTCCATGTGACATTGTTATATCAGACTCAATCAAAATTAATTGTTAATAGCTAATGAGGTAAGTTCCGTATGAACTTTCACATCAGTTTGTAAGGAAGTAAAAATTATAGAACTCCTAATAAAATAATTGTTTGTTCTCGATCCCCTAATAGAAACGGAGACGAAATCTACTATGCGGTTCTATAAACAAAGACTTCCATTCTAAAACCTTTAAAAGACAGAGAAACATACTCTTGTAATCAATTTAAAAAAGAAATTAAGACTATGTTTGTTAACGTATTTAGCTAAGAGAGATGTCTATGAATCTAATTTTGTGAAATAAGTGCAAAAACTATCGTTGTTTCTCTCTCCTGTTTTGGCTTTGACTGCCAACTCCCCTAGGGCCAAACTGAAAACTCCACGTGATCTTATTTCGTCGAGTTTTTTTTTTTTTTTTTTTTTTTTCTAAATCATTCAACCTCAAAATGTCGTTTGAAATCTCACGAAATATCACCTAGTTCCTTTTCATTCACTTTTCGTTTTCAATTCTGACACACCTGCCACGCTGGCGAAAGATGACAAACTTGTGCCACGTGTTGCCGCCCCTTGACCCCCCGTCCACGCCGAGCTCTTGACCCGCGCGACTCGCGGCACATATGGCTCACTGTGCATTCAATTTACCAAAACGTCCTTACTCCAAGTGACGATCCGCCGATCCGGCACAGGCACATCTGCAAGCCAGCGAGTCCGTGTTAAGTCGTTTTCAGGGGTGTTTCTGTCATTTCCATCCTCAATTACGGGCTCCAAATGCCAAATGATTTCTCGACAAGTTTTTTAGACAAGGAACTGTCGGAAAGCAGATGAAACGTACGCGGAGGAGAACAGTGGGAGCCACGTGTCATCCATTAGTTGGCGGAGAGTTATCCTTCTTTCCGTAGAAGATAAACAAAGCAAAGACAAAAAAATATCGCAAGGCCAGCCTTTGATTACGAGGACCCCCACTTGGAGGACCTTTAAACGGGGTGACATTCAGTACTGTTTCTTCAGAACAATATTCTGGTTTAAGGTCTTAATTATATAACGTGAAGCATCATAGGCTTCACATGAATCCCACAAATACTGTCTCAATGTCTAAACTAACTTTATCCTGTATGTTTAGCTAACACGTTTAAAACGACGACATGATGATTCCGGCTAGCAATCTAATTTTGAAAATTCTAAAACAGCATATTAAAGAGTGGCACATGAAATGGTTATTAAATTTCCACAGGTTTAATTTAGATGAAATATTTGTGCATAACTCATACTTAAATTGGAGCTTTGGTTGTATATATTATTCTATCTTCAAGTTAAGAGTTTATGGGATCGATCTCAACAAATATTATATATATTGGCTTGAGTTCGAAGTCTTTTAAAGATTTATTTATGTAGAACATGGTGATGCGTATACGCGTAGGTATAAAAAGATTTATTCTTATATTAAAAAGATGTCACAAAGATGAGTGATTAATTTAGCGTAATTTGACTATAATTCATAGACTTAAACTTTTGAATTAAGTGGTAATTAATTCTATGTTAGAGTCTGATTGAGTCTTACATGCTTGTGCAGGCAGCCAATAAAGCAAGGTTTAAGGCAAGCTCTCACATGGGCTGCTACTGCAATAGAGCAGCCGCCCAATTGTACGAGATCTCTATCCATTATGATCTTGCTAAAAGACTTTCCAAAATATTAATCTCCCTAACACATATATGCATATATAGCAATAAAACACTTTGTTGTTAAGTTATAGTTGTAACACCCCGGTCTCATATTGGAAAGATGAGTAGCCCACATAGAATGAGTGGTTTATAAAGATAGTCATGAGTGCTAAGTCCCACATTGCCTAGTAACTAGGTGAAATTGGACTTTATAAGGGATTCTAAGGAAGCTTCAAATTGAATAATTCTTTTGAAGTGATAGTGCAGATATGATTAGCGTTTTTTTCTGGGTCACTACAATAGTGAACTTGTCATGTTAATTTTGCAAAGACTTAATTAATCTTGCTAGCTAAACGTAGTATTGCAGCCAGCCAATTTATAGGGTTTCAGATTCTAGAGCCCCAACATTTGCGGGTCTTTGACTTAACTTATAAATATATACAAAATTTGTTTATTCCATTGATAAGACATTAGCGAACATATATAGGTTAGAAGATACAGTTCTTCTGAAATATTTCTTTAATTAATTGGGTTCTTTAAATTGCTTGAATAAATATGATTGAAAGTAATTATGATTTTTTTTTTTCGATGTGTATTTTAGTATATTATTATTTTGTGTGCTAGCTAGGAGATTGGAGAATCTACGTGGTCGCTAGTGGATGTGATCTGAATAGTTTTTTGGTAATTAACGATCATAAGAAATACAAGGTCGGTATATGTATACTCTATCCATGGGAGATATAAAATTGTCACTGTGATATCTGTAGATATTTTTATTATGGACTTTCTGCCAACGGTGGAGATCGAATTGATCTCTGTATATGAAGGTCTGGATCAGGTATATCCTACTAGCTGCAATATCCCGATCGATCATAATATAAATTTTTAAAGACAGGTTATAGGCGGTGGTGTTGATGTCTGAAGTTTTACGTGATATGTAATTATTACTAGTCTCTTTCCTACATTCCATTTCCTAAAGAAGATTAAAAGAACAAAAAAAAAAGTCTTTATGGGTTAATATTTAGCAATATTCAAAGTGGTCGATCCATCCGGCCACATCGATGGTTCCTTGACAAGCAATTATGTAAGGAGCCAGTGAACAAAAAGATGCTCCAAGTTTACTAGTGAGGTTTCATTTTATAATATTCTTGGTTTTTTTTTTTTTTTTTTTTTAAATTAAAAAAATAAGATAGAATTTCTAATATGAATGAATAAATGTGGATCTCATGGATCATCATTTGTTTACAGATATATATAGGTTTCCATTGCCAAGACCAAAAACAGCAAATAGGCCAGGGTGGCTGAAAAATTAAGGTCATGTTCATATTGATTTGGAGGAGTAATGACAGGTGGATCACATTGTGCCATAAAAAAGCCGCATGGGTGGCTTTGAGAATTTGTTGACTTTTGAGTGATTTTGGATCCAAAACATGGTACACGTGTCAAATTATCTAGCTTTTGAGATCGATTATCTAGTTTTTTTTTTTTTTTTTTTTGAGTTAAATTATCTAGCTTCTATTTTCTCCTTTTAATTGAATATTACCACTATTCAGAAGCAAAAGAGCTGATCGATCTGTTCAAAAGATAAATTTGAGATGTGAATGCACAATATATAGAGAGAAAGGAATAAGAAAATCGTTCTAGCTAGTCAAGCTTCCTAGAGATATATAACTACATGGAAAGCACAAGGTAATCAATGACAAAGAGTAACGTTATACATAATTACATATAAACTTTTTTATTACTCTTGATGTGTCATTATGTGATTGGAGACAAAAGTTATAAGTATTTATCGCTCTTTAGTATCCTTTAATCACATACCGATATCTCTATTGCATTAAAAATATGTGCAGCATTTTTCAACACCTGAATGGAATCGATAGCGAAAGAATAATGCTAAAACTATTTTTTTCTTCTATCACTATTTTATCTTGTTGAAGTAGCAGTGTTAATTAGCCTTTAAATTTATTTTTAGAGATAACTTCACTAAAAGATGCCAAACTTTCACCATTTTTGAAAGAAGATATATACCTGAACTTCAATCCGTCTCAATTTAGAGTATCAATTTTTCGGAAAGTCTCAATTAATTAGGGGTCTTCCGGTAGGATTTTCCGTTAAATTCTATCAAAATTTCGAAAATACCCATGTGCTTATTTTTTATAAAAACTTTCAAAGATTCCGGCATGAATTTTTTTTTTTTTTTTGCAAATTCCGTTAAATTCTAAACAACACTTAAATTCTAGCAATTTTCTGTTTTTTTTTTCCTAATAAAATGAGGGGTATTTTGAAAATTTTGATAGGATTTAACGAAAAATCTTAACGGATGATCCTTAATTGAGATTTTCTGAAAAATGGATATTCTAAATTGAGATAGTTTGAAGTTCAGGTATATATCTTCTATCAAAAATAGTAAAAGTTCAGTACCTTTAAGTAAAATTTCTCTTATTTTTAACAAAAGCTAATTGAAGAACTGATTAAAACTAACACATCAACCAAATAAAACATATAATTTCTAGAGTTACTAGAAGGAAACGGAGAGAAAACTATACACTTGTTGAAAGTAACTTTCCAAAGGCCTATCTAATTAAGTACTGTAGGCTGTTGTAGCTTGACTAATTAAGCCCCCTCGAGTAGGGAGGACTGACTTTAAACATTTGAGTAATGCTTCTTGTATACATTTATGAGAAGAAAGAAGACAAGTCTAAGTCCTCGTACTGAAAAGAGGGGGGGAAAAAAAATCTCAAAAAGATCGACATTCAACAAATAGAGTTATTTATTTGGTAGACTTTTTCTTTTTTGTTGGGATGTACGTTTCTTGGTATAATTCACAATTGAGGGGTTTAAAGCTCCTTATCACCTTGCCCTGCCCATAATGTGCAACTTCATTTGGAAACCGATGCGACAACGAACCATTATGACTCTTTAATCAAATGCTGATGCTAACACACCTAATTTGTTAATTAATGGGTTATTCGCACATTAGATTCTTTCATATTAATGGTATTTTAAAGAAAGTCCTTTTTTTTTTTTTAAAGGGAATATATATTAATTAAAATGCGTTATCTTTCAATTTAAAAATATAACTTTTAATAATTTTTCTAAGTTACTATTACTATTACAATTTTTTTAGATATGACAAATTATGATGCGGCACGGGAAGCGTAGATAAAAGAAAATAAGCAACTAAATTACCTTAAAGGAAAATATTTCAAAATCTAAAATCTTAAAGGCAATAAAATAAACTAAAATAGAAAATTCAAATAAACGGTAAAAATCCTATCTAAAATAATAAAAAATAAAAAATCAATAAAATTGATTTTGCTTGTCTCAACCAAATATGATTGACAATAAGCTGGAATCGTGACAAATCTTTTCTTTTATATTTTTATTATTTGAAAATAGATAAAAATTTGATCAAACGGCGCTGTTTTAATATTATTTTTTGGATTCTTAGAAGGCAAATTCTCTCCAAGTTTCAAAAGGTTTGCACTTTGTGAACTCTTTTGCCCACTAAGCCCATGGAATTTAAATAAATCATTAAATTCATATGTTTTAAGCATATCATACTTTTGAAAGCAAATGGTGATTCGAGTTAAATTTCATCTCTATAGTTCAACGGTTCACGTGTTTACAAGGGATAATGATTGAAAGGAATTAATTAAACTATTTTAATGCACCCATGAAAGGAATGATTAAAATTGACATAATGTTCTAGAAATCCTTGCTAAGAAGCCAACTTTTTTCAGGAAAAACTAAAATAAAAAACAGTCAACAAGACAAGTGGTTCTGGTGTTAGACCAGGTGGTCCTTCGTCATATGGTAGGAGCTCAGATTCATTCATGTGGTACGGGTTGAGGTCTTTAGCACACCAACCAGCTCTGACGAGGACTTGCAATTGAAAATCAATTATTTCATCTTTAGATTGAATTTTACGGTATTTAATGATATACATGTAAACTTTTAAATAATATAACAACGTAAATCTGTAAATGCTAAAGTATACCGGTAGATCTTGGCATGGGTCTAATAATCAAATTAGGTTGATATACTGATAACCGCTGACATGCCTCTATCTTGTTGGTTGTGATTTTGAACGTCAAAGATAACACAGGATCAGAGGCTTCTGCTTGCACGCTTGTGAATCCTGCCTTTTTCTATCTTTATGGTCGGTGGCGGAGATAAATGGGGGTGGGCAGGGGCGCCAACCCCCCCTAAATGTCTGGGGGAAAAAATAAACATGTAATTTTTTAACATTAACTCTATTCTGCCCCTACAACAATGCTCTTATAAGGCTACAAGCCCCTAGAAATTAAATCAAAACATTCATTTTCTTATATTTGCTCATCATAAAAAAAAAAAAAAAAAAAAAATAGGACAACTTAGCCCAGCCCCAGTTCAGCAGCAATCACCCTTAAAAAAATGAAAGTTACCCTCAAATTTGAGCCGATATTGAACTAAGAAAACCCAATTAAAAACTAAGAAAACACAACTCCAAACCAAAATTAGACATCATTAATGATCGACACGTCTCAAATCTTCCTCTACACGCTACTACAGTACTAACAAATCTTCCTCTACATGCAAATCTTTCTCAAATCTTCTTCTTTAGTTCTTCAGTCCCTTGTCGCCGAAGCCGAGCTGCTACGCTTCTCCTACGTCTCAAATTATTATGTTAATTCTGTCTCTACTAAAACAGATTCTTAACTCCACCGCTCTTTATGGTCGGTAGGAATTCATTGAGGAAATGTTAGAGATGGTAATTTGGGAAACAATATATATTATTAAATATTGCAAAATCTAAATTATAAAATAATTTATCTCTATTTTACTTGGAAGTTGGAAGGTGGAGATCCTATCCCTTCTACGAAGGGTACACATGAAATATTGAACAAAGTTCGTGGGGAGTTACGGAATTTTAAAATACTTAGAGCCTTAGAGGTACACAAGCTTTTGTGGCTACTGATGTGGACATGTAGTTCCACGTAGGACGGTGATGGTCGGCTGTGGTCTCCAATCATGCGGCGGACCACATCATTGAACTCATGGGACTCTCAGTGGTCCCTACCACAAGCGCCTCCACTGGGCCCCACCCCCCACTCTCAAAGCTGGGGCGGTGAGCCACGCAAAGACGGTATAGATTATAATGGGTCTTATTAACGGTTGTATTAACTATTAAGGGTATAGGTTAAGGAATATTGAATATTTAATTATTACTTAATATATATATATATATATATTTTAAAAAAGATACATGTGTCAAGTAAAAGAGTATTTGATAATACAACTTGACTTATCTTTTCCGATCACTCATTGATAAAATTTTAAATTAATTTAGGATCATGTTAGCTAGTGTTTTAAGGATATTGTTTAAGAACATTTATTTGTGTTTTAAACTTTAATTGTTATATAAGAAAAGACACAATTTTCCTTCAAATTGAGTAAGATTCTTCAGATTTAGAGTCTCTGTAGCCCTGAAATTTTGCGGGAAGTACGTTTTTTTTTTAAAAGAAGCATTTTGTTTTATTTTGGAATGCATTTTTTAAAAAATGAAGGTTTAAAAACATTAAAAAAAAAAATCTACGTTTTCATCTCGCAAGCAAGAAGTGCATTTTTTAAAATGCATGATTTTAAACTTTAAACCGCAATTTTAAAGTTGTTCAACCACAATTTTACCAAACACTTAACTTCGATTTTTAAATCGCACGTTTTAAAATCACTATGTTTTAGATCGCATATTTTGAAACCGAAACCACAAAACCAAACGAACTCTCCCTTACTTTACTAAACTTACTTATATTTTTAGAACATGTGATTCTCACATTGATTTTTTAATAGGGTTAGATTCATATATCCAATCCAATCTATTAAACGAACAGCTTAATAGCTTGAGTTTAAAAAAAAAAAAAAAAATCTTCAAACTTAGTTTGAAAATAAGCTAAGACGATGTGTTTTAAATGCTTTAAAAGAGGAAGCATTTAGCCATCAAATTGTGGGGAAAAAGAATATATAAACGAAGAAAAAGTGAAAAATGTGGAGATAGGCATAGGATAGCGTAACCAGCAAATATAAAGGAGATCCTTGCGGGGACCTACAGGATCTTAACCCTTTTGACATCGACCCTCCTCCAAACTCTCTTTCATATTGTCTCCGTCTCTCTCTTAATCTAAGAACAACACTCTACCCTTTAGAAACTTATGTTAGTTAAGGAACTCTAATTTATGGTTGACGGTGGTTGGTGATGAGAAATCAGTATGAATTTGCTGAATCAAATAGTTTTATTTTTTTTACCCAAACTCGATCTTCAACTTCACTCTCTTTATTGTAAGGTGTGAAACACAAGCTTCTTTCAAGGGACACAAAACTATCATTGCGCCCCTTGTAGGTATTAATTCTAACATCTCGTTGAATTAAATTGAATAATTTATATTACTTTCTAGACCCCCTAACATTTCACTCAAGAGTCTATGATTATGAGCAAAAAAATTTCTAGACCCATTTGTGGGGGAGAAAAAGGTTAATTTATACTTGTAATTTTGTCATTCTATATGGTGATGATTGATCATCATGTGAATTAGAGTGGACGTTCCTGTGGCTAATTTATATATATGATCAGAATTGAAAAGTTGGGGAGTGATTGAAACTGAACCAAACCAAATTTCTCAAATGGTTGCATATTTGTAGCAATTAGAGTTTTTCATCTTATAATCATTATAAGAGAATTGAAGATATATGACAAGAAGAGTATTGGGGGTTTAACTTTAGTACTCATGGTGTATCAAAACATCAATGTCAGGTCAACATAACAATGGTTGAGAATTGGAAGAAAATATAAAAAAACAAAAGGGGAAACATCGAGGAACAACGACAAATTAATAAATTATCACTTATCTTAAAAATTAAAACTAATATATAAGAAATGGTGAATGTAATCATTTAATTAAGAAAAATGCTATATATCATACTTTTATCACATTTTTATCTCACTTTGCGGATGTGACAGTACTGCCAATTAGTCATTCGATACTTTTAGAGTGTATATACTATATCCCCATCTTATCCTCATTCCACATGGCTGATGTGGCAGTATGTGCCCATCAGCCCTTGGATTTTTTTTCTTTTAAACAGGGGCTGATCCATTGGTTGATTTACAGTACCATGTTAGCAAAGTGGGATAAAAGTGTACTATATAACATTACTTTTTAATTAATATTCTAACACTTCTCTCATGTGTGGGCTTAAACACAGGGAATATTTAGTCAGGTTCAAACTTAGTCTGATCCAATGCAGTATCACATCAGAAAAGTTGGATAAAAGTGCAGTGTATAACATTACTCTTTAATTAATATTCTAACACTTCTCTCATATGTGGGCTCAAACACATGGAATATTTAGTCAAGTTCAAACTCAGTCTGATACCATACCATGATAAATTATTACTTATCTTAAAAGCTTAAATTAATAATAATAATAATAATTTAATAATTTAATTAATATTTTAGCACATATTTTTGTTGTATACTCCACATAAAGATTGGGGAGAAAATAATAATAATAAAAAAAACCCTCATAAGGAATATTACTTGAAAGATTGGAGAGAAACTCGGTCGATAAATCACCACTTATTCCAAAAGCTTAAATTGATAGAAAATAATAAATTTAACCATTTAATTAATATTTTAGCACATATTTTTGTTGTCTACTCTACTAGAAAAATTGGAGGGAAAAAAAAAACATTGTAATTAAGGAATATTACTAGATAAAAATTCACCCGCACGAGTAGGCATATGCTTTTTATGAGATATATTTTAATGAGAAAATGTTAAAGCTCATTCTGGTGTCATTCTGGATGATATGAATTTAATAAATAAATAAAAATATTTCAAAAGGTGAACTATGAAATGCAAATTTTTTAAGGAAAAAAAATTAAATCTACGTCATCTAAAAGGACGCTAGAATGAACTCTAACATTTCTCTATTTTAATTTAGGAGGAGAAATATGAGAGTCTGGAGAGAAATGCAGATATATATATGATATAAATTGATGGATATATAGGTGTTTCACTTGAAGAGGAACTCTCTAGGGCATAAAATGTGGGGGAAGAATGAAGATGGGTCATTGATTGAGAAAGAATGTAGGGGGGGGAGGGGAATATATGCCATGATGGTCACAGGTGAGCTGAGGGGTCCTGCAACGAAATGGATGGTGTGTTTCCAATGGGCTGGTTCCGACTCTTCCCCGTTGATTAGATCTTTCTAAGATCTCGATCAGTGGGGGGTCCAACTTCAATCAATGACAACGCGTAGGAATTGACTTGTTAGATCTCTGTTTCTTGTATTGCGCAGACATGGCTCTTTGGGTTTCTAGCTACGATTTTGCTGTGGAAAGAAATGCTCTTTGTGCTGGTTTGTCAAAAAAGTATGCTTCTTTTCTTCTTACTTTATGGATGTTTCTAGCTAGCTAAGTCAATGGAATTAATTCCTTAGTAAACTTCGATTAGCTAGGCCATATCCTCGTGTACAATCAATTATAGTATTAGGCAATTACCCATACTCTTTGTGCCCTACCGTGGGCTTCCTGTTGTTGAGATTGTGCACGAATATTTGAAGCTGATATATAGTGCGGATAGAGCTGGCCACCATATGTTATCCTTGTGTATCACCCATTTTCCTGGTTAATTCCAACTATGCCTCTATCTCCAAGCTATAACAGTAGATCTAGCTGATCTCTAGATGGTGTTTTTATAGGTTAAGGTTTCTAGTCATCCCTATAGGGTCGGTCTCCTTTACCATTTGGAAAAGAACTTGTCCATTTTTTTACCCACATTTGAAAGCATACTACTTATATGAATACCACAAGTTTTTTACAAATTGACATGACAATTAACGTGTGTAAAGAGATTGTCCAAAAAGTTATAGTAATCCAAGCATTTTCGGTTGGGGTGATAATTCGTGTTTTCGTGTCGGGTTAGGATCGTGTCTAAGCACATGCATATATACGGCTATATAGGTCAACCAATCTAAACCCTTCAACCTTAACCCGTTAATTTTGTGTTTGTCATTCCTAGTGTATGTCGTGTGTCGAGTTAATTAAGCGGGTCAAACCCACTAATTTTGTGTTGGATTCGTATCAAATTCGTGTGTCGTGTCACAAGTCGATCGATAACCCTAGTTTTTGGTGATTGTGATGAGCCAAACTTTGGGCTCCATAAAATCTCAAAATGATTATCCGATCCGCAACCTTTATGTAGAATAGGCAATTTCAAGTACAGTAGAAAATGGATACATTAATACAAAAGTTTTGGAAGGCATTATGGAACGACTGCACCTCCATCAAATGCCCACAAACCCCTGTAATAATTTCTAAGTACTGATGCTTCTTTCCATGGGGCTTCCTTCACATATTTCTCAGGAGACTGGCCCCATGCCATATCTGAAGTGAACACGTGTGGCCAATGCCTGTGTTTTTTGTATTTTGTTTTAACAAATAGAATGATGAAACCAAGAATATCATGTAGTGAATACTTTTTATCCAAAGCTTAATCACAAAGTATTAGATGTTAAGCATTCGCACGTTTATCGATCTAGTCCATCAAACTGGTCATAATTAGTGTCCATTCTTATGGCTTTTGTACTCTTTAAGTGGATAACACTGAAGATCATCCAAGAAGATGAAAAAGCTATCGGTACTTATGTCCATCATAGTGAAAGTTCAGATCTTAACCCACGACACCACCCACTAGTACTTCTCCATAACTAAAAAAGATCGAGTGTTGAACAGAAAGTAAGAATTGTATTGTAATTGCCAATTTGTTAAGAAACATATATACATGCATTTTCCTTAATTATGATGTAAAAGGTGCTCCAAATGAGCACTGTCCGAAGAAGTGCGATGCCTTTGGAGGAGAAGAAAGAAAAAATGAAGAAAGTGTATAACTTAAGCTTTTGTGATAATTAGTGATTGATTTAACATAGCAACAAAGTAAATAGGTACTGAGTTTAAATTTTGTATTTGTCATTGATTGTTTCCGGCCCATTTATATATTTTATGCGTTGGGTATCACTTATTAAGAATGAGCTTGAACTACTAGACTTTGCCATATTTGCTTTGTACCCGCTAACTTAAGCTTTTGGAATAGCTGTCGATTTAACAAAATCATACTTTTCTATGAAAACAATTTTTTCATGAGGAAAGAATTTTATAGATCCGATGGTTGGGTCCTTTTGCTAACCAATATTCTATTAGAATATTAATTTAAATGATTAAGTCCATCATTTTTTATAAGCTTAAACTTTTATGATAAGTTGTGATTTAATACAGTATCAAAGTATAAGCAGTGATAAGTTCGAACCTTGACTTCACATATTATTCTCTTAAATTTTTATGTCGGACCTCAAATTTGAGCCCACACATAAACAAAGTGTTAAAATATTAATTTTCAAGTGAAATAGAGAAATTTTATTTAATGGTTTAAATTAAATTTTACAAATTATTATATTTAATAATGTATACATTGTTATATCGTATAAATTTTTGTGGATCATATTCCAAATAAATAACGCTGAAGATGCAAGAGGGAGAAAAAGCTTATGTCAATTTGGCTGGGCCAAGTCTTGTCCAAGTTCTACTCCATTGGACAAAGGGCCTGAGCCCAAGATCGGCCCAAGCTTAGCCCGTTGAGTCATTGGTCAGTATGCTGCAAGTCGTCGACCGTGAAAAGTGTACGGCCCGTATAGGGCCACCCCGAAGCTTCCTTCAACCCCCCCCCCCCCCACCTCTCCCTCTTTCTCTCTCTCCCTCCCTCTCTCTCTCAAGCAATTTCCGATCAATTTCCCAAACTTCTCTCAATCCAATCCTTGAAAAAATGTCTTCAGCATTTAGTGGCGACGAAACGGCTCCGTTCTTCGGCTTCCTCGGCGCCGCGGCGGCCCTAGTTTTCTCCTGTAAGCCCAAACCCTTACTCTCCGTTTGGTTCCCGAGAAAACCACCGAGTAAATGTGATTTTGCTTTTGTTTAGGTATGGGAGCGGCTTATGGCACGGCTAAGAGCGGCGTGGGTGTGGCGTCGATGGGCGTGATGCGGCCGGAGCTCGTGATGAAATCGATCGTGCCGGTTGTTATGGCGGGAGTGTTAGGTATCTACGGTTTGATCATCGCGGTCATTATCAGTACGGGGATTAACCCTAAGGCCAAGTCGTATTACCTTTTTGACGGCTACGCTCACCTCTCGTCCGGTCTCGCTTGTGGCCTCGCTGGCCTCTCCGCCGGTATGGCAATCGGCATCGTCGGCGATGCTGGTGTCAGGTCACTCTCTCCCTTTACTTAATTCTTTATTTATCATATTTCTTGGACTATACATGTGTTGAAGTATATGTGTGTGAATGTGATTGGTTAAATATGTGGTGGTTTGAGTATGGTGGTAGTCACCAGAGTGAGTGAATGATCTTAACATAATAGGATCCTCTCCATTTCACATTTTACTGTCCAGTGGAATAGAAAGTAGCCGTTTCATGAGTAAAATTTAATATTATTGCACCTAACTGCAATAATGATGATACCACATTATTTAAATATAACAATATTAAATCTTGAGCATAAAATGACTCCTGTCCAATTCACTTAAAATGGAGAGGCTTGAGTAGTTAAGTCTCACATGGAGCCTTCGGTAGGTGTTTATATTCTCAAATCTCAACAATGCTTAGGCTATTCTAATAGTTAGTAGGTGGGTATATGATGCTAAAACTTTATCTGGGGTCTTGCTTATATTTCTTAGGGAATAATGATAGATTCTTGAAACCTGACATTGTAAAGACTCGTTGCTGTAGCATAGATTAAGATTCCTTCTACCTTTTGGGTTTGTCAAACTTTTGATTCGGGATGCTTGAAGCTTAATTCTGTTGTGATCGACTGAAGAGCTTAAGGAAGGCTTTTATGAATGTTGGGATAAAAAACCTACGTTATGTTCTTTAAGAGAGATAGGATATTTGGCAAACAATTGTTGGAGATATATATTAGTTTGTCTTTCGCAATAAATGCAAATGTGTGGTCGGCTCACTGGGATACATGTAAACTGCTTTCTACATTTACCATTCATTGAGATGATACTACTAGTTTTACACTTGTTTACTTGACTTATTTCCATAGTAAGTGTGTGCTTTGTTGGAATATGATTGTATTTCTGCAGAGCAAACGCACAACAGCCAAAGCTTTTTGTTGGAATGATTCTCATTCTCATCTTTGCTGAGGCCTTGGCCTTGTATGGCCTCATTGTTGGTATCATCCTTTCTTCGCGAGCTGGCCAATCCAGAGCAGAGTAGATGAAAGTGTCCTGCATGCAGCTGGTGTTGGTGGTGTAAGCGTCACTTCAGGTTCATGATGCATTAGTGTGCAGTGTTGTTTCAAGTTATTCATTTTCTATCTGGACTTTCCATTACATCATTAAGAGGTTCTGTGCTAATCTGTGGCTGAGTTTACTTTGAAATAAAGCTCACAAAGCTATTGCTTACCTATTGCTGTATTTAAGATGTTAGTTCAAGCTAGTCTAAAAATTGCTGTTGTAGCACAACCCTCTCAAGTGTTTCTTTTACATTTCTGATCATCATTAGTGATTTCTGAACTTGGTAGTTCTTGACTCTGTATGTTTGTGTGTGGTTACTTGAAGTCATTATTTTAGAATGTTGTAGTCCTTGACTTTGTGTGTGTGTGTGTGTGTGAGAGAGAGAGAGAGAGGTCTAAAAATTGCTGTTGTAGCACAACCCTTTCAAGTGATTTCTGGAACTTGGTAGTTCTTGACTCTCTGTATGTCTGTGTGGGTACTCGAAGTCATTATTCTAGAATGTTGTAGTCCTTGACTTTCTTTCTCTGTGTCCGCGCGCGCCCGCGTGTGTGTGTGTGTGTGTGTGTGAGAGAGAGAGAGAGAGAGAGAGAGAGAGAGAGACAAATATTAGGTTTGGCCTAGCTCAAGGATACAAGGGAACTAGTTGCATGGTCTGTAAATTCTGAAGATTATGATGTAGTATCCTGAACTGGTCCCTTCTTCATTAGGGAATTTCAAATGCATTCAGTGGTTGCCTTCTTCGTTGTTTTACTCAAATAGAACTAAATTGCCGTTACCTCAGATGACTGCAAACTTTTATGTTTTCTGGTACAGATCAGAATCTATGTTGAGTATTACATTGCTGATACAAAATTTTATGATTAGGTAACATGGAGTGGATATTAGGGGTTCTGATCCCTCTAGTTTTGAATAACGATTTACATGAAACATTTTGGAATGTGCTAAGATGTGATGTTTTTACTATCTTTCCTCAAGCCTAGGCCTGTGGAATGATGAGTGAAGACTGAAATGTGCCGAATTGAGGATGCTTTCTAGTTTAATTGGATGCTTTCTTCTTTTTCGGTGAGTTTCATTCAATACTCAAGTAGCTCACAAAGTCTTCAAAGTGAGACGGGTCTGAATTGAGGATAGCCTGTTTTTGCCAAGAGCATAGACTGAACTTAGTTCGAGCGATGTCTTGTTTGAGGTCTTTAGCTGGAGCGTTGGTTGGATTACCGTAACAAAAGAGGTTTAGACGTGCCTGATTTTTGGACTCCCCAACCTTTCGTTTTGGGAGAATGGGCTGATTTTGGGCCGTCTTCAAAGAGTTTTTAGGTGTAAAGCCTAGATCCTATTAGCCGGGGCCTGCCTGAGTTGAGAATTGCCTGTTTGCAAAAAGTCCTATGCCCAAAATTTGCTCAAGCCCTGTCACGTAAGAGCTCTTTGACTGGGTTGGGTTATTGAAACATAGGAGGGTTTAGGCTTGCGTGACTTGTAGATTGCAACCCTTTCCCTGGAAAAATTGGCTGGGTATGAGTAGAATCGGAAATGATTTGAAACCAAAGATTTCTAACCGTAAAGCATCAAAGAAGAAATTACGGCGTTTAATGGATATTCTGGAAAAAGAAGGGGGAGTACTTGGCTGTTCTAGACTCTAGAGCAATTGTTACAGGGGCTGAATGCGGGATCTGGATTCCCTAAAATTTCTTCCAAATTTGAGATTCTCAAATTGGTAAATCTTTGCCATACATTGCATCTAACAATCCAGAATGTGACAGCTGTCATACAAAATAAATACTAAATTTAAGGAGAATTTAATGCTCTAAAGAGAATAAATGGCAGCCCTCCTCACCATCTGGAATAGTTGAACACAACCACAACCACTGGAGACCTCACCATCTCAGTTGAACACGTCACCTCCTCTGATTTGAGCCATAGTTTCTTGGGAAAACCTTATTGACTTTTGGGCCTTTGAAATATTGCAGATGGGTTCACCTCCTCTGATAATATTGAAACCATAGTCATCTTCATTGCCCAAGTAGTAACTTAGATTGGAATACTTTGAGTTCAAAGAGCTCGGAGAACTTGCATCATCATTGACAAACAAATCTAATCTTGTGTGTTACAATGCAAATCATTGCCAGAGGCCACATTGATCCCATGATTATGGCTCTTATAGGAAGAGCTGAAAGCTAGGAGGCAAGCTACAGAGGACGAACAGGAATAAGATGAGTAGAAACGATGGTGGGTAGTGGATGCCATTATTATTCAACTGGAGATGGCGAAGATGAATAGGGCTGCTATTTATTCCCTCTAGAGCATTAAATTCTCATTTTAACTTTAGCATTTATTTTGTGTGATAGATAGTACATTTTGGATTGTTAAATGCAATGTATGGTTAAGATTTAACAATTTGAAAATCTCAAATTTAAAAGAAATTTGAGGGGATCCTGATCCATGAATGCATTGAGGCTTAGGCTATCGGTACAAGACTTATAAGTATAGTGTTGGGCTTAGAAAAAAGAGAGATTTCACAATAGGCAAGATGCAAGGAACCTTGAAAGTTGAATCTTTGGTGTTGTAGGCCTCTAATTTTGCGAGGTGAGATTGAGGTTCTATGCAATTATAGGAGCACGCAATTCCTTAAAATTGTAGGAATGTAATTTCTTCGACTTAGGGTTGTCTATTTTGAATGAACAACCTAAATTGCGTCATGTAGGCATTAAAAATAAAGGAAAAAATATATATTAATGAGTGGTTTGATTATCCCTTAAGGTGTTTGATCACACCCCCTAGAGAGTGGCCAACCACTTCTTTAGCCTTTGAGGGTGTGGTTGGCCACCCTAAAAGGATGTTTGGGCATTATAGACAAGTACTTTAAAGTAAATTAACCATTATCTATATCTGGTTGCCTGTGTGTTATGACTCAGAGTATACGGGCATGGTAAGATTTGTGAAAAGATTTTTTATTTTTTATTTTTTATTTTTTATTTTTTATTTTTTATTTTTGTAATTTTATTAACAGTCGAATTTAATTCCACGTTTTTCGTATTAAGCCATATTGGAGGGAAGGTACGTACTTACGTACAACACTACACCTTGAACTAAAATTGTATCAGCACAAACTTCTACGTTTGAATTTGTAGACAGTATCTGTACCCAATTATTGAGCCATTCGGCGTGCTGCATTGACTGAGAAATGAATAATATAAAATATTAAAAAAAAATAGGAGAAAGATGCTCAACGGTCACTGCTTCAGATTTTAAGTAATTTGTCCACTTCTTCATGTCACTTCTAGGGTTTTATTCACGTGCTCCCTCTTTTCTCCTTTTCTTTTTTTCTTTTAACACGACAAGACAATATTGGGTTCTTCGTTATTTTGGTTATTATAAAATGATGCATTAATTTCTAATGGATGAAATAATTAATAGTGTTGGTACAGTTTCCGGTATGATGTGAATTTGCACGTTCTTCTGGTGTTCTTCACGCTTCTTAATAATTTTGCAAAACAATAAAAACTAAGGAACCCTTTAGGAGGTCCTCTCCAATGTCTAAATTAGCTTATGTAAAAAAATAATGCTCTATGCATAAAAATTGAGTCTTAGTTTATACTTGGGGTATGTGCCTATTTATAGACAAAGAGGTAGAGTCAAACCTGAAGTAGGATTCTTGCTCCTTGTTGATCTAAAACTGTTACTAGTTTCTAATCTGATCTCTTATTTGACTAATTAGAGTCCTATCCCAATTCTCTTGGGGATAGGATCACGTACTGATCGGATTACGACTACTTACTCCAATTCAACTTGGAGTAGAGTCCTAATCCGAATTTATTGAGATAACTAGTACCTGATTTCTCTGAAGTAGTTGCTGAATGTCTATCTTCTCCTTGGATCGGATTGAGTGGAATTTATCCCCAACAACTACCCCCCAATTCCCTTATCCGAAGCTTGCTTGAATAACGGGAATTTTATGTCTAAGGAAACTCGAGCTTTGTCTCCTTCTGAAAACCTGCTAACCTGCAAAACTTGAGGGTTAAATCTTACCCCCCATTACCTTCTTGTTTTTCCTTAGAGTTTTCTCCCTGTCTCTTGGAATGGCTAACTCCTGAAAAACCTGCAAAAATCGAGGGTTAAATCCGACCCCCCTTTCTTCTTGCTCTCGGCTAGGACTGATCCGAGAGCTTTCTTCTTTCTCTCGGTTAGGACTGATCCGAGAGGTTTTGCCTTGCTTTCGGCTAGGATTGATCCGAGAGCTTTCTTCTTTCTCTCGGCTAGGACTGATCCGAGAGGCTTTCTTCTTGCTCCCGGCTAGGACTGATCCGAGAGGCTTTTGCCTGCAAAAGAAGCAACATCTACGGGTTCTCGGTCCTTAGACCGGGAACACTCCGATGCTTAAGTTAGCTCTATTCTTTTATTCTGGAAATACTTATTCCCAAAATCTGGAGAATTTTCTGTCTTTTATTATAACATGTCTGAGTTAAAAATAAAAGTCTAGTTCTTTGCAAACATAAATGCTAAAAATAAAAGTCTAGCCTGAAATTTCCGAGAGTTCTTTCTACCTGATCACGGGCAGATTATGTTGTTGCCTTGGCTCTCTATATCGTGGGCTTCTACTTCTTCGGTCCTCTCTTCTTTTTATGTCATCTCAGGGATCATTCTCCTGATCCCTTTCGTTTGGCTGATGACGGTCTCGAGGATAGTAATCCCGTGGCTGCTGATCTCGGGGCTGATAGTGCTGATGATTCCGAGGCCTTTTATTTCCTGGCTGGTTTCGTTGCTCTCCCAAGAACCGAACTAGCTTGCCATTCTTTATAAATTCTTCTATTAACAACCTTAGGGTTACGCACCCCTCGGTGTAATGCCCTGCTTGTTTATGAAAATCGCAATACTTGTCTGCATTCCTGTAAGGAGGATTACCTGGTATCTTTTGTGGTTCCCAAAACGCCGGATCTCTTTTGATCTCCATAAAGACTTCTGATATCTCGGCATTGAGAGGTGTAAAATTGTAATCTTTGAACTTCTTTACCTGCCTTTGCTCTTCCTCATCAGCTTTCCTGAATTCTTTCCTTTTCTTTTCTGGGGCTGTCTCTCAGGGTAGCCTAGAACTGGCCATAGACTTCAGCGTCTCTTCCTGATTGATGAATTCTTCTACATTATCCATGAGGTCCTGTAAGGTACTCGGTTGCTTCCGGACCAACTTCTTCATCAAAGGCTCCTCGGGTGAAATTCCTTGATAAATGGCAGCAAAGACCATATCCTCAGTCGGATCTTCGACCGTTACCTTCTCTCAGTTAAACCGAGCCATGAACTCCTTAAGACTTTCGTTTCTTTGCTGGTGCAATGATAGCAAATATCCCGATGGCTTCTTCCTTGTTCGAAAAGCTAGAAATTCCGTTAGGAATATTTTGGATAACTCCTTGAACTGATCAACGGAATTCGAGGGCAGCTTCTTGAACCAGTCCCGGGCATTCCCCGAAAGAGTAAGGGGGAAGGCCCGACATGCTACTTCATCGGGTGTCCCGTGAAGGTCTAGATGAGCTCAGAAATTCTCTAGGTGATTTAGGGGATCTCCGTCTCCTGCATAACTTAGAATTTGGGGTACCTTAAACTTCTCGGGTAGCTGATAGTCTGCTACTCGTTTGGTGAAGGGTGAGTCTGTACCCATTAGGAGCTTATCCACAACTATGGATCTGCTTTTGTCCTTTCTTTCCATCTCCATGTACGTGCACCTTCTCTCCAGCTCGGCAATAACTCTGCTCAAATCTCTTTGGCGGTCATCCTCCCTCCGAGGATTAGTGTTGCTGTTGTGATATTCTTCCTCACGCTCATCCCTGTTCATCTCGAGATTGGGCTGTTCCGGCCTCCTGCGCAGCAACTCGGCATTCCGCTGTGTTAAGGATTCAATCTGGGCTTCCAACGCTGCTATGCGATCCTGGTCTGCATCAGGCTGTGGAGGTTGTGGATTATTTTGAATAACCGGTTCTAGTGGGGCTCTAGGCTCTCGGTTGGTCTGGCTTCCGGAACATGTGTTCATCACCATGCTGGATCTTCTTTTTCTTTTATGAGGAACGAATAATCGTTTCCCACAGACGGCGCCAAACTGTTGGTACAGTTTTCGGTATGATGTGAATCTACACGTTCTTATGGTGTTCTTCACGCTTCTTAATAATTCTGCAAAACAACAAAAACTAAGGAACCCTTCGGGGGGGTCCTCTTCGATGCTTAAATTAGCTTATATAAGAAAATAATGCTCTATGCATAAAAATTTAGTCTTAGTTTATACCTGCGGTATGGGCCTATTTATAGGCAAAGAGGTAGAGTCAAACCTGAAGTAGGATTCCTGCTCCTTGTTGATCTAGAACTATTGCTAGAGTTCTAATTGGGCTTTGATCCTTTATTAGACATCTGATCTAATCATTCTTCTTATTTGATCTCTTATTTGACTAATTAGAGTCCTATCCCAATTCTCTTGGGGATAGGATCACGTACTGATCGGATTACGACTACTTACTCAAATTCAACTTGGAGTAGAGTCTTAATCTGAATTTACTGAGATAATTAATACCTGATTTCTCTGAAGTAGTTGCTGAATGTCTATTTTTTCCTTGGATCGGGTTGAGTGAAATTTATCCCCAACAAAGAGTGTTGATATAGTGATTATCCACGTCCAACATTTAATATTGGAAACATTCAAGAAAGTCAAAAGTAATAGTGACATGGTGACGTTAAAACTACGTTTGATGCTTAGGTTAGTGAAGATGAATTTGAGAAGATGAATAAAATGAGTGCAAGTAAAGTGTAGAGGAAAGGCGACGGCTACTTATATTTTCCTTTTCTATGTATTCTTAGCTTGTAAATCATTAATTAGGAGGATCTTAATTCCTTTATGTAGCTCATTTTCGTTTGGAGCGCAAGCAAAGAGAGAGGTTCCAATGTGTGCGCTGCTTAGTGAGTTCGAGTCTTGGGTTGGGGTCGGGTTTGCTTCTAGGCCAATGGGCCTTTGGTTTGGCCGGCTAGACCTTACTACATTCTAAATATTTTGAAAAATATGATTGACAAATCAATCATTAATTAATTAAATTGATAAATAAAAACTTATTGTTTAATCATTTTATCAATTATGAACTAATATCACATCAGTTTGTAAAAGAATGGGTAAGACCACTCATTGCTCCTCGAGGAAAAAGCAAGCCTGATATGAAAGTAAGACTTATCCCTAAGAACAAAATTAAATGATTCTAACAAAAGATTAAAGACTAATCTCCAGCCAAAGTGAAAACAATTGGAGGACAAGGCAAACATAGATTGATATGTGGTACTTCTCCATTCGTCCTACTTCAGATTAGATTCCAAAAATCCAATAGACTTGATTTCCTCCACGACCAATGACCATGACCCACAAAAAAAGATTCCAAAAGTGGATGAGCTATTGGGCGACTATTTTTTAACTCTCTCTCAGGCTTCCCCATTCCCTGCTGATCCAGTGGGACCTCAAAATTTGGGCCCCCTTGTCTTCTTCCTCCACTGCCTCAACAAATAAATAAATAAAAAATGCCGGCAACATAGGAGCCCACGTGTCGCCCTATGGAACCGAAAGCACCTTGAAACTGTGCACTAAGCAACTAAGGTTTCCAAGCCCAATGCGCTTTGGATAGAACAGTTGTTCTAGTTTTTGCCAGCTTGTGTACCTCGGTCCCCACAACATTAACGGCTACTTTTTTTTAGCTCAGCCCCACAATAACGACAACCGGGGCTTCGGCATGAAGCCACGTGACCAACACAGAGAGAAAAAAAAGTCATTCAAGCCTTTTGGCGGGAAATGGGGCTCGTGACGGCCCCATGGCTGTTCCAATCGTTGACTGAAAGCGTTGGATTTCAACCACCATTGTGGACCCCACCTTCTCCCAAGCCGGCATCAATAGGAATACAAACAATGGCAAAAACTTAAAAAAAGAAAGAAAGAAAAACTCTAAAAATTCGGCTACAGTTACATATGGAATTAAAAAAGGCACGTTTCCGAAATAGAAAGTGGTTCGGGTTACGCCGGAGATGGTTGGGAGGTGGGATCGGCGGAGGAGGGGATATCGGGCCCGACTCGGCAACCCTCCAGCATGAAGACGATATCGGGCATGGTGGGCCGGTCGAGGGGGTCCGGTGCTGTGCATAGCAACCCAACTTTGACTCCTAACAAGAACTCTTCCCACTCTGATGATTCCGGGTCAAGCTCAAGTAATCCAGGCTCCAATAGCTCCGTGATTTGACCCTTTTGCAACTGCTTCTTCACCCACTTAACGATGTCTTCGTCCTGCTGTGTGAACATCACGGGTCGCTTCCCAGTTAGGAGCTCCAGCAAGACTATGCCGAAGCTGTAGACGTCCGATTCTTTTGTGGCTTCCCCTGTTAGGACTGCCTCCGGGGACACATAGCCCAAAGTCCCAGCCGAAGTTGAAGTGGAGGCTTCCGCTGGAGTTGCGGCGGTGAGTCGGTCTAGCCCGAAATCTGACAAATGGGCTTCGAAATCGGCGTCGAATAGAACGCTTTGAGGCTTGACATCACCGTGCACTATGGAGGAACTGTGTAGGAAGGCCAAGCCACGGGCGATTCCGAGAGCGATGAGGTGGCGCATTGGCCAGTTGAGGACATGGCCGTCTTGGTGAGACGCTTCTTGGAGCAAGCTTGCGAGGTTTCCATTGGGCATGTAGTCGTAGATTAGGAGCCTCATGTCAGGGGCCCCAGCGTAGAAGCCTCGAAGAACTGTCAGGTTTCGGTGCTTCACTTTGCCTAGAGACTCTGCTTCTTTTCTGAACATGTTCTCGTCCAGTGCCCCATCTGGGAGTCTCCGGACTGAGAGCACCATTCCATCACTGTAGCTGGCCTTGAAGACCAATCCATACCGTGTCCTGCTCAGCACGTTCTCCTCATCGAACTGCCTAGTTGCCTCAATTGTCTCCGCCAGTGTGATTTTGTTGTTGAACATTACAAGCATCGGACCCCCATTATCTGTGCTACTTCCACGGCCTCCACTTGCTCGCGAGCTTGTTCTTCCTGGACTCCTTTTCTTCTCCCCAGACGCTCTTTCCTTGAGCCTCTTGCGCCACCTCAAGAGGCTGAAAATGTAGAAGCAGCAACACAATGCCAGTAGGCAAGCCCCACAAGCAGCCACAACAATCAACAGAATCAGCCTTTTCCTCCTATTCCTCTCCACCACAACATTACAATTTCGATTCAATGGCTTCCCACATAGGTATTGATTACCCGAAAATGCCGATGGATTGTTAAACCTAGAACCCAGCTGTTCCGGGATCTCGCCTTCAAGATTATTAGTCGACACATTGAAGCTAACCAAGGTGGAAACCATTGTAAGGTTAGCAGGAATTTCCCCACTCAAGTTGTTTGTAGAAAGGTCCAGCCTAGTCAAATTGGATAGCTCAGACAGTGAGACCGGTATGCCACCCGAAAGATGATTTGAGTCCAGCAACAAAGCGGTCAAGGACGAGCACTTAGAAATCTCCTCTGGGATTTCACCTGTCAAATTGTTCATACCCAAATCAAGCACGTTCAAACGCGAGAGCCCAGAGAGATCGGCCGGAATGTGGCCCGTCAAAGCGTTCGACCGTAGCTCGAGAACTTCGACATCAGAACAGTTTCCGAGCTCTGGTGGAATCAGGCCTGAAACTTTATTATTGGACAATGAGAGAACCTCCAGTGACCGTAGAAAACCGTAGTTTACCGGAATGTGACCGGAAAAGGCATTGGAACTGAGGTTTAAATAACGCAAACCCATCAAACTGCTAAACCCTTCAGGAACGTCCCCGGACAAAGAGTTCTCCTGCAGAGCAATCACTTGCAGATTCGGCAAACCCGAGAGTTCAAACGGTAACTCACCGACAAGTCTCTGTTTGCTCAAATCGAGACTGGTTAACCGGAAGAGATTTCCCAAGCTCGCCGGGACCTTCCCGGAAAACCCATTACCGCTCAGATTCAGGACCATTAGCCTACTCAAATTCCCAATGCTCGAAGGAATTTCACCAGAAAAATCGTTACCGCTGAGGTCCAGTGTAGTCAAATTGCTCAATCCCATTAGTTCCTCTGGAAGACTCCCATTCAACCTGTTGGCTCTCAGGATCAAGGTCTCAAGCACCGAAAGATAGTGAAAACTCACCGGAACAGACCCAGTAAACGAGTTTCCTCCGAGGGATAACAGCTGCAAACCCCTCATATCACCGAGAAAATCAGGAATCGTTCCCGCAAAGTGGTTTCCTTCGAAATCGAGACGGCGCAGTGAGCTACATTGCTTGATCTCTATCGGAATCGCACCGCTGAACGAGTTATTCGCCACGTTGAGTTCCTCCAACCTCGAGAGATTTCCAATATCCGCCGGAATCACGCCGGAGAACAAGTTATCGGAAAGATCCACCACTGTTAAAGTGGGTATACGCGTTAACAACGAGGGAAACACGTCGTGTATCTGATTTTGTTGAAGATCTAGAACCTGAAGCACACTGAAACACGTTGCTATTTGGGGGTTAACGATGTCCGTGAACCCATTAAATCCTAGCTGGACAATCCGAAGCGACGGCGCATAGGTCGAGACGTTGCAGAGCATTGAGGCCGGGACCGAACCGGAGAGGTTGTTCTGTGAGAGCGAGAGCACCTGAAGCTTCGGAAGAGCCCCGAGCGCCGCCGGTACCACTCCGCCAAGCGAATTGTCCTCGGCACTTAGGTGCACAAGCGACGAGCAGTTAGCGATCGCCGAGGGAACTGTTCCTTCCAAGAGGTTGTGATCGAGCCAGAGGTACTGAAGCTCTTGGAGCCCCCCGAAGCTCGCCGGAATCTGCCCGGAGAACTGATTGTACGAGAGGTTGATGAGCTGGAGCTGGCTCAGGTTCGCCACGCTCCTCGGAATATCGCCGGATAAAGCGTTGGACGAGAGATCGAGGTACTTGAGGCTCCGAGGTAGCTCGCCGGAGATCTCGCCAGAGAGGCGGTTCTGCGCGAGGTTGAGAATCTGAAGGCCAGTAAGGTTCCCGATCTCCGGCGGGAGGGTACCGGAGAGCGAGTTATACTGCAGGAACACGGCGCGTAGGAGCGTGCATTTGGAGAGAGATCGAGGGACGGTCCCGTTGAAGAAGTTTGAGCGGAGGCTCAGCTTGCGCAACATGCGCAGGTCGGCCAGCCGGTCGCTGAGTCGGCCACCAAGTTGGAGACGAGGCAGGCGTAGCTCAGTGACTCGGTTGGTGTCGCAGTCGACTCCGCGCCAGTCGCACGGAGCCGATGCCGTGGACGTATCCCAGCCGCTGAGCGCTCCAAGTGGGTCGTGGAGATTGAGCTTGAAAGACGTCAAGGCCTCGATTTCCGCTAAGGTTTCAGCGTCGCGCTGGGCGCACGATAACAAGGGTGAGCAGAGCACCAGCACAAAGAACAGAGCAGCAACAGGTACGGCCATAGAACAACAAGAAGTGTAAGCGCTTAAGCAAAAGAGCAATGGATGAAAAATCAACAAAGCGATTGGTGGGGGTGGGGGTGGGGGTGGAGATTAAGGGAGTGCGCACAAGGAGCGTGTTTTATCAGAGATGGCCAGGGTGAGCTGTTTGAGGAGGTGGAGGAGGAGGGCAGAGGGGTCGCCATACGTTGCGCTAGCCGAGCGTTTACGTTAGGTGTTCAGAGACCCACAAACAGCCACAGAGATATTGAGATACTAAACAAATCTCTCTGCCCAAAACCCTTTGAAGAAGTACTTTTCGAAAGCGGCATATGGGGTGGGCCCTGGGCCGGTCACTTTTTAACCTCATATGACATGAGATGGGTTGAATCATTGAGGCTTGTGTGTGATGTTTTTATCTTTGCTCTGTTCTTGATTAGCCTTTTTCTGTTTTTTTTTTTTTTTTTTTTTTTTTTTTTTTTAATCCTTCCTCTTAAACCTAATTGGTGAACACAGTAAATTCGGTTCGGTTCGATTCTAGTTGAAATTGGACTCCTTAAAATTGAAACGTATATAAATTATTGATTGAATTGAGAGGAGGGGGAAGGGAAGGGAAGGGAAGGGAAGGTTAGGTAGCAATCCTCTACTTTTTCTTATTCTTTGACAATTTTTTCTTTTCCACCTTTGTTCTTTCGTCGGATTATTCTGACTACAAGTCTCTGTTGAAGATCTTCTTCCTTTTTTAGCTTTTCTTGTTTTGTTTTTGAGATGATTGGTCAAAATGTCATTTGAAAAGGTGGGGAGGTAAAGAGGGGAAAAGGTAAGAAGTCATTAAACATTCTTTTAATCTTGATGAAATCCTGGCCTGTCGAAGGGAAAGGGACACGAGCTAAAATCCGGGGGTGTTCATTTGAAAAAGCAAACCCACTATGTGGAGGAGGTTAATCAAGATCAACTTGGTGGGCCAAAACTAACTAAAAAAAAAAATAAAGGTCTCAAACCCTTTGAATGATGCATAGGATGGCCCATATTTGGGTGCCATTAGGCGGTAAATTGTGACTTGTGACACATTTGAATAAGTTTTTGTTAAGAGGGAGATGTACTTGCACTATTGAGCTCTCTAACTCACTACTTTAGATGTCCATTCACTTGGCAAACTAAAAAAGTGTCCCCCCTTTGCGCAAGAACAATGATTGGGACATACGACATGCATACTATGGCTATAATAACATGTCAAATTCTTCCTCATTGTTTCTTATTACCAGCCTGCCATTATAATGTACTGTCAGTGCTTGTTTATTCATAACCCTACCCAGGTGAGGTACCCTGGCCTTGGCATAATCACCAGAACAGAGGATGAGCTTGCATGCGTTACCCAATGAAAGCTGTCATTGAGTGTCTTAATTCTTGTTTCCATTAATGTGTTGTTGCTTAAGGCATTGTTGTACGCAAACTAACTAATTGTCGAGTCACTATTCCCGTAAACGTGTAGAGACTTGGAGTGATTCAGATATAGAGAGAGACTGTTCAGTACTTAGAGTGATTTAGATAACCCCACAAAAAGGGAGACTGCTCGGTAGAACTGTCAAAATTAAACGTAATTCGGTCGGTTCAATTGTAAGAGATTCCCATCCGAATTTTACATCTAATTGCATCTTAATGGGGTCATGCAGTATCATTGATGGCAGAACATGCCGGTTATTAGTTGTGATGTATTACAGTTCAATGCAGGAGTAAATTTATTTCCCCAACTTCTAACACATTCTCCTTTCATTGATTTTTCTTCGATTCTTTTATTTTCCTGGCTAATATGGATGAATGCAATAAGTTGGTAATTAAAGCCGGTAAGGTAAGCGCAGCTATATATTACAAGCCCAAATTAAAATTTCGCTAAAAAACGTCGAGAATGTTCAAAATTCTATTGCCGTTTTGTGTTTACGCCGGCGTATACCTAATACGACACATCGTTTAACGTCGTTTGTATACGCCAATTTTTTAAAAATTTTAAAAAAACCAAAAATCTTTTTTCGATGATTTATCCAGATTTCTCAGTGCTTTTTGGCCACCGGGAAAAGTTTTTTTTTTTTTTTTTTTCTTATAAACGAAGACTAAAAAAAAAATTACAAACAAATAATCAAAAAGATAAATTTTCTGCCAAAGCCGAGCGAATGAGCCTTATAATAGTACAAAAAAAAAAAAAAAAGAATTGCTTATAGTTCGTGAAAAAAGAAAAAAAAAAAAAAAAAAAAGATGGGGTTATCATGATTTGAGTAGCTAGACCTGCAATTGATGATCTTAGATTCTTAGGAATTAAGGCAAGGTTGGCAATGGCAGGGGTGCAACCTTGTTATTTGTGGACGCTTTAGTAATGAGCTTTAACCATTCTACCACAACAGCCAGAAACCCCAAGACGCAAATGATGATGAGAAAGGCAATTCCAACGCAATAGACGAAGCTCCAGTTTTGCTTTGTCCCTCGCTTTCTATGCATTATGTCCGCGTAGGCTGCGTATATCCCTATACTGCATACGACTGTGCATGAGAGAGATACCAAAGCTCGAAACCATAAAGGCTTTTCTTCACTCTTGTTGTCCATGGAGATCACAGAGAGAGAGGCTTCTCTTTCTTTTTCAGGGTTAAGAGTGAGAGACGATTGATTAATGTCATACATACATACATATATATATATATATATATATATATATATGGAGAAGATTTTGTAAAGTCGCATGGAAATGGAAAGCCATAGATCTCGGTTTTGAAATACTGGATGGCCAGTGTAGTTCTTACTGGCAAAATAGTTGGAAAACCCAAAAACAAAAATCAAAATCATTTATAAACATATTCTATAATTTTATAAAATCGATTCAGTTTATAAGTTTTATTCAAATATTAATTTAAAACTAACCAGAATAATTAACAGTTTAGCTTGCTTCAAATGATAAAAAAATCACTTGAGATCTCTCCTTTGCAAAAATAAACGGTAAAAAATTGCAAGATTGAGAGAAAATTCCTGTTATTTTTTATTTTTACATGAGTTGAGTTCCAGTGAATTTTTTACCAAGAGAAGCCAAACTCAAAAATTGAAAAATAAAAAAGAAATTCACTAATGAGTAATGAGCACGGAAAACTCTTGCCTCCAGTCTCCACCCTCAAAAAGAAAAATAAATATCCAGCCTTAGACCAGCTGGCCAATAGATAGTAATTAATTACTCATGCAGAGGCTTCTTGCCTATTAAAGAATGAGTTAATTTCACTGCGCCAGATGAAGTTGAGACCAAAATCAAATGCATTAGGGCTTAGGTTTAATGATTTTTTTTTTTTTTAATTTTTTTTATATATATAAATTGATCGTGTTAGGTATACATGTATGTGTGTGAAAAACAGTTAAGTCCCACGTTCAAAAAATATATATCATAAAAATGAGTGATTAATATAACCTAATTGAACACCTAATAGCTTAAGCTTTTAGATTGATGTACGTCTTAATTTGTTATATTATGGCCTCTCATTTAAAGAACTCTCCAAGGGAATTTATTTTTTTTTAGAAAAAAAAAAAAAAAAAATCCATTTATATTTGCAAAATAGGATCTTCTATATTTCACTTATATATGAAGAGGATCTATTTTATTTTAATGCATTTAATAATGTATATGATGGCACATTATTTAAAAATTAAATTTATAAAATATAACCTAGACCATTAAATAAATGATCTCCATAAATTTGAGTTAAATGACCGGTTGGAGATTGTATTGTTCCTAAGGGAGATTAGTGTACATGATGAAATTTCTCCAATATTAATATGGATCACGTGGAACTGTTGGATTTGAACAAAAGTGACAATGCCCATTGAAGTGATGTGGGCCAAAATCTGCAAGCTATCGGGGAGCAATCTCTACATATGAACTAACCTCAATCTCTTTTTTCTTTGTTCTTCGTTAGGTACGTAACCAGTAACCACAATTATCTTTTCTTAGGAGAAAATAATTGATTCTCTTTAATTTGGTTCCTTTTTGAAAAGAAAAAGATTCCGAAAATGTGTCTCAATATATATATATATATAAGTGAGTTTAGAAACCTATTTAGCTTAAAAGGCTTCCTATCCTATCCGATCATATAAAAAGGTGCTTTAAAAAAGTGAACGGTCAAAATAGAGAAAAGTAATTTTTAATTATTTTGAATAGTAAAATTTGATAAGATTACTAATTAAAAGTGCTCTTATAAAGCTGAATTGCATGCAATTCGTGCAACCCCGAAAAGAGTGAAGCTACAGAACCCATCTGTCTTGATCGAGAAGATTGCCCCTACACTTCGAACTTTCTAAAATAGGTAGATCCAGCAGTTTCCTTTCTCTAGAGATTACTTGAATTGCGTGCAATCGTGCACTTAGAGCACTTAGAGTGCCCAGATTGCATTGCAATTCAAACAATCCACGAAGAAAAGGATTGCAAAGGCCAGCTACTCCAACAAATTGCAAAGGATCCTAATTGCTTATTCTCAATCTTCCAGTTTAAGGGTCCGTTTGGGTTTACAATTTCAAAAAGTACGATTTTAAAATGTGTGATTTGAAAAAGAAAAATATTAGATTTACAACACCAATACAACTGCACAATAACCTCTCACATGAGGATGGGCCCCACACACTGGAGTTCACCCTCATGTGAGGGGTTGTTGTGCAGTTGTTGTGATAGTGTAGTGTAAGAATCAAATCCCTTTGAAAAAAATGATTTTTAAAAACGCAGTTAAGCGTTTAATAAAATCGCAAATTAGCCTTTAAAATTTTGCGTTTTCAAAAAAGCATTATCTTACTTGCGTTTTCAAATCGCAATTTTTAAAAATACAATTTCCAAACGATTTATGTTCTACGATTTTGTTTAAAATTACACTTATTATTTTCAAAATCGCAAGCTCAAACGCACCCTAAATTTGGTAACCTGCTCCTCCCAATAGTCAGTGAAGTTTATGGCCAAACCAAGCCCATTAGATCCAAAAGATACAACCCATTTGAATTAGCCAACAAGTTTGGCTGTTCGGAAAACCTAAAGCCTTGAATTATCCACAGTCTAACATGTTTTTATTAACGGTATATATATATATATTATGCCATTGACAACGATCCCTGGAGAGAAATTTACAAACTTCTATGATAAATAATAATTTTAACCCTAAATCTCCACAGTTTACGGTCGATCGTTTCAGTTGACGATAATGATTGTTGAGTTTGAGGTAGACGGAGCAGTACCGTCGGCGGCTGTTGAAGTGGGTAAAGGTGTGATCTTCTGTGTCCCAAAGAGCAGAGGTAACCGAGGTGAAGTCTTCCACCAATTCAGAAGCACCTCAACGCAAACTGCAATGGCAGGGATGAGAAAAATACAGCAAGTGATGATGCCGAAGACCATTCTCACGCAAACGTACGCTACGTTGCGATGTGGGTGGCCAGGACGTCTAATCTCCATTACAGCGCCCCAGATTAGCTCGCCGCCAATAACCAGACATATGAGGCCCGTGAGCGCCCAAACAACGACATATATTTTGCTGCCCTATATATATATTGGCTTGGCTATTGCAATAAGATGACTGTTCGAGACGGAGCTGCCCGGATGATGGCTGGCTCATGGCTATAGCTGTTCGTGAAAGAGATGAGACTGCCATTATCTTAGAATAAGACTCAATCGTATTTAGAGATGGCGCGAAAAATAGGGTATGTTTATGTCAGATAGAGAGCAATTGGTCTATTTTTTTTCACTTAGAAATTAAGCAGGACGAGAAGGGTCTCCCTTAATTGTTAATGTAAAAGTTCCCAAATTTATAAAGCTTTTTTTTTTTTTTTTTTTTTTAATGTGTTTTTGGGGCAGGGTGATGTTGGGGCAGTGGTTTTGAAGATGCAAATTAAGAGTTATATGATATCTAGGCCGAAACCGGAAATGATTTGTAACATTTCACCTTCTTCCCGTAAAATAATATTGTGGCATTTTAAATCATCATTTATTTTAAAAAAAAATGATAAATTTAATTATTCAGTTAGTAATTTAGCCTATCAGCTTAATCGACTGAATTGGAAGAATTCGGCCTACCAAGTTTCAAGAAAAAACTTTTGTCCATGCAAATTGTCTTGATGAATTTTAGGAAAAGCATGACCAACATGAGAAATATTAAATGAAGAAATTATAAGATCATTTTTTTAAAAATAATAATAATAATATTATAGGTAAGAAACCATATAAAACACTCTCCCATATGTTTCCAGCTTGATATTAGAAATGGGAGAGGCTACTTTACAATAAACGAGGAAAGCATAAGCAGTACCGTTATACATATTTCTAATCTAAGCAAATTTACAAGCTTTCTTACATTCAACTGCAGACAGAATCAGAAAACATTAAAGGTGAAGATTTGTTATAACTAGCTCTCATGATCAACTATATATAAAATGGAGCCGTCAGAATCACTCCATATCCACACGAATTTTCTGTATAGGGCTCCAGAAACAAGCTTACAGGAGATGCTTGACATTGGGTTTCCAACTATGAGATTTCCGGCTCGATCGCCGGGGTGTAAAGTTGAGCCCAAACATCTCCTTGAAAGCCTGCCCTGGCTCAACAGAACCAACAAGCTTTGCAACAACGCTGGCACTCTCTGCGATGTGGTTCATATCTTTTGTGTCACTCCACAAGCGGTGCACCAATTGCAGCCTCCTATGCTGTGCATTTAAACCAATACCCCACTTAAGGAAGAGGTTCTGTCTATCTTGTTTAGAGAGCCTCTTCTGTATTTGCTTACTCAGCATCTGCCTCTCGCGTTGTAGAGCCTTCAAGCTGTTAACAAAAGAAACATATTTAGATTCTCCTAATGGCAGAAACAAAGTAAAATGAATTTTAACAAACCTGAAACCTTGTATACAATATGTAATTAACGTTACCTAGAAGTGGGTGTCAGAGTATGACCATCTTCCACAGTTTGAGAACCTCGAGAAAAAATGTCCTTGAGGAAGGAGAGCCGCCTGAGCTCTACTTCCATGTAAATAGAATCTGTTGGATCACCTTTAAATAGCAGGAAGAAGTAGGTCCTGTGAACCAATGAGATGTTGCAAGCATGCCAAAGTTCGATAATCTCCCTTTGGTGCCTCTTGAATTCTGAAGGCCAATTTGAAGGACTTGTTGTATCATCTTGCATAGGGTCCAAGCCAACATCTTTTACGTTCTTTTTGGAAGCTATGGGCTTTGGTTCTATCTCCAGTACCTAACAGGCATGAAAATCCACGTTAAACAAATGACAATAGCCAGATTCTCAAAAGAAATCAATCTTCCTGGAGTTTCCTATTAAGAAAATACTGGCATGGTCCATGTTGAATTGATATTGTATAAACACTCACCACATGGTCAGCATGTTGATTCTCACACTGAAGATCGGACATTTCATTTGCTCCTGCAGTCGACGTGCATCTGCTGGTACTGTTCTCATCACTTGGACTTTTGGCATCCTGCACTTCAAGCTCGTTCACAGAAGCACTCCCTGCCGAAGTCTGAGAATTACTTCTTGATAACCTGTCACCAATGGCTTCATACTTCAAGGTAGAAAGCTTCATCTGAAGACCCTCAGGTCTTCCAATGAATTCTTTCTCAAACCCAATTGGTGGTGTGCTCACGTGCTTTTCTACCTCATCAAACCAAGGCGAAGACAAACTAGTCATAAGACTTTCTTTACAACTACTACTTCGAGTTAATCTCAAGCATCTAAAGGTAGGCATATCTTTTTCCACTGACCATGGAGAAGGCTTTTCGGGGGATGGAACAACAAAATTTGGAAGAAAGCTACTTAACTCTTTATCTTCCTTCAACAGGGGTGACCCCAACTCTTGAGTTGCTTTATCTCCATTCTCAACCACTGTCACTCCTGAGGTAGCTGTGTTTGCTACAGGAGACAATGTATTTGAGTTTACGTATTTGTTCAGGCTTGAATCAAACATATTTGATTTTAAGTATCTCTTCGGGCTTGAATCTAACATATTTGTGTTTATGTATCCGTTTGGGCTAGAATCTGACATATTTGACTCTCTGTATCTGTTTGTGATTGGCTCTTCCATCTCTATGCATCGAACTTCCTTGCAAAGATCCTCTGATTTTTCATCAGTCTGTTCTTCAGTCGCCCCTTGATACTGATCGATTCCAACAAAATTAGGAATAGTAACTGACAAGCGTGGGGAGGTATGGGTTTGCAAAAAATTCTCTTTTAAGTCAGGAAGGTGGAATAAGTTCTCATCAGAACTAGTCCTACTGTGTCCATCTGAATATTCAGATGCATCAAAAGATCTGACACCAACATCAAGGCAGTGAGAATCTGCCGAAGCAGGTGTCTCAGATATTTGATTTTCAGAGTCCCATGAAGTTCGTACTCGCAATTTGGGGTAATGATGATCTTGATCTGCCTGGAGAAAGATGGAGAGGAACAGAGGATCAAGAAGGTAGACCAAGGTGAAAGGATGCTTGAGTATATACTAGACATACCAGTGTTATTGCAGGTCTATCATCACCAACCAGTCGTAGGAGATCCTTAACCTGAGATTGAGCAAGGTCTAGTTGCAGAGTCTGCTCCTTTAGCTCTTTCTTCAGCTGCACGATGGGTAAGGAAAAATAACCAAACAACTCAAGGTTTTATCAAATAAAATTGATGCTCTGTTATATGAATGGCAAAATCTGTGCCATGTCCTTGTAAACATATGCCATTCAACTCATAGTTTGAAGAGATAACTACTGTATGAGCACCAGATGCCAGTAAAATTTAGGATCTGTAAAGTTTACGACACAAGCAACCATAAACAAGTTGATAGATTCTCTCTTAAGAGGAAATGCAAAATGTCGAATGTTGTCTTAACAAGTAAATTATCCTCTTGTTCCTCCACAGTTAGCATTTTGGGTTTCCTTTCTTTCAAGCTCTTCAATGATTGATATTCCAAGTCACCCTTGCCACCCCACTCTTGTTAAAACATTAATTAAGTGATAAAATTTATCATTACCTATTAACTTATATTCTTGGAATAACTAATGATTTAACATGGTATTAAAGGAGGGGGTCATGAATTTGAGCCATAACTTTATAAATTAGCTCTCATTTCAATTAAATGCTTCACGTGTTAGGCCTTACTTATCGAGGGAGAGTCTAAGTCCACATGTGAAGAGGAATGTTAAAACATTTGTTAAATTATTAAATTCATCGTTTCCTATCAGGTTTAATTTTTATGATAAGTGGTAATTTAACACTCTTGCTCTCTTTCCCCTGCTTTATATGTTGTCACTGTTCATGTAATTTGGATCACATACCAAGCATAGCTGAACTGGGGTTAAGAAGAATCAGGAGCAAGATAAAGTTGGAATCGAGTGATGGGACTGATATGATATTTTTTCAAGTACCTTTGCAATGACCTCAAAGTTCTAAATGTGAAAAAGACAAGGGGAGAGGATAAATCGTAGAAGTTTTGGGTATGAATTAAAATTCTACAACCTAGAGAAAAATATGAATCTTTTAATGGCTGGATCAACTCGACTGAACCAACAGGTGATGCTTGCAAAGATGGCCAACTGTAATAAGTGTTGCATCAGCACATATGGTTCTTGAATATTGATGTATACCTTCAATTGTAATTAAATGTAAGCATTTCCCCTTTAAATCAAAGCTAAGGACATTGCCGGTAGTCCAGAGATTTAAAAGGCAGCTAAATTTGATACTACAAGCCTATTCATTACCTTTTCAATCTGAAGGTCCTTTTCTCTAAGCAAAGCAGCAGAGTCAGTTGTAACAGAAGTTGGTCCTGAACTTCTCATTCCACTTTCCAATCTAGCCAATTCTCTCTGCAAATGCTTTACCAATGCTTTATCTGACATGACTACATTGACCTGTGCATTAGTTGCCACTTCTTTAGCACAACTTGCAAACAAGAGAGTGTTTCTTGATTGCTCAACATGACTTCGTGCAGGGCTCATGGTACAGATGATGGCAGTTCTAGCATTGCCTCCTAAAGAGGACTGCAGTATGCGGGTTAGCTTCGAATCTCTAAAAGGAACATGTCCATTTCTTCCCTTGCTGCACCCAAACTCAAAGTTACTTATGTTTGCAATAGATGTGTAGTATTTGTGCATGCTATGCAAAGGCTTGAATCATATTTCTGAAAGAAAATATCAATTAAGAAAAAGAGCTAAACATGCAATAACAATAGCATTAACAATTCAAATGGTTTTGGGAAGGACCATAACAATCGCTACCATAGTAAATCTTCATAACTCAATCGAAATAGTGAGCTATTTGATAGCACAATATCCACACAATGTTGATTAAATGTTATACGAAGTTATAAGGCATCAGTCTAAGGCACATTTGATTCAGAAGACACGCGGCTGTGATCAAATTTAAGGCAGAAGACAACAGCTGAAAACTCTGACTAATAAAATTAGTGAATCATAACGCCTACATATAACTCCTGCGAACCACAATAACTAAATCCTTCACCTTACATAGTATCACTAACTCTTAAGTATCATCATTGAATTGTTCAATAATAAATTCCTTTTGCTGATCATTCATTAAAGGAAACCAATACGTTTAAAGTAATGGCAGAAAAAACTCATGGTGACTTCAGCCGAAGTGCAAAAAATTAAGATACAAGCTTGACCAACAAACCTGAGCTTACGGATAACAGTTCCCAGAGTTAACAAGCTGCGATTTATGTGGCAACCTTCTTTCAACCTTGTACCAGCTGCTAATGACTGAGATGCACGCTCACTTCCTGCAAGGTCAACAAAATTCTGTACCAAAAAAAAAAAAACATGGTTGTCATTGTTGCTGATTACCAGTTGAACTACTGTTTTCTTTGGCTATTTTTTTTTTTCTTCTTCTCTCTTTCTCGTAAAAAGAAGAAAAAAGTTAATGATTCATACCACAGTAGCCGCAAGGGAGCTTGACTTGTCATTGCCAAGAAACTCACGTGCTGAACTTTCAATTGTCTGACAGAACACATTATTTAGTGAAAGGAAATGTGAAAAATTATCAGGAGGGCCAACAGTTTAAATTCTGTAATGAAAACAATTCATACCAGTCTGAGAATCTGATGAGATCTGGAGCTTGCTTCATTCAGGAATGTCTCCCCAATTTGTCTTTGAGCTGCAATGAACTAGGACATTACTTCTGTGCACATCATGCATCATTTGATCAAAGAAAGACTAGTTGGGAGCATCTTTATTCCTTACCTTCACAGACAGCGAGAAGTTCTTTAAAATGGTTCCAGTCCCTCAGAGTTTCCTCTGTGAGTTTCTCAACAGTTGTCCCTCTCTATCAAATTAGCTAAATATTAGGGCAAAGAACCTTACATGTACAGTTCTTCGGCATATAAAAAATGATATTCACCTCTGGATCATCAAGAAGTCTTAACGGGGTACTATCTGCGCTTAGGAGGTCCCTGACAGATTCATTGTAAATCTCCAAAGCAGAGAACTTCAAAAGAAAGTCTCTTTCATTGTGCTACGAATCACATTATTTCATCAAATTAATGGAACTCGAGGAACATAACAAAATGCATATCTGAATGAAAGGAAAATCAATATTAGTGTCTCAATTACCTTCCCCATGTAGTCATATATATCTGCTACAGCGTACTCAGTAATTCCACTCATCGTATATGTCTTTCCGCTGCTTGTTTGTCCATATGCAAAAATACTTGCTGAAAATAGGTTGTCCAAAAAATAATGCAGCTGTTGTTGGAATTTAAAGCAAAGCTCAAGAAACAAGGATATTGCAAAGAAATAAAAAAGATTGAATGTACCGACCATTTATACCACTGACAACTACAAGTGCAACTTCCTTGGCTGCTTCTTCGTATACCTGCCTTGTGGAACAATCACTCCTATATACTCTGTCTAGAACCAAAAAGCCAAACAAAACAACACCGATCAGAAGAACAGAAAATTTGAGAAACTAGATCCATATCAAATATCGCTACAGGTATTGTCCGTACAAAATGCTTCTTCTAACAAAACCACAGAGCAACACAAAACACAATCTAACGTCTGGAAAGAAGTTGATCATATCAGTGTGGCCGAGTTTAAATGAAAACCAGGGATAAAGTCAGAATCATTACAGGCAGAAAGAATTTCACAAAAACAAGAATCAAAGAAAAACTCCAAGCTCCAAAAATTTGAAACCAATTCCAGCAAAATTCTTCCATTATCCAGTAGACTTGAGTCAAATTGGGTGCTATTTACAATTGCATCAATTATATCTCATAATTGACACAATGTGAGAAATAAGACCCAAAAGCCGCATTCACCAAAGAAAATCAAGTCATACGAAAATGTAATTTTATCACTTTCTTACCAAATGTATACGCAGTTGGGTACATGGACCGCTCAGAAACTGAAAGGTTATTCCTGTATATGATAGTGTTGTCGTTGATGCATTCCCACTCCGACACATCATTCCTTGCAATCTCCTTCTCATTCAATGGCCTCAGCCTAATCGAAACAAAAATTTTCTCCACACGTCCACTCGGCCCTTGCACAAGTTCCTCTCCCCCTGCTGCTCCCATCTCTCACTCTTCTTCCGAAACCCACCTCCCAAGCAAGGCTCAAATTGAGACCATATATCAAGAAATCAATGAATTCCAATGAAGACCGCCTATCACTACTGGCTCCTATCTTCAGTTCCCCACAACTTTTTCCGCACTATTGGACTAATGCATAACGGTTCTGACTATTCAATAAAGCAAGCTTCGTTTATTCTGTACAGAACACAAGGGCCACTCAAACTTTTCACCAACAATCATCATCTGCATCGACAAACTAATGATGGGTCAGTGCTAATTCAACCGCAATTTTTATTCAGCGTTTTGTCTCAAGCATTAAACCAGTATTATTTGTCTGTCTTTCTCAATTCATGTATACATAACCAATTATATAACAAATAATGGGGTATGTAGTTTAATGGAAATTTTGTAGTTTTTCTAAGATGGTCCCCAATTACAGACTGTCAAACTCTTCCTCACATGTTAGCCCGTTTTGAATAAACGATGTTATTGAAAAAAAAAAAAAAAAAGATATGCACAGAGAGAGAGAGAGAGAGAGAGAGAGAGAGAGAGAGAACTTTACCTTGGGGGTTGAGAATTCAGTCATTTTCAAGAGAATGTCTGTGATCTATGGAAGATTCTTCACTGGCTCCATGTGCTGTGCAATGCAGTGTAGTGCAGAGAGAGCTCTGAAATGAGCCGTCTGAGATGTGATTGGATTTGATTTCCTAAATTTGGCCCTGTACAGCAAAATCCCAGACAACTTAACCATAGTCTTCCATATTTTGATGAACTTCAACGAAATTGCAGAAGATTTGAGCTGGATATATCAAAATTTCGAAATAAAAAAAACCAAACTCAGAAGTACTCGTCGGTTACCAACTAGGCCGTGTTTGGTTAGATATAGAGTTAACCTTAAAATTGGAGCTGGAGCCCCAGCTCAAATCCAAACTCTGGACGCATTATATAAAAATAAAATAAAAAACTTTGAAACTGACCCAACAATGCTAGCCATTGCTAGGTATAAAAGAGTACAAATCTTAAATATAAAAACAAAAAATCGAATACCAAATCCAATATTTTATCCGCCAAACCAAACACAGCCGTAGAATTGGTGTTCTCTGTCTCAATCAACAGAGAAGCCGTCCCTTTCAACTGTCAACAAAAATATAACACTTACCTCATGCAATCCCAATCTCAAAACTCAAAACCAAAAAATATATTTATAAAATATTTTTTGAAAAAAAAAATAAAAAAAATAGGGCGAAAGAGATTGAGAACTGAGAAGCCAAGACTCTCTCTCTCTCTCTCTCTCTCTCTCTCTCTCTCTCTGTGAAATTACAGTATTTTGGTCCCAAATTAAGGGCTTCGAGGAATGGTGGTGGTTATGGCGTCCACTTTCTTCGTCGGTTGCTTTTCTACGCTGCTCTGAATATTATCAGCCTTTGAATTAAAACTACCGCGCTGGGCGCTAAGCCAGACCTTGACGACACCAGAGACCCAAATGACTGATTTGTCCATGACGTTCTACTTAATTTGCGTGGCAACCAACCGTGCCCGGCCATTGCCTAATGCATTGAATGGATATAAATTGTCACCCGGAAATTAGCTGAGCATGTGACACCTTTATGCGTTTTTAAAGAAATCAAAAGTAAAACTCAGTTGGATCGGGATCTCTACACATTCTACAAATTCTCTTTATGTTGAAAAATTGGAGAGAGATTTTTAGTTTTTTTTTTTTTTTTTTTTAATTACTAATAATTTAAATACAAAACGTAAGAAAATTCTAACGGGGAGTGTATTTGCTCGAGCAAGCAATGAATGTAACTTAACGCTTCAAAGGGTATGATATTGTCAGCTTCGTATTAAGTCCGCACAATTTTATTTTTGAATTTTACACTATCTCACACTATTTAGAGAGAGCATGCTCTATATAAAAATATTCTCTTTTTTACACCATAGTAACGTGAAATGTCACAACAAGCAGTTCATCTTTTTGTTTGAACAGATAGGTTCTATAGGGATCCTTTTATATTTGATATTCAAAACAATTCGAACAACAGATTAATAAGAATATGAATCTTGAAAAATTATTGGCAGCGTAAATACTATATAAACTGTCACGTACGATTATAAAAGATTTGTAATACCCTTATAGTAATGTTAGTTATTCATCAACTTGGGGAATTAAGGATTAGGATTGGTATAGATTACGTGTGTATCTTTAATAGGGAAAATGATATTTATTTATTTATATATATATATATTATGAATTTATGTGTGTATCTTTTTAACGTTCGCCTCATTTATACCATTGATTTTGACGTTTAATTAAGATTTAATAATTAAAACAAGAAGCATACATGAAAGATGTGTAAATAATATTCAGCTTCTAATAACAATTCTAATATAGGGTGCAATAAAGTTGAAATAATAAAAATAGTAACAATGCTGTCACGAATGAAGGAACAAAGGTCAAAAACTTGTTATATATTCAAAGTGATGAAAAAAATGAGAATATTCAAGAATGTGTAAATAATTTGTCGAATTATTCTAAAGAATTAATATTAAGTTTCTTTTCTTTTTTCTTTTCTTGTTATAATAATCTTTACTTTCATGACAAAAAAGACGATACACTTAATGACCAGAATGTCTAACAATTTGTGCAACATATCTTAAAAGTCATGTATGAATTTATTGGGTAATATTTTATGTACAACTCTTATATAATTTTTGCACAACTCTGATTACTTTTTTTTTTTTTTTTTTGAGCAACCATTAAATTTGTTTTCCTATATGTGAGTCATAAATATTCAATGGTTAATCTTAAAAAAAGGTTGTTAGAGTTGTGTAAAAGTTGCAAATAAGTTTGAGCAATGTTTCTTGCACAACTCTTACACAACTTTTGCACAACTCTAACTTATTATTTTTTATAATCAATCATTGGATTTTTTTTTTTTCTATATGTATGCCCTAAATATTCAATGATTAATTTTAATAAAAAGTTGTTAGAGTTGTGTAAGAGCTGTACAAGAAACATTACTCATAAAAATACGCCATATCTAGCGTTAATAAAAATTGGAAAATGTTAAATTTACAACACCAACACAACAACCACACAACAATTTTTCACATGAAGGTGGCCCAACATACTGGGACCCACTCTCATATGAGAAGTTGTTGTGTAGTTGTTGTGATGATGTTGTGTACGAATCAAATCCCATAAAAATTCAAAGTACATTTACTTAAAAAAAAATAAAAATAAAAATTCAATCCAATACAGATCGCCTTCAATATCTAAGGTATTTAATTTGGATTGTTAATTTCAAATAAATAATTCAAATTGCAACAACATATAAAAGATAGAACAGATGAGTGCAAAAATCATGAATAATCGTTGGAGGTATCGAAATCCTAACGCCCCCCCCCCCCCCGCGGGGGGGCTCTTTATATACTCCAAAACTACACTCACAAGCAATGGTGGAGCCAAGATTTTGGTTCCGATTGGTCAATTTTTTTTAAAAAAATAATAATTAAAAATATATAACTAGTGAAATGAATAAACAATTCAACAAAATTATTTTTGCTCTCTATAATTTCAAGTAATTAACTACAATTAAATATTTCATACAATTATAACATGCAACAAAAACTATATATATTCATCAATTATTAATTTAAAAGATCAATCTAAATATAAAAGTTGAATTAGTGTAAAAGTTTGATTACATACCTCTTAGGCCGTAAAAAAGAAAAAGCTAACCAATTGATTTGAATTGTTGAAGGCTTGGATTAAGAATAAATACCTCAAAGAAATTCTACACTTCCTTTTTTTTTTTCTTTTTTTTTTCAAAAGTTGGTTCTCAGTAATGTGTCACATTATTTGAAAACCAATTTTTAGAGAAAAAAAAATTTGAAAAGTGTAGCATTTCTGATTTGACAAATCACAAATAACCAAATAGCACTCAGACGAAGGTTTTAAATATATACCTCATGAAATCAAGTCGGTGTTGTTGCTACTAGCAAAGTGAGTTAGAAAAAACAAAAGAAAAAGTGCACACTCTCGAGAACCAAAGATCTGCAAAGGATAAAAAGAAAGCAAACAAACGCCAAGCTCCAAACGTTGTCGATCGCGTGCGGTAAGTTTAAATGAAAATAAGGAAATAAGTTAAACGATGGGTTTCGCAACCTTAGTTAAACGTTAAAAGTAAATAAAAATAAAAAATAAAATATTTGTCATTTGATAAATATATAAGGGTGACCAAGTAGGACATCCGAAAGAATTATATAAAAGTGTAAGGATAATTTTCTGGAGGTGAGCGGGCATTTCACCCCTCTCAACCCCCTCTCTCCGCCCTTTCTTACAAGTTCAAAAAATAATACACTTATATTTTTTATATATTTATTAAATAAATACATATAATTAAATTTTAAATTTATCAATAAATTTGTGGCCCAATATAGGAAGCAATTCGTCCATTACTGAATAGTCTGAATTTATTGTACGTCACAATAAAAATGAACAATTAAATTTTATATATAAACACCGACAGTATACTCGAATGGGCTTTGAATATTTTTCCAACTAAGAAAATGCAGAGAAAAAGCTGGTAAACGTAGGAGAGAGTACGTAGAGTCTGCTTTGACCAGAGCAGTAATGGACGAATTGCGCCCTACATCCCATGTGGAGAGAGCTGACAAACGGCTCAGTATAATACAATATTCGTCTTCAGGGGGAGGACCAATGCATGCATGTGTCCCTAGAAATGTTTCGAATAAACTTTTTCTTTTTCTTTTTCTTTGTTAACGAGAAAAGCAAAATAGAAAATACAATCATGCATGTATGCATGCATGTCAGTCAGCATGTGCTCCCTTGCTCTTCCATTATTTTATACTTCCCAAATATGTTGCCGACAGTTGATGGAAGTAAAAAAAAAAATTGCAATGATCGATTGTAAATTTAAGTGGAGTAATAAATCGCTTGAGTTAAATCATATCATTACAAATACTGATTTCACCATAAATGGTGAATGTCAAAAATATATATCATGAAATCATGAATTTAGCCTACATTTTTTTTTTTTTAAAAAAAAAAAAAAAAAAATTGTAATTTCAAGCTTACCTTTTTCATGATCAATGTGCATGAGATTGTGACTTCAAATTCTAATTTCATATATCTAGCTTAATTTAATTGTTTTAGGATTAATGCCACCAAATTGTAAAGATAATTAAGTTTATGAAATATGATTTGTGTTTTTGCTAATTTCTTCTACCCAAATCACTATCAATTAGATGAAATTTAGACTTCAATCAACACTTTCATGAAATCACAACTTGATGAAAATCATGACTTACCTCGCTAATTAATATTGTACACTCGGTCTCTCATATATAATTATATGGTCGTTGTTCCTTACCCATCAACATGAAAATCATGTATTGACGTTATGATTTTGCTGAAGTGGCTTCACGATTTCATTATTCCTCAAATAGAAAATAACAAATATATATATATATATATAAACGACTAAAATCTTGGGGAACATCAGGGAAGCAATCGTATTCAAAGCATGTGGACCAAAGTTCCCTACAATTTGCGGAATTCAAGCCGATCATACTTCATTTGAAATGAACGGTGCAAATTGAGCCACATCATCATTTTAAGTAGATACAAAAATAATAATAATATTAAGTAAATGAGTGCAGCCACGAAACCACTCTCAGCACCTCCTAAGGGCTCAGAGGTGGTGATACTACATCCTTGGGTGGCAACCACCCTCAAAGGATGAGGAAGTGCTGCTTAGAGTACCATTCCAACTACACTCTGACCATTCCTTTAAGACATGCCATTAATTTTTATTTTTTTTAAAACGCAGCTCAATCCTTGTTGTATATTTTGAATAAACAGTTCACATTTTTAAAATTGCAAGGATTTGAAGTACGAAAGAATTGCAAGAAATCTTGATCCAAATCATATATATATATATATATATATATATATACATCAGTATCTTCGAGAGCCCTTCAAAATTGATCCACGGGACATTTCCATTTCCATAGCCATATGATCGATACCCTTATTAATGGGAGATATATATTGTCGCTAACTCACTGGTTCTTTCGTTATTGTTCACCCAACAACTTTACCTGTATCTCAATTAAAATGGCCCTTGCAAAATCCATAAAATCTATAAAAAGCCACTTTATTGGTGGGAAAGTAGAAAGCTTTTTCGATCCCCACCAGGCACCAGCTATGTTACCCACTTGCTGAAGCTTGAAGGTGTACTGGGACACAAACCATCTGACTTGTTCAAGTAAACTCCAAAAGACTTTAAAACAAAGGTGATGAAAATCAGTGGCACCTCCGTTGCCAAATGGGCAGGGTGCCCTATATGACCACATGGGGGTTGAGATTCAATGTAATATCTGTGTTGTATTGAATGCAATATTTCTTATTTGGGGATGGTTGATTTATCTTTGTGGTCACTAGAATAGTTTGGTCACCTTCAAAGCAGTTAAAAAAGTGGTCGACCACCCCAAATAAAAGTAGGGGTCTAGTAGTGAAGTCTAGGCCGTTTATTTAAAATGAACGGCTTGAATATATAAGAGATATCACACATGGTCTCACTCCAATTGCACAATACATAACACTTCGTAGGATCAGACATGAACCATGAACCTTGTGTTGCACAATACAAGTCAAGGTTGGGCGAACTTGCAGGATCCGCTTCTTTCTTTATTTTATAAAGAGAAGCTCTCCCCTAATCTCTAGAATTTTCTCCTCCTTATGAGGTTCTCAACCGCCTCCGGCAAGTGCTCTAGGGGAGGAGGAATGTATCATTTTCTCTCCCTCCTCCCTTCCCCAATAAGTTGCACTCAGGACACTTGAAGTGTACATCTTTGGTTTTTTTAAGCCAGATATGTCTTCCTCGATCCGTTAGTCCCCCCATCAACGTGCCATACCTCCGTCATCCCTAGTCTCGATCTCTGCTCCTCAACATTTCCCTCCATGCCTCTGCGTAACCCTCAAGCGTCGACGTGTGGATCTCACACTCTACCCCATTGCTGCTCACCTCTGCCAATGCTGCGGGTTTTTATTTTTATATTTTTTTTGGGGGGGGGTTATAACCTCCTTATATATATGTGGTTTAATCTTGTTGTTGAGATTTTCGCAGCTGTAGTTCGTTCCTCCTCCTCGACAGCTCCTGATCGGAAATCGACAGTGCTTTTCCTTAAATAGGCTTCCTTCATGTGGTTGTTGTAGATTTCAAGTGGGTCAACTTCTTGGCCTACTTTAGAAAACACATTATGTGGGTCATTTCTTCGACCAAGATACATAGAACTCTTGAATATTTTTTTGCTCATGATTTCCTAATTATTGTTTGAATTTTCTACTTGTATTTTTATTTGAATTTGTTGTTGGGGAGCTAACTCCTTAATTTTTTGTTTTCTTATAATCCTTTCTCCATTAAATTAAAAAAAAAAAAAATGAATTAAAAAAGTCCAGGTTAGGCATCAATTTAAAAGAAAACTATATCCTATAAACATAAATTAACAAGTGCCCCCATCAAACAAACCCCCATCAAGTAAAAGATAATCATTACATAAAAAATGTCACAAACCAATGAAACAAGTATACTTTATTGAGCCCCTCTCAAGGCTATTATTGACTTAACAATCAGAGCCTCCATGTCGACTTTCCCGGAGCCAACGTCACCTACGACGGTCATCTCTTATTTTGCAGGTACTTATCATCTAGCCCGCCAGTGCGAAAATCAAGCTATCTGAATCAGCAGCAGTAGACTAAATACGTAACTGATCATGATCACATCATTTCCCACGGCAATTTAATTTGTATATCATGATCACTCAAGGGAAGATGAAAGACAGCTTGCAGTGTGCATTCACTGAATATGTTTTAATTTGAACCCATCTGGTTGCCAGTTACTGCAAGAAGAATATTTTCTTTAAATATATAATAATAACCAATGTAAAACTAATATATGGTAGTTATTTAATAATGCAGTAATTTGGTTAGTTTGTGTATTAGGCAGGGGAGGGACAGGACAACCTCAATCAAATTTTTCTGAGCTGGTGGGAAACAGACACACAGATCCGTACGTTTAAGTAGGTGGTTCTTTATATATAGAAGCTATTTTCAGCCAATTTACTAGCAGCCAGCCAACTAATAGTGGAACAGGTAGATGCATATTTAACAATTTATTGTCTTGATTGGTAGGAATTTGAGCAGAAAATGCGAGACAGTTCTTATGAAATCTAGATGTTCGAGTTGAGATGGGTTATTTGAAATTTGCTACCTGCTCGTTCGAGTTGAGGCGGACTACTAGAAATCTGCTCTGACAAATAGACCCCATAAATATTGTCTTACATTTGCTAGGATCTCTATTCTTGAAAGGCATACAAGGATTATTTTCAATGGTGTCCAAATTTTTAGAGAATATATTATATTGATATTATACGTTATTTCTCTTTTATATGGTTGATTGTAATTAGGTTCGATGATAAACCATTCTTATCTCTCTCAATACTTCTATAACTATAAATAGGAGTATTATGTATTATAAAACGATCAAGGAAGAAAAACAAAATGTAACATTTTTTACTTTATCTTGTAGGCGTAGATCATATACCGAACCACCTTAATTTCTATGTTTAATTTGATTACCTTCAAACATACATAATTGTGATCAACCTTATAAAAGGAAAATAAGGTACATTATCAATATAATATATTTCCTTTTACTTTTAATATAGAAAGTATATTCTCTAACACTACTACAGTGAGGAAAATGTGAAAGATCAAAGACTTTTATGGGTGGGATGGGTTCTTGGAAACTAGCTGGTTTTGGACTGTTTATAGCTTGGTGTAATTTGATTTTATAAATTCAACTCTACCTGTGTACACATACTGCTGTTTGGCAACCCAGAAATTCATGGGCAAGAGCATTAATAGATGAATTTTTAGGGGTTCTGAAGATGATGTAGTGGCAACCAATGTCTTGCCATTTCATGACTGAAAGTTATCATGGTCAGGGATGGAATTAGGATGTTTATTTAGGAAGGTTTGATATAATTTTAAAATTAAATTTCTCATGGCCTTCCGTAAAATAGTTACATGTTTTTGATTACCCAAAAATTTAAAAATACATATTTTTAATTCTTTTTTCCTTGTGACAAAATAGGGAACTGGTAAAATTTTCGAATTGGTACGAAGCAATTTATGTCATGTTCATAACATATGAATTATTTTCTCTTTCATGTTCTAAAATAATTGTTTTTCTTTGCTACAAAATTTGTTTACACGTTTTTTTCTGACAGAATAAGAATATAAAAATTAGATTGAAGAGGTTCACATTACTTTTTCTTTCTTATTTTTTTCCTATATAAGTATGTGCACTTGGTCTAGAGAGCCAAGAGTATTATGAAGACCCTTTTATTTTTTTATTTTTTATTTTTATCCTCCAACAATAAATTAAGGAGAAAAAAAAATATTTTCGTGGAAAAACAATTTATATATAGAAGAGGTTTAAAGAGACCCACCCCCAGAAAAAAAAAAAAAAAAAAAAAAAAAAAAAAAAAAAAAAAAAAAAACCTTAAAAGATTACTGCTTTTTCATCCTGGCCCGTGTAGGTGTGTATGGGCTTGGGCCTCTACATTGACTACGACTCCTTTGATTGACCCACCTTCGGTTTGGTTCATTTGACTCTTGGCCAGCAAGGCAGCAACAGAAATAAAAGATAAGTTTAGGTCGAGGAGAGTAAATAATATTTTTATGTTGTGTGAGAAAATGTTCAATAAAAAATAAATTTTTGAATTTTGAGAAACAATTGGACTGGAAGAATTTTTTTTAATACAATTTATTCAATTGATATATATATATATATATATATATATATATATATATATATATATATATATATATATATATATATATATATATCCTTAGAGCTTGTAATTCTTTTATTTATTTTTAATAGAGTATGTGATTTTTTTAAAAAATAAAAAATATTAATGAAAATAATATTATAATATTTATAATTAATGAGGAAGCAGTTGATATTCTTCACTTGTTAAGAATAGTTATTTTCATGTATCTAATACTTATTCCAAAATACAATCAAAAGACTCTATTACACTATTGGTTCTTTTCTTTCTTTCTTTTTTAATTAAATATGGGAGAAGAATTTCGAGAGTGGATCTTTCCCACTTCTTATATATCTTAATGGAAGAGAAGATAGGAGATCTTATGGGAATGCTTCTAAAAACATGATTGGAAGTGGCCCATTTAGCTAAATAATGTATACGAAAGTTAGCAGCACTACGAGACAATTTTAAAACATTCTAGCTATAAAGTGAAAATAAAACTAAACTAATATTTGAAATACAATTAGCTAAAAACCAAGAAAATATGAGGATTGTTGATAGCAATAATAACAAGTAGAGCATCCCCCTCCAAAAATAAATTTTCACAATCAGAAGATGCAACCTACTGAGAAGTCAAAACAGCAGCCAAAGCTTTTCCAATAAGTGCATCAATAGAAATCAGCTTTTGAGTAACAGCTAGAATAATATTACTTTTTTCATCACTAATTATTGTACTACCGGTTCTATTATGCTATCAACATATCCTAAGTTGTATTATATATATATGGGAAAAAATCATATTTAATCCTTAAGTTTTTACCTTATTTGAATTTAGTCATTGAGTTTTCAATTTTAAGAATAAGGTTCTTAAGTTTTACTCAAGTTTTAAAATCCATTTTCAAAATCTTAAAAGGACGAATATTAGTCCCTTTATCACTTTACCGTCAAAGTTAATGATTTTTTATTTGTCACGTGTGCCTCATTTAACACGCCTAGGTCTATCTCAGCGTCAAAGTTAATGGATTTTCCTCAAACACTACAAATCTAGAAGATTAAAATAACAAAAAAGATGATTTTTGTTTTTGGAGTAAGGGTCTTTTGTTTTGTTTTTTATGGATGATTTGGCTCTTAATGATATGGCATTGATATTAGATGTTGATATGAACGCTAGTGTGTCAATTGAGACACACGTGACACATATGACAAACCATTCATTTTGATAGAAAAGTGATAGAGGAACCTATTTAAAATTTGAGCAAAACCTAAGGACCATATTCTTGAAATTAGAAATCTAAGGACTAAATTCAAATCATATAAAAATCTAGGCACTAAATATGATTTTTCCTATATATTTTAAGCAGCTCTCACATATAACTGGTAATTATTCCTTTTTTTTTTCTTTTTTTTTTGGATGGATGCAATTGATAAAAAAAAAATCAAAAGAAAAAAAAAATCAAAACTCTTACATATTTAGCATAGCTCATAGACCTCAAGACTTTTTTGTAACTTTCAATGGGGCAAATTTAAAGAAATAACTTCTTCTTCTTTTTTTTCAAAAAAAAAAAATGATAAAACAGCTAGAGAGTCAGATAAAGAAAGAATCGAAAGATAGAAAGAATATATATATATATATTCCTTTTTCAATGACATGTATCTTCCTTTTTCAAGATCTTAAACCAACTGAAAGTAGAAACTCAAAAACCAAGTGACTATTTACAATCATATATACGAAATAGATGTGGTATATTGTCACTATAAGATACAACTCTTAATTATTTTTGTTCACGTGGTAATTTTTATTTTGACTTTTTTCTAGAAAAAAAAAAAAAAAAAACCCTAAAGCAGGACCACTTTGTCATATAGATAAGATAGTTAAGAGTTGTATTTTGGAATGACAAAAGATCATATCTCTATATGAAATGAAGTGCATGTAATGATGGATATGTTGAATTTAATTGTAAAGGTTGAACTGATCATACGGAAGTTTATATGTGCGTGAATTTTGGTGAAACATATGAATACTAAATTTCAACGTTCAAACTAAACCAGATAATGTTGAAAAACAAATACTCCACAAATCACGCCTCTTATTATTTTCTATTTTATTTATTACTCTTTTTTTTTTTTTTTTTTTGTTGATAGCGTTATATTTTGGATTCTTTGGGTTGAAATTAGAGTACTAGTTGAGATCGGAATACATGTCATTTGTGTCTTGTTATAAGATACATGTCTCAATTTCAACAGATCTAATTTTAGTTTGAACGAAATTTGTTGAGATTAAGACCCGTGTTTAATTTCTTGTGTGGACTATTACGATCGATACATATGTCCCAATTTAAATAGGTTCAATTAATAAAACTGAAACAGAATCCAAACAAATCCTGATCGAAGTCAATTATGCACCATATATACTTGAGTTGTTATGTGGCCAATATATGTTAAAAATGTAGGTGAGAATTACATCTTTTAATAATACATGTCAATTTAATAATGGACAGGTAATTTTGTTTCAATTTAAATTAAATTGACATATATTTTCTTAGAGTATATAATTCTCACATAATATCTATATGTATGTGTGGGCGCACGTGCGCGAGTGTGTGTGAGAGAGAGAGTAATACATATAGTTGAGAATAATCCTACTCCAGTCGAATTGGGATAGTAGTCTCAATTTGGATTTAATAAAGACTCTTTGAAGAATCTGGTATACCGTCCAACTTCAAGTTGAATGAGAATAGGACTCCCAAACCAAATCAAATTCCAAGCACTCTTAGGTTATGCATGCGAGAATAGAAATCTAATTCACGTTAATTTGACTCCACATCTTTGCCTATAAATATGCATATACCCCACGTATTCTTGAAGAGCACGAAGAACGTGCAATTCACACGTATCGAAAACTGTACCAACACATTTATATTATAGATTTTTAATAGGGCATGTGATTCTTCATTCTCGTATGCCATTTAAAATATATGTGAGAATCACGTACTATATATAAAGACAGGTTTCAGTTTAGAGATATGATACATTGTCATCTCAAGACACAACTTCTGACCATTTTTATCCACGTGGCAATTTTTACTTTTATTTTTTATTTTTTTTCAGAAAAAAAAAATTATAAAGCTAATTAGAGGACCACCTTGCTACATGGGCAAAGTGGTCAAGAATTGTGTTTTGGAGTGACAAAAGATCATATCTCTTCAGTTTAATATTGATAGAAAATCAATTTGAAAAAAGAAAAGAAAAAAAAAAAAAGAAAATAACTGGTGGCCTAAAATAAGTAGATTTTTACATGTTATAAAACCACACGAAAGGGAATGCGTTTTAAAAAAAATGCACAATTTTAAGATTAAACTATAATTGTACAAACCGTTTAAATACACTTTTAAAAATTATAATTTAATTAGCTTCGTTTAGAAATCGTTTATTTTTCAAACCGCAAATTTTAAAACCGTAAAATCAAGTGAACACTAGGTTCATTAGTCCATATGCACGCTCTCGTTCAAGCCGACTAATTTGATGTGACAATTTCTTTCGCCTCACTGTCAGGTTATCTTTGTCTATCACTATTTGCAATTTTTTTTTTTTAAAACAAAAAAAAAAAAAGATGAAATAAAATTGGTGTCTAGCCAATTGTACTTGTCATAAATAATGCTCTTTTCATGGTTTCCTACATATTTTTTCTTTTAAATATTCCACACTATATTTTGTTGACAAACTCATTCCAATGGCAATGCTCGAGAGAGAGTTGAAGGATTCGTATTATTTCTTTTCTTTTTTGGTGAACACATACAATGATACAAGTACTATTCTATCGCCAGATCGATCGTTCTGTTCCATGGAAAAATGACCAATTTCCATGATCAGCTTCTTATTGCAGCATTATTATCAATACTATTACTCTCTTTGTTAGGGAAATATTTGTTCCCGCTTTGGAGTGGGCCAGGTTGGCCTACTTTATGGGATTTCAAACCCTGGAATAATTAGTCCCAAGAAATAGAACTTGAGGTCGCAGGAAGCCTTCAATGTTTATGAGGCCAGTCAAATCAAGTCAGAGAAGACATCAGACGTCTCCATTGGACCTTGTGCTTGACAAGGGCAAAATGGACATATAACATGTATGAGTATAAAAGGGAGTATCAGGTTCTGTTATTCTCCCCAGAGCCATTTTTTCTCTCTCTCTCTCTCTCCTTCTTACAAACACTGGACTGACTTGATCGTCGGAGGAGGCTCCGCCGGTCAACCCCCGACGGGTCTTTCCTATTTTACAGGCCAGCATAAAAAAAAAGGACGTCTCTGATCATGCCACGTAACCTGCCCAAAAATATCATCAACACTCTTCATGGAGAAACGTAATAGTATTGATAATAATGCTGTACTTATCATCTCTTATTTTGCAGGGACTTATCATCTAGCCCGCCAGTGCGAAAATCCAGCTATCTGAATCAGCAGCAGTAGACTAAATACGTAACTGATCATGATCACATCATTTCCCACGGCAATTTAATTTGTATATCATGATCACTCAAAGGGAAGATGAAAGAGACAGCTTGCAGTGTGCATTCACTGAATATGTTTTAATTTGAACCCATCTGGTTGCCAGTTAATTACCGCAAGAAGAATATTTTCTTTAAATATATAATAATAACCAATGTAAAACTAATATATGGTAGTTATTTAATAATGCAGTAATTTGGTTAGTTTGTGTATTAGGTAGGGGAGGGACAACCTCAATCAAATTTTTCTGAGCTGGGGGGGAACAGACACACAGATCCGTACGTTTAATTAAGTAGGTAGTTCTTTATATATAGAAGCTATTTTCAGCCAATTTACTAGCAGCCAGCCAACTAATAGTGGAACAGGTAGATGTATATTTAACAATTTATTGTCTTGATCGATAGGAATTCAAGCAAAAAATTCGAGACAATTCTAATGAAATCTACATGTTCGAGTTGAGATGGGTTACTTGAAATTTGCTACCTGCTTGCTTGAGCTGAGGTGGGCTTCTTGAAATTTGCTCAGACAAATAGACCCCATAAATATTACTGTCTTACATTTGCTGGGATTTCCATTCTTAAAAGGCATATAGAGACTATTGTCAATGGCATCCTACTTGTTAGAGAATATATTATATTGATATTGTGCGTTATTTCTCTTTTGTAAGATTGATTGTAATTGGTTTGATGATAAATCATTCTTATCTATCTCAATACTCCTATAACTATAAATATAAGTATTATGTATTGTAAAACGATAAAGGAATAAAAACAAAATGTAATCCTTTGAATTTTTTCTTGTGGACGTAGGTCAACCACCTTAATCTCTATATTTGATTTGATTACCAATCAATCTTATAAAAGGAAAATAAGGTACATTGTCAATGTCTTGCCAATTCTTGTGATCTTCCGTAAAATAGATACATGTTTTTGATTACCGAAAAATTTAAAAATACATGTTTTTAATTCTTTTTGCCTTGTGACAAAATGGGGAACTGGTAAAATTTTCAAATTGGTACGAAGCAAATTATGTCATGTTCATCCCATATGATTTATTTCTTTTTCATGTCTAAAATAATTGTTTTTCTTTATCTACAAAATTTGTTGACACGTTCTTTTATGAAAGAATAAGAATGAGTTAGATTGAAGAGGTTCAAATTACTTCTTCTTTTTTCCAATAAAAGTATATATGCACTCGGTCTAGAGAGCTGAGGGTATTATAAAGACTTTTTTTTTTTTCTTTTTTCTTTTTTTAATAATTTGATCCTCCAACAATAAATTAAGTAGAAAAAAAAATTATTTTCGTGGAAAAACAAATTATAGAAGAGGTTTACAGAAGAAGAAGAAGAAAAAAAGGCCCGTGTAGGTGTGTATGGGCTTGGGCCTCTACATTGACAACTACTCCTTTGATTGACCCACCTTCGGTTTGGTTCATTGGACTCTTGGCAAGCAACAGAAATAAAAGATAAGTTTAGGTCGAGGAGAGTAAATAATATTTCTGTTGTGAGAGAAAATGTTATATAAAAAAGAAATTTTTGAATTTTGAGAAAGGCAAAGTTTTCTTTTGAATTGGAGTGGAAGAATTTTTTCTAATCCAATTTATTCAATGGATATATATGTGTGTGTGTCTATATATTTATTCAATTGTAATTCTTTTATGTATTTTTAATAGAGTGTGATTTTTTTTTTTTTTTTTTTTGAAAAATGAAGAATATTAATGAAAATAGCATTATAATAGTTATAATTAATGAGGAAGCAGTTGATATTCTCCACTTGTTAAGAATAGTTATTTTCATGTATGTAATACTTACTTTCTAAAACACAATCAAAAGACTCTGATATACTAATTACTGCAGTTTTTTTTTTTTTAATTAAATATGGGGGAAGGATTATCAGGGTGGATTTTTCCAACTTTTTATCCTAATGGAAGAGAAGATAAGAGATCTTATGGTAATGCTTCAAAAAACATGATTGAAAGCGATCTATTTATCTGAACAAAGTGCACGAAAGTTGAAACTACGATATACTTTCAAAGCATTCCAGCTATGAAATGAAGATGAAACTAAACTAATATTTGAAATACAATTAGAAAAAGGCCAAGAAGAGATGAGGATTGTTGATAGCAAGAATAACAAGTAGAATATCCCCTCCAAAAATAAATTTCTACAACCAGAAGATGCAGTCAACTGAGAAGTTAAAAGAACAACAAAAACTTTTCTAAGAAGTGCATCAGTAGAAGTCAGATTTTGAGTAACATCTAGAATAATATTACATTTTTCATCACTAATTATTATACTAGTACTAGTTCTATTATCAGTTATCAGCTCTCACATATAACTGATAATTATTCCTTTTTCTTTTTGGTTGGATGGATGCAATTGATAAAAAAAATTAAAAACTCTTACATATTTAGCTAGATCATAGACCTCAAGACTTTTGTAACTTTCAATGGGGCAATTTAAAGAAATATATATATATATATATATATATATATATATATATATATATATATATATATTTAAAAAAAAAATAGAGAATCAGATAAAGAAAGAGAGAGAGAATATGGACATGCATCTTCCTTTTTCAAGATCTTAAACCAACTGAAAAGTAGAAACTCAAAAACCAAGTGACTATTTACAATCATATGAATTAAATGAAGTGCATATAATGATGGATATGTTGAATTTAATTGAAAAGGTTGAACTGATTCGGAAGTTTACATGTGTGAATTTTGGTGAAACATATATATATATGAATACTAAATTTTAACGTTCAAACTAAACCAGATAATGTTGAAAAACAAATACTCCGATCCGCAAATCACGTCTCTTTCATTTGTTACTCTTTTTTGTTGATAGGATGATATTTTGAATTCCGTTTGGGTTAAAATTAGACCCGTTGAGATTGGAATACTTGTCTTTTGTGTCTTGTTACGAGACACGTGTTTCAATTTCGACGAATCGATCGATCTAATTCTAGTTAGAACGTAACCTGTTGGGATTGGGACACGTGTTTCTTGTGTGGACTATTACGATACACATATTCCAATTTGAATATGTTCAATTAATATAACTGAAACTGAATCCAAACCAAATCCTAAGTCAATTATGCACCATATATACTTGAGTTGTTATGTGGCCAATACATTCATATTAATCGATCCCACTGGAACTTGGTTGCACAATCTCAAGTTTATGGCCAATACATGTTAAAAATGTAGGTGATAATTACATATTTTAAGAATATTTGTCAATTCAATAATGGACAGGTAATTTTGTTTTAATTATCCTTGAGGGTCGCAGACGTGCCAAACTGTCCCTTAATTATCGCAATGAGATGAAGATGCGTGATGGACTTTGTAAATTCAAGCTATATATTTCTAGTCAAAGAAAATATGTGACTATGAACTTTACACATCCGTGAAGACGAAGACCTTTCTTTGTGCATTGGACAAAAGAATTTTTTTTTTTTTAAAAAAAAAAAAATTAATTCGGTTTATTAAATTAAATTGATATATATATATATATATATATATATATATCTTTTCTTAGGGTACCTGATTCTCTCTCTCTCTCTCTCTATCTCTCTCTCACACACACACACATGTGTGTGTGTGAGAGAGAGAGATAGAAAAATACATATAGTTGAGAATAATCTTATTTCAAATCGAATTGGGATAGCAGTCCCAATCCGGGTCTAATGAGAACTCCTTAAAGAATCTGGTCAATCATCCAACTCTCAGTTGAATGAGGATAGGACTCCCAGACCAATCAAATTCTAAGCACTTCTAGATTATGCGTGTGGGAATAGAAATCTAATTTAGGTTGAGAAAAAACTCATGCACAACAGTTGTGCAACTGTTGTATAGGTTTGTAGACACATGGAGTGGGACCCATCACATGGGTCCCATCCCATGTGTCTACAAAAGTGCACAATTGTTGTGCACCAATCAGCCATCAATTCAAGTTAATTTGACTCTACGTCTTTATGTGGGACCCACCCTCATATGAGGGATTGTTGTACAGTTGTTGTATTGGTGTTGTAAAAGAATCAAATCCCGTCTATAAATAGACCTATACCCCAAGTATTTTTGGAGAACACGAAGAACATGCAGTTTACACGTACCAAATACTGTACCAACACATATATATTATAGATTTTGAATAGAGCATGTGATTCTTCATTCTCACATGTATTATATATGTGAGAATCACGTACTATATATATATATATACAGACAGATTTCAGTTTAATGTTAATAGATTTTTTTTCAACCTAGCTAATTTGGAGGGGAGAACTTAGTTATCCTTGTGCATTTGACTTTTACAAGAATATCTCCGTTAACGCTTCAATTCACGTGAAAGCTAATAAGTGATTTTAATATGTGACTATATATGGTAATAATTCTAGCAAAAAATTTACCGAAATACAATTTGTTGTTAATCTCCTAAATAGATTGACGAAAAAAGCATTCGACTCTTGTTACTAACAATGTGTTTGGCATGTTATTTTCACAAGTCAAAAGTATGTTTTTAAACAAAATTGCGAAAAGTGTCATATTTGAAAGTCCATTTGAAAAAAAAAGAAAAATAAATAAAAATTGGTGGCGTGAAAAAATTAGATTTTTCACATTATAAAACCGCACGCAAGGGAATACGTTTTAAAAAAATGCACAATTTTAAGGTAAAACTGTAATTTTACAAATTGCTTAAGTGCATTTTTAAAAATTACAATTTCATTAGCTTCATTTAAAAATCTTTCATTTTTCAAACCACAAATTTTAAAACCGCTAAATCAAATGGAGACTAGGTTCATTAGTCCATTTGCACGCTCTCGGTCAAGCTGACTAATTTGATGTCACAATTTCTTTCTTCTCACTGCCAAGTTATCTTCGTCAATCACTATTTACAATTACTTTTTTTTTTGGACACTCATTTTTTTCAAAAAAAAAAAAGAAATAAAAAGATGAAATAAAATTGGTGTCTAGCCAATTGTACTTGACATAAATCATGCTCTTTTCTTGGTTTCCTACATATTTTTTCTTTTAAATATTCCACACTATATTTTGTTGACAAACTCTGAAAATCAGAATTATTCCAATGGCAATGCTCGTGAGAGAGTTGAAGGATTCGTATTATTTCTTTTCTTTTTTGGTGAACACATACAATGATACAAGTACTATTCTATCGCCAGATCGATCGTTCTGTTCCATGGAAAAATGACCAATTTCCATGATCAGCTTCTTATTGCAGCATCATTATCAATACTATTACTCTCTTCATGGAGAAACGGCTTATAATTCTCTTCGTGGAGAATCAAACCCTGTAAATCACAACATAGAAAATAAATAAATAAATAAATCACACAAAATTATGGCCAACATAAACTAGCAGGAATTAATAGTACTGAAATTAAGGAACGTTAATATTCAAACAAAAATAAACAATAAATATGTGCTAGGCAGCTTACTGGTTGTATTCTATGTTGATTTTTCCAGCTGCAGGGTCAGCGATGGCGGAGAAGGCCTCTTGAGAGAGGTCAATGGTTGATTGGCATCCTGGGGATGGGCAACGATCTACGATCTTCACTGTTACTTCACCCCTGCAAGGCTGTGGTACTCCTTGGTTTGTAGGGCCTGTGCACCTAACCCTGTACATTCTGCCACACGCAGCCCCATTTTCATACAGGGCATCGCTAGCCGCCGCTATCATAACTCCTTGGTCTTGATACCCGTAGCATGCAGACGCTATATATATACCACATACAAACATTTACCGCGTTAATTAGCATTTTCTTATATAAACCTCATTTTTGCAGATTTGACAAAGATTTTTGACTTATCTAAAAGCAATGTTATTTTATAGATTGTTATATAACTGCCATATAATTGAGATCACGTGTTAGTAAAAATCAACCTTTAAATTAATTAACAAAAGCTTGTCTTGTCATTTTATTTATGTTGTATGACGATTGTATAACAATATAATAAATAGCATTTTTCTAATCACGCCAATATACATCCTAATCTATCAATCTAGCCATACTTCCCTACTTTAAGAGAATGATCGAAGAAAAGGAGAGCTAGGGTGTTGTATAGATACTCACGAACATATACAGTATAGTAAGTGGCAGTTCCTGAAATGGCAGAAGCCATAGACATAAAGCTTAAGACAAGGCCCAAGCAAAGCAAAGCATGGATTTTGATTGCCATCTTTTTTTCTTTGTAGAATAACGAAGAAAGTTGCTTTCTAGAATTCTAGTACTTCTGCACCCAAGGATAATGTGCTTGCATGAGACAGATGATAATTGCACACTTTTTATAGGAGAAGCTTAGGAATTAATTCCAAGCTTTTTCCATCCACAACCAGTCTTCTCACGACTCCTCGGTTCAAGAGAATAACTATTATTAGTCTATTATCTAGAAGCTGCTTAGCATTCGGTAAGTTGTTACTGGTCTTTTTCTGACCTTTCTTTCTTTCTTTTTTTTCCTAGCTATTGCTCAATTTTCTAAATCTTGCATCGACTTCCATCCGTTGAAAAAATGCCATTCACATGCATGAACAAGCCAAATGAAGAGAATGACTAATCGATCATTTCATTATCTTAATTTTATCCTTTTTTGATTTGGGCCGTAAGGAAGATATAGGTGACTGAGTTTGCACGCAATAAGATTCTTTCTCTCTCTCTCTCTCTCTCTCCTGTCGTTCTTAGCCTTCTCAACTCCTCCAGAAGCCGGCAAGAAACCAAGACTAAAACTAGTGCCTTCAGCTGCACTCACAACTACACCCATAGAGCTGCTACAACTAGTTTCACTCACCGGCCTTCTCCGAGGCGAGGATCCCTCTGGCCCCTGGGCTGCACGTGGATAAGACCTATTATGCAAAGTTGCTACTTGCTAAGGAGTACTGTACTCTTTTGTTTGGTCTGATTCAGTTTTCTTTTGTTTCTTTCTTGTATTTCTTCTGTTCTGGTTTATCTGTAATATTTCCAGCTAGTTAATTTGTACGCATGTTGTGATCATCTCCTATTTTCATCTCATCTATTGAAAAAAAAAAAAAAAAAAATTCTATATCAAGATATATATGTTGGACATATTTATTCTTAAAGTATTAATTAAATAATTAAATTTAATATATTTTTCTATCAACTTAAACTTTTGAAATAAGTACTAATAATCTGACATGATATCAAAGTAAAAGTCTTGAGTTAAATTAAAAAGAAAAAAGTAAAGGGTCAGCTTGAGTTCAATCTTTGTTTAAATTGTTCAATACTTTATATATATTTTAATTAAATATTTAACATATTAGAATTCACACATAAAAAAATATTAAAATATTAATTAAATAATTAAATTCACAATTTCTTATTACTGACTTTTCTCAACTTTTCCTTTTATCTCGTATGACCAAACTTCGCCCGAGGAATTTTGGTATGTTTTTATCAAAAGATCGGTATTTCTCGGTCGCATGATCAATCAATCTAAACGTGCCACATGCACAAAATGACAAAACGTTCCGCAAAGAAAACGACCTCTTAATTATCACAATGAAACGAAGATGCGTGGTCGAGTAATTTGGACATTATTCAAGCTATAAATTTCCAGTCCAGCAAATTATGTGTCCATAAACTTCATAGGAATCCGTGAGGACTTTTATTTGTGCATATGACGGGTATATATAGTTGTTTAGCTATAGGTATATATGTATATATAGTTTTATCTTAGAAATATTTTTTATGGAAGGCATTAATAAATATTTAAAAAAGAAAGTCTCATTCATAATTATTTTTTTTTAAAAAAAAGTTTCACAGAGAAGATAAACGTGAAAAGAAAATGAAGGAATTTATTAACACCAATTCACATCAAACTATTTAGTAATTTGCATGTACCTGCGTGTGTGGCTGTGGGCGCTATGAATATTGACTTTAAAAAAATTAAATTTTTTTCAGTTAATTAACTACCAAAAGAAAACTAATTAGGTGAACTGCCCTTAGTTTTTTTTTTTTTTTTTTTTTCCTAAACCAATGGAAAAAGGGTTAGAGAGGAGGGTCATTTCCATGTTTAATTCGAATGGAAGAGAAAATGAGAGATTAATTGTAATGCTTCTAAACACGAGGTTGAAAGTGACGAATCTAACTAAAAAATGTGCACGATCGATAAGCACTCTAAACACTTTACAAGCTTGCCTTCTAGCCAGCTATATAAGAAAAGAGGACAATTGCAATTTTTCTTCCATCTCTCTCAAAAGCCTTTCGTTTTACACAGATTTCGTGTCAATTAGGTTCTGTTTTTGTACAGAAACGAAATTTTAAAATTTTTTCAGAATAAAAAAAAATTAAAGGTATTTTGGTTTGATTTCGTTTTGATTTTGGTTTATATAAAAAGCAGTCAATATTTTCTGAAATCCATTATATCTTGGTGGCGGATTTGCAATAACCTGGTCCACACGAATTGGATACAATTGATGGGGGGCTAATAACGCCTTTAGAACTTTTCAAAAAAAAAAAATAACGTCTTTAATTAGACATGTGACATAATAGCGTGCCTTAAAAGGATTTTAGTGTCATTTCGAAGTTTGAAGATTTTGCTCCAAAATTTTTCCACCAAAATACAATATGCTTATCATTGTTAATCTCCTAAATAAATTGACAAAAAATGTCTTAAGCACTAATTAATCGATCAGTTAGTTGGCGCTTAATTTGTATATAGTATTCTATTCTTGTTACTAACTTACTACGGCTTGTTGGTTCTTGAGTACCTTTGTGTCCGGATTTGTGTTGGTATCTTTTTATTGTCTAGTCCATGTTTTGAACTATGACATTGCATCTTCGACTTCAGCTTCCTTTTGGTTGTTCCTATTTTCAAGTGGGATTTCAGGTAAGTTCGTTCTAATATGTACTCATTTTGCTTCTGTAACTGTCTTCTGTGGCCTCTTGAGAGGTTCGAGTTATTTATTTGACCAATTTCCTAATTACTTTTGTTATATTTCTGCACTGTTGTATTTATTTATGAGATTATTGTTGGGAAGCCTATCTATTTTTCAGCTTTAGGATCGCTCATTCTCTCATGCATCTTTCAGATAAAGAGTGAGAGGATCTTCCCTTGTAACCATTCCCTTAATTAATTAATTTTTTTCTTTTTAAAAAAAAAACAACAACAACAACAACGACCACCTTACTACGGCTTGTTAGTCCATTTACCGGTCAAGTTGACAAATTGATTTCACAATTTCTTTCTTCCCCATTCCCAAGTTACCTTCACCACTATTTACAACTGCATCTTTTCTTTGAAGATCCATATTTTTTTTAAAAAAAAAAAATTAAATTAAATATCGGTGTCTAGCTAGCTAATTGTCCTTGACATAAATCATGCTCTCTTCATGGTTTTCTACTCTCTTTTTTCTTAAGATATTCCAATCAACATTTTGTTGACAAACTCCAAAAATTAGAAGTATTCCAAAGATCTAGAGAGAGAGAGAGAGAGAGTTGTAGGGTTTGTATTGTTATTATTATTTTTTGTGAACACGTACATACAAGTATTATATATATTGCCAGATCATTCTGATCCATGGAAACATGTCCAATTTCCATGATCAGCTTCTTATTGCAGCTAGCACAATTGTAATTAAATACTATTATATTTTCCCTTCATGGAGATCGAAACAGCTTATTCTCTTCATGGAGAGACCTGTAAATCACAACAGAGAAAACGAAAATCACACAAAAGAAGTTGTCGGCATAATATAAAGCCAACATCCACTAGCAGGTATGTTATTCAAACCGATCATCAAGAAGAAAGAAGAAAAAAAAAAACCTCAATAAATATGTGCTAGCTAGGCTAAATTAAGGTGTAGTCGATGTTGATTTTTCCGGCAGCAGGGTCAGCGATGACAGAAAAAGCCTCTTGAGAGAGGTCAAGGGTTGCTTGGCATCCGGGAGATGGGCAATAATCAACAATCTTTACCGTGACTCCACCCGGCTTGCAAGGCTGTGATACTCCTTGGTTTGTAGCGCCTGTGCACGTAACCGTGTACATTCTGCCGCATGCAGCCCCATTTTCCCACAGGGCATCGCTAGCCGCCGCTATCATAACGCCTTCGTCTTGATACCCGTAGCATGCAGACGCTATATATATATATACACCACATAGAAAAACTTAACGTTAGCTTGAAATCAAAATCCAACGCATATTATATAAACCTCATTAATTTTCAGATTTGAAAAAGGTTGTCCACTTCTTTGTTTACGACAATATATATATATCCTAACGTATCAATCTAGCCAAAACCTCACTACTTCAAGAGAATGAAGAAAAGGAGATCGAGTTAGGGCGCTATATATATATATACTCACGAACATAAACAGTATAGTAAGTGGCAGTTCCTGGAATGGCAGAAGCCACAGACATAAAGCTTAAGACAAGGCCCAAGCAAAGGAAAGCATGGATTTTGATTGCCATCTCGTTTTGTTTGTAGAATAGTGAAGAAAGGTTTACTTCTGCACTCAGCCACTCAGGGATAATGTGCTTGCATGAAATATGATAATTTGCTCCCTTTTTATAGGAGAAGCTTAGGAATTAACTCCGAACTTTTTTCAACCACAATCACTTTCTTACAATTCCTCGGTTAAAGAGAATGACATAAATACTCACCATAAAAATAATTGGAAAAAATAAAAAATAAAAAAGGTAAAAGAAATTTAGAAAGAAAAAAAAAACAAATTAGAAAACAAAAAAAAGTTCGTGTTTTTTTTTAAAAAAAATTATGAATGATATTTTTATAATTTTTTGTATAGAATGGGCACATTGCAACTCAACGATAATTTGAGAAAAAACATTGCAACAATTAAAAGTTCGGTAGAGATGTTAGGTATATATACTTTCTCCTAATTATTATCATCCATAAAGAATTGCAAATAACTAATTAAATGCATATATAGTAGTAAACTAAATGAATAACTTTTGTTTTTTTAATGTAAATTACTAAATCAATAACTTTTTTTTTTAATTAACTAAATATAAAAAAAGGGTTACTAGGTTAGAACTTTTCCTCTTCTTATCCTAAATGAGTAACTTGATGACAAAGTAATTAATCTGACTTTTCTTGTACAGGTTCCCCTATAGCTGCACGTACGTGGGGACTACCCAATATCTTAATGTCTTCCATAATAAATGCAAGACACATATATGCTAGTGTACCAAGTTTTCAATAAGGAGTTTATAATTGAGCTCTAAGATTAATGACGTGAATTAGCCGACTGCCCGGCCAGATTATTATACGAAACATGACACAAAAGGCAGGTTAGAATCTTTTATAATTATTTGTTCGAATTGGAAAAAATCCGAACAGATGATTATGATAGATCACTGATGGAACTCATCTGATTTTTTAGTCAAATGAATCCTATAAGTAGTCTATCATATTAATCACCCTGCTCGAGTTCTTTCAAATTCGAGCAAATAATTATAGAATATCCTAATCCCAGAAGATAACTATCTTGCAAAGCCATCCCAATTGTTCCGTTATTTTTGGAAAGGAAATCGAGCAATGTCTTTAACATGCCAATGGACACATGACACTATAAAACACTAGTAAATGGTTGTAACTAGGAGGCAAAGAATTTGGCACCATACTCAACCTAGATCATACCTTGCTAACAAGTGAAACCTGGCTATCAAAGGACGACATTGTTGTGTAAGGGAAAACACACTTCGCTTAAGAAAATGAAAATTACCAGTACTCTAGGTATACACATCGAATACCCTAATGCTCGGGTAGTTTCCCTTTCTTCTTACCAAGCTTTCTTTTCACAAAAACTCTGACTAACTTAAACATAAGAAGTATCTCTACCTACATATTTGAAAAGTCTGGGCTCAGTACTCTTCACTCCTTTTACAGGCATTTGTGGCCTAAAATAATTAATTGTGCGATCAACTGCATCAATATCGACCACTTGATACCCTTGTGAAATATTGGACATGGGATGGTTTTGGCACGTACGTACTGTAAGGGTGTCATGTCTTAAAATCTGAACATTATTAAATAATTTAATTTCTACACATCTTCATCACCATTATTTGTGCTAATGAATTGTCTTAGAAATCTATATATGACCCAAATAATAATTAAAGCATTATTTGGTTGAATTCAGGCGCGCACGCGCGTCAAGCAATATATATATGGATCTGGCTTACCAGCCTGAACCTTAATTATTATCATTTATCATAAGTAGAATATTGTGCTTTTGAATCAACACCTTATTAATTATCTGGCTTAACCTAACCCGATTGGTTAGTTCATTAAGCCATTAATTATGAGTTTTTTTTTTTTTCATTGAAGAAGTTATAAACTACAGGCCAATTGCATGAGTTAGACTTTAGGTTACTTAAGAAGGCTTTAATTAGCAATTAAGTTGCATAGGGCCAGTTTGAAAGAATATGTATAGTGTACGTTTTAAAGTTTAGTTATAATTGTTAAATCGTTACTTATTTTAAAAGGTTAAGCTAAATAGAAAGGAATAGATTTAATTTTTTAATCTATATTCATTATAACAGTACTTTCCCTCACAAGTGTGCTCAAACTTTGGTCCCTTTAATCGGTGATGTTCAACACATAAAATATTTATTAAAATGGGAGGTGAATGACGGATATAAGGTTTGAACTCAGGAAACCTTTACTCTAATACCAATTGTTAGGAAGAGAAAACATAGGGAGTTAACCAAGAGTATATAACTACTCTTTTTCTTTATATTTTCTCAATGTGGAATACAACATTCAAAAGTACACTTACAACAAATGTTCTCCTCGCTTGTGAGTCTCTTCCACATTGATCCAACTCCTCCTTGTGTGTGTGAGTCCTTTATAAATCTAAAAGTGTCACGCATATATACAAGAGTTACCCCAATTGTGGCAGGCCAAGACACTCGTATCAGCATAAGTTAACCATAGCTTTAATACTATGTTAAATCACAATTCATTTCATAATTCATCCCAAAAGTTTAAGCTGATATAAATGAATAAATTTAATCATTTAATTATATTCTAACAATAATATGAGATCTTATGGGTAGGTTGCTGACTGATTTTAACCACAGAGCGAGGGTGAGAAGTAAAATCTCAACATGACATTATCATTATCCCAAAACTAAAATGAATAGAAATGACATTAAGCTGATGGAAATGAATAAATTTAATCATTTAATTTATATTTTAACAATATTAATATGAAATCTTATGAGTGGGTTGCTAACCTAATTTTAATCGTAGAGCGAGGGTGAGCAGTATAATCTCAATATGACATTATCATCATCTCAAAAATTAAAAAAAAATATGTTTGAACTTTGGATAGCATGCTTTCTTACTTCACCAAAAGAAAAATAAAAAAATTATATTGTCCTATTAAATGACTATTTATCTCAAAAACTTAAGTTTATGAAAAATTGTGTATTTTATAAAAAAAAATTGGGGGCTACTATCCTCGATCCAAAGCCTATGTGACTATATGCATGTGGTAGTGTGGTACTGCCCCTACAAATGAGGATAGACTATCTTGGCATAGGCTAATTGAGAGAGGTAAAGGGCGGGAGGGAACCTAATGTAATGCCTTAGGGGCTATGACCCCTAAAAAAATAATTAAAACTTCTATATTTCTAGCCCCCAAAAATAATTTCTTATGAATTGTGCCTTCGTGTTATCTTTGTTATTAATTTTAGGGGGTAGTCAACATTTTTAATATTATACATGGTAGTCAACATTTGTTTTTTGTTTTTTTGTTTTTATTATTATTTTTCCTTTTAGGAGTATAATTGTATCTTCATGTTATATTTGTTATTAAAAAATAAAATTGAAGTCTTAAAAGTCAAATTGAAACAAAACACAAAAAGAGTTTTATATAATTTTCCAAAAAGATAAAAACCAAGGATACATATAAACAGGGACAGAGCCAGAGCTAGATATTTTAATGGGAGGGGGCTGGGCCAAATAAATTTTTTTCTTAAGTAGGGGTTAAAGTATATATATAAAGGCAAATTTTAAGTAAATTAACCCAGTTTTGATATCTTTATTATTCCCTTCAAATTAAAAATTAGTAAGCAAAAGTGAAAAGAGTTTTTGGGAAAAAAAAAAAAAAAGTAAAGAAAATCGTTGTCCAAAGATTTAGAAAAAATAAATAAATAAATAAAAAAGGTCTCAGTTTCTGTATTGAAATTGAAAATTTTCAATTGATTAAATTGTGTGCTTCTCGGCCTTCTCTCAAGACTTTACTTGAATGATATGACTCTTGAAGCTAATATTCTCTTGCTCCTTTTATTAGAATAACACACTCTAACTAACACAATAGCCCACTAATTATTATACAAAATACACTATATTCTACACAAAATACATTCTGCTAAACGCAACTCAAAACAAATGAAACGCATATCTTTTAGACTTTTCTAATGCCATATTGCTGTTTTTGCCCATTTTATGTTATTTTTACCACACATCCTTAAGAAATCGAACTTTGTCAGGCGTGTGACTCCTCAAATCCACATCTGTCTTTTTCCAATGCACTGCCTTACTAAACCCTTTTCATTTATTTTGAACAAAACCTTTACAACTTTGTAAAGCTTATTCTATTGTTACCTTATCAGATATGTCTGTTGCTACCGTGAAATATTTAAGGAAAAAGTTTTGACAATAAAGCTATCGTTCTAAATGAGATGAAACCAGTTAAAGAGATGATAAAAAGAAAGGGGGTAAGGGACCAAAAAAATTTCTTGTTAGGGGCCAATAGGCTAAAAAAAACCTTAACTAATTTTTTTTTCTTGAGAGTTGAAGGGGGGCCATGGCCCCCACCGGCCCCCCTTCTCTCCGTCATTGCATATAAAAAAGCCCCATCAACTACCATCCATTTTCAATAAAGCCCCACGAAATGACATGCTTGACAGTTTGATACATGAAACTACTATTTTATATAAATAATATATAAAAAAAAAAAAATAAAAAAAAAAACATCACTTTTCTATCATTTTTTCTAAAATATCCGTATTTTCTTAAAAAATAAATTAAAAAAACTAAAATAAAAAAGGAAACATTTTCAATTTCGTTTGTTTAGTTTTTTATTTATTTTGATTTTAGATTTTTTAAATTAATTTTTTATTTTAGCTTTTAAAATCCGATTCCCCATGTGGTCCAAACTGACCTGGCTCGATAGAAAACAATCAACAAGCCCAAGCTATAGCCTAGCTTGGAGTAATGGACTGCCAAGCAGTTGGGCTCGTTGTCCAAACTTGGCCCACAGGTCATGCATTTGATTTTGGCAGCATTAGCTTCAGCAATATGGGCTAAGAGAGCCTAAGAGGCATTCGGCCAGCTCATATATTAGCGGGCTTCAAGTTCTACATGCACTCGGCAGCTGCACCTCCGTTTCATAATTCGTTTTAAGTAAAATAGATAATTTATTTTATGCTTCATATTATATTTTACATATTTAATAATGTATATATTGCTAAACGGTGAATATGTTGTTGCCATTTAAAACTTTTAAATGATGAGACACCATTTAGATCAATGATTGTAACAAAACAAAATCTGGATCGTGATCTTATGGATTACAGTTTAGTCCCAACATATTTTTGAAGGAAATATTATTAGCATTAGAATGTGAAGCATAAATATAATAGTATTAGGAAAAATATTAATATTCCAAGGTAAAATGAAAAATATTTTGACATCAAATATTCTTGATCTTATGGATTCAAGCCCTTGATACAATATTGTATTATTGTAGACTCTTAATATAAAGAAACAATTAATGAACAAATTCCGTCCTATACCAATCTTCTATGCACTATAATTAAGTATTGGGATTTATGGAGTATTAATTAGGGGTTTCTAGTTGGGGTGGCAAATCATGTTCGCATGTCGGATTATATATGTCAACTCTAATCCGACCAATTTAATTAAATGGGCAAGACCTCTTATTTTTACTTCACTAATTTCATGTCGGATTCGTGAGGCATATAAAAATTAATTGTCGGCCTTAATTTCCAGTGGTCTAAGTCCTTGCGGTCATCTGTCCTACGAACCTACTCATTTGTGTTTGAGTTCATTCCAAGGGCTCTTGGCTAGAAACTGTTGTAGCTTGTAAGGCTACCCAGATAAGTAGAAAATCCACGATAATGAGGTACAAGAACTAAGACATATAAGGGTTATACATTACAAACATGTACAACAAAAGTATGTTTCATTTGATCGAACAGCAAAAGCAGAAGATTTTTCTCAGTAGATATCGAAGAGGCTAGGCTAGCAGTCTCTACCAGCTGGTATATATATATATATATATATGAGAATGTGAAAAACATTTGATTTTTATCACCGGCCAAAGGGGGCTAAAAGACAGAGATCACGTGTTTGAATCAAACAAATAAAGTGATAATTTTGAGCAACGAAGTGGCTTCTTTGTAGCTTCTTTGCTTGGAAAGCTGACCTTCATAACTGGATTTATGAAGCAATTAAACACATCAGCCATTTTTAGATCGAGTTGGATATCACTGTCTCCGTGATCGTGCCATGCAAGTTGAGAGGAAACATCAAAGAAACTTCAAAACCTTGTACTTTCTGCCTTCAGAAGCTTCCGATCGAGGGCTAAAGGCATACTCAAGGTGAAACGTGGTTGAGTCACCTTTAGGATCACCACTTGCGGGAGCAATGCAAATAAGCTACATAATTACGTACTAATTGAAAAAATAGCCGTTTATCTTGCTCAGCTCACTTATCCGGAATAAGCCGAATACCAAGCTAATTAGGGATATCGATCATGCTTAATGGCTATAAACCAATACGTACCACCGAGGTCGTTTGGGGCTTAAGCAAGCCAAAGCTCAAAGCATGAATACACTTGTGAAACCTCATAAAGTAATTAGTTAGATGGATTTTCCCGGAGTGCTAAAAGTCTGTTTGACTTTGCCATATCGCAAGTTAAAAGTGTGATTTTATTTAAAATCACAAAACTGTATCATTTAAGAGTACATATTTTATTTTATTTTTTTAAAAAAAAATTCAATTTGAAAACGTAAACAAATCTGCATTTGCAAATCCCAACAAGCGAGTGCATTTTTACAAACGCATAATTTTAAAAGCTAAAATGCGATTTTAAATACCAAATCATAAGTTTACCAGATGCTTAATGACGTTTTTAAAAATTGTTATTTTTACAATTGAACGTTTTAAAATCGTAAATTCAAACGGATCCTAAGTCTTACATTAGTTCCTTACTAAATAAGACTAAGCTTTATAATTTAATTAGTTCTTTTGAAATAATTGTACAAATGTGGCTACATTTTCCCGGATCGTCGCAATAAAAATCCTAAATTAGGCAGGTCTTGTATATATACAAAGGTTTTCCATATATTTTTATCCATAGATTTGGGGGGAGGAAAAACAAAGCCATTGTCATTTAGGGAAGTGGATGTATATGCTGTTGTTCTTGTTCAGCACAAAATGGAACCCACAGCATGGAGGGGTCAATCTCAGTTCTGCTTCTCGGAAGCCATTGGAGATATTCTGTGATCTAAAACAAAATGAAAAGTGTATGAGGACTCTCGTGTTTGCTTTAGGCTAGTAATTACAGCTCTCTGGCCTAGTTATTGGCATGATCCTACGTTCATAGCAAACTCAGCCTAGCTTTATCGAGAAAAAAGATGACAACTAGGTAATACTTATCACAAAACAGAAAATAAAGATACATTTTATGTTAAACAGATTAGTCTCATTGTTCAACAATGGTGTTTGGCAGAATCTCACCATTAAAAGAAAAATGAGTCGCACCTTAAAAATAGAAGTGTTATCTCTAACAAGAGTAGCTCACTCAGAAAAATATAATTTGATCTTTCATTTATTTCTAAATTGTTACACAAGAACACTTAAATAGACTGTCAAAAATCATAACCCTAACTTCGATTAACTTTGGGTTAAGCTCATTATTGAATTACAAAATGACTTAAAATATAAAATTAAATACTAATAACCTAAAAAAAACTAAAAGACCCTATTATTTATTTTTCTTTCCATCAGTGCCTTTGTAATTCATCAACTCTACGTAGGTTATTCATCTTCTCAATGTAAATGCAGTGCTCCAGTACCACATTGTTAGCCCAAACAAAGAGCTAGTCATGTCTGCGTTTTCATTCCAAAATGCTAGTCAAATAATTAGAACTCCTTAAAATCACTTATAAAGCACAATTTCACCTAGTAAATTAATAACCAATGTGACTAAGCACTCATGAGTGCCTTTATAATCAATCCACTCACTCTATGTGGGTTATTGATAGATGTGTCAATTTGTGTTAGCCTGTCGGGTTCAAGTTGTGTTGAGGCGTGGATATAAGACTATATAGGTCAACTCTAACTCAATTTCATTTAATTTCCTAACATGTTAATTTCGTGTTGGATTCATAGGTTGTCAAAAATTGTCAGTCTTTATGTCTTGTGTCAGGTTCGGGTCATATTGAGATATAAGTATAAGACTATATAATTCAACCCTAACCCAACTCATTTAATTCATCGTAAGACGCTAATTATTTATCTTCTCAATGCAAGACCCGGGTGTTGCACATTGTTATTCCCAAAAGAGAATATGGGTATTCTGTTGGGCCCCGGGTGAGAGTAAGTTGAGTCTTAGCTGATTGCTTGGCAGGCTAGCTGCAAGCTGCCAAGCCTATCAGAAACGGACACTTCTATACCAGGAGTACAAGGAGCATTTCTTGTTAAATTAACTATCTTACTGTGTTCATATTGGATATTAACTGCCGATTATAAGGAAATAAAATTGGTGGACAAAAACTAAATTATAATGGCAACAGTCAATTTGTCTGATTTGATATGAGAGAATCTGCCAGGAAAGTTCCTCAGTGGAATAGTTAGCATAGTTTGAATTGAAGGAGGGAGATATTTACAAGAGCTCTCTTTATAAAAGGAGCATCCCAGTAATGTGGTTCATGCATTCAAGAAAGTAAAGAAAAGGCAAGGTGAGTGCAAGTGAGAGCCAAAAAACAAAAACAGAATGAAAATGGAGATAGAGGAAGTAAGCAGCTACGAGGCTCTGCCTCTGCTCTCATTGAACCATGTGTCTTTGTTGTGTAGATCAGTGTGGGATTCAGTGCGTTTCTATGAAGACGTCTTGGGCTTTGTTCTCATCAAACGCCCCTCTTCTTTCAATTTCAATGGAGCTTGGTTAGCTTTCCAATCCCTCTCTATCCCAGCTTTTGTGTTCATCTTTTGGGAAAACATGCTTTAAAACCCATTAAACTTTATAGTTATTACAAAGAGAATTTTTGCAAGAAAGATCTGTTTTCTGGAAATATGAAACCTTTTTGCATTTTCACTGACAGTGTATTAATCACATTTGTCTGATTTTATGCAGGTTGTACAATTACGGCATTGGGATACACTTAATTGAGAACCCATCAATCGATGAGTATGACACCATCAATGAATTGCGACCAATTAATCCCAAGGACAACCACATCTCCTTCCAGGTAAAATTTGAAAAAGAAAAGTGGGTTCCCTAGCCTCCTTTTTAGGGACTATTTACCCCAATTGCACTGTCGAATTCTATATGTTTATAACGAAAAGCATTTGTTTTGAACAGTGTACGGATGTTGGACTTGTTATGAAGAGGCTGCAAGATATGGGGATGAGGTATGTCACAGCTGTTGTAGAGGAAGAAGGGGCCAAGGTGGAGCAGGTGTTCTTCCATGATCCAGATGGGTACATGATCGAGCTCTGCAACTGCGAGAACATTCCTGTAATTCCTATCTCCTCCTGTGCATTCAAGCCCAGAGGGCAAAGCTTCAAGAAGGCACCAACCAGCTGTGGATTCATGGAGAATGTGATGATGGAGAGCTTGAGCATGGACATGATGAACTTTTCATTCTAAAAGTTCCAAAAAAGAGTGAAAAACAATTTCACCTTCTTTTGTTTGTTTAAACAAAGTTGTCATGCTGCAAATGTATAACAGGGTTTTATTATGGTCATGTGTCTTGCTTTGAAAAGGGTTTTTATATTTGTTTATCTGGTTTTTGGAATAAAGATTGTAAGATTGTAAGATTGAAAATAATAGTACTATTTTGTAATATATAGTTCGAAGCCAATATGTGGCTTTGGATTGTGTCAATATTTCCTTTAAGGAAGCTTCCCATTGATGGAAGCTGCCTACATGCAAGAAATTATTTATCATGGTAGGGATATTGTCCCCCAATGTTGTGCCAGCCATCGCTGTTTTAGAGGATTGTGGTTTTTTTTTTTTTTTGGATTGTGTCAAGATTTCATTAATTAAAGAAAAGAGCACAAAAAAGAGGGAGTAGGGCACCAGGCAAGGAATCTAGCACAAACCTCGCAAGATAAAATCTAATAACTTCAAAAAAATTGGCCAAATAAATGGCTCGGTCCAATAATTTTATGACACGATCATTGTTGGTGTTAACGTTTTAATTGTTGCTACTATATATTTTCGCCGTTATCATTCCAAGCCAAGTTACTATAGGTGATGCTAGAGGGAATGTTGTTCATTTATAGTCCGAAAACTATTATACGGTATTTGTCTATGTTAATCACAGACTATCAGATGTTAATTTAATAGATTAGATTAGAAAAATTTCCTCCAACCCTATTTAGAAGAAACGTTGTCCAAATATAACATAAATACCATGTACCATTGAAGTATTGTAGGTCTGATAATCGATGGCTCGTGTATAGCACAAAAAAGAATTATAGTTCAATATCTCGAGTACTGTTAATATGTTAGGTTTAGCCTTTCATTTATTCTTTGTCCCTAACAAGAAAAGGATGTGTTACAAAAATACTCAAATTTACACACTTTTTACACACCCCCCTTACGAGAAATTCTAATTTCGTTCAGGAATATTTATAGTATAAAGAAAATTATTGTCTCATAATCATGAACAGCCACTACATTAAGCTTTGTAGGCGGTTGCCCATTTCTCTAAGCTATCACATGCGCTACTTTAACTAGGATATAGAGCCGCAATTTCTTAACTTTGAGGGTGTGGCTTGATTAGCCTTTGGGATATGATTTGAATAGGGTTGCACAACCACCCTCATCCATTTCCAAAAAAGGGGCCGACTACCTCAAAAATATAAATTAAGAATGGTTGAAACACCTCCTCAAAAGAGGCTATGGTGGTTAACCACCCTACCTTCGTCGAAGGGAAAAACAATTAACTAGCCGGGAGTAAACCGACCCCACCACACCTAAGGGCATATCTACTACCCTTTATTTCGGATGCTTATATGAATAGATCCACATCTGTAATTGCAATAAGATAAATATTTCACCTTTATCTCCAATCATTGAGAGATAATTTGTGCTTGTTCATGATAATCATACAAATTTTAAATTTGAGTAATGTTATATGTAAGAGATTTATTCTCAAAGAGTGATGTAATTTTTAAAATTATTATCATAAAAAAAAAATTATAATTATAATTCATCACAAATTCAATGATAATTTTAAAAGTCACGTCATATTTTAAAAATAAAAGAGAATAGAAGTCTTGCATATAACGTTACTTTTTAAACACAAATTGACGTAACATGAAATCAATTAGTCCAAGACATGGAGAGTAATAAAAGTCCACAGACCGCCTAATTGACACCAACGAGTAAAATCTCCTTGTACTTCTGGACCCCATAGTAACAACAAAGAGCTACTTGACTCGATACCTTGTCTCGATTAGTCTGTTCCGCGCTCAAACCAGATAAGGCACTGAAGAGAGCCAGTAACGGCACTGGGGCAAGAAGGAGAGCATTAAATTCCTCCACCCAGCATGGGACAAGGCTTGATGATATGAATAGGAACAAAGGACAGGTAGTTAGTTCGCTCACTATAAATTGTTTCACTTCGCTTACTCCCTCATTACTCTACTCGATCGGAGAGTCGACAAAAAATTTCATAAATAATTGGTCGTTTTGATCCGACGGTACAACTCGATGAATTTAGTAGATCCTTTTAGGAGACTCCTTTATTAGTAAGCTTAGATCAAACAAAGTCACATTATATTTAAGAATGAAAGGGAATATGAGTCGGGAATATAAGTCCTGCATATGACATTGCTCTTTAAACGTACGTAAGTTAGGAATTTGGATTTCAAGCAATTTGTTATTGAAATTGCTAAGTGTGAGAGAATATTTATGAAATTTACGTGTCAGAAGAAGGAGAGGGATTGTCCGTGACAAACTTGAATAGGTAACTAGACCGTATAAAAACTCTACCATACCATATGGCAACTTGGCTTGGAATTGTAGCTTTACGGTCGGTCTGAATTGTAGCACCAGCAGAAAATATCTATCCGTGAGTTGTGAATTGAAATAAGTTTGGACCAAAAGTTTGTACGTGCCAATTACGGTGATTGAGGGGGATTTTTTTTTCTCTTTCTTGGGTAAGTGAGATTTGTTTCTTTACGCCACAACTGTAGAGACTTCCATTTGGTTCGGATTGAAATCAAGCACCAGGAAGATGCCTAGCGTGCGGCTGCGCTTCAACGAGTGGCAGAGATGGCCCAAGAAGCAAGCGTTGCTTCACATAACTGAGTGAAATGGGCCCCAGCCAGATATCTAAACCGGTGGGCGACAATAAACGAACGGTCGCTGTCAGCAACACACTGCTTTTGAAGCATGTGGCCACGGAGAGAACTCGTGGGAACAAAGTTGACAAATCCCATGAATTATTTCCTTGTTAAATTCACACACAAACACAAACACGGCATTCTCGAATCTCCCCAGGTCCCCAACCCTCAAAAAAATCGTTGTCTTCCCTCATCATTGCAGACATCTAGATTTTGTGGTGGGATTGTGGATTTGTGTCTTATTCTGGGTGCGTTTTGTTTATGAGGCTTTAGTTGGGTTTGGTTTGGTTTGGGTGTCGCTTGCTAATTCGGAAGTTCATGGAATTGTTGTTATTATATATTGGTTGGTGCAAGAGAGATGAGAGCGGAAGGAATTAAGGATGCGAACAATTTGTGACGCTTGCGAGAGCGCGGCCGCTATCGTGTTTTGTGCTGCCGACGAGGCCACTCTTTGCCGTTCCTGCGACGAAAAGGTCTTGTTTTTTCGTGGTTCTAGTTCTTCTAATTACTCGTTCTTAGTTCTTGTTAATTTATTGGGTTTAGTATTTGTGATTCTTCCTTTAATTCTTGTTGGGTTTCTTTTGCGATTACTTGTTTAGCCAATTATTAGTTACTTTTGGATGTTACCCATATAATCTCTACTTTCTGGTCTAGTCTCTTGTGCATAAGCGATAGTGTTAGCTGAAAGGGTTTATGTTGTTAGGGCGCAATATTCTTGCATGATTTCTCTCTTAAAGTTGTGAAATTTATGCATGGAATGACATTTTGAGTTGTGAGCATGCCTTCGTGGATCACGGTTATCCTATAAATTGAAGAAGTTGGATACAAGTTTGCACTTTGGTATGGTTGTATGGTGTATGACATTAGTCACCTTGGACTAAATTGTGTAGAACGTGTAATTTCCTTTGTCATTAGTTCTTATTGTCAACACATTATGGCATATCTTTGAGAAGAACGGAGTGGGGATTGAAATGGGTTATTTTTCTATATTCTTCTTTACATATTCTCATAGAAAAAATTTTGTTCAAGCTTATTGAAAATTTGGAATCAAAATGTTCTGTGTTATTCTTGACTGCCCTGGTCAACATCTTACGGCAATGGTTTAGCTGTTAATGGGAGTGGCAGGTTCACATGTGCAATAAGCTTGCTAGCCGGCATGTACGGGTTGGTCTTGCGAGTCCCAGTGATGTTCCCCGCTGTGACATATGTGAAAATGCACCTGGTATGCATGTCTCTTTTTACTTTTTGACTCTTCCATTTGATTTTCAGAAATATGCCTCTTGTGTTTGGTAGAAGGATTTCAAGCTTACGTTTCTTCTGTTGGAAACCTGTTTGTAGCTTTCTTTTACTGTGAGGTAGACGGGAGTTCCCTGTGTTTGCAATGTGACATGATTGTTCACGTTGGAGGTAAAAGAACGCATGGAAGATATCTTCTATTGAGGCAGAGAGTTGAGGTTTGTCACTGCAGAGAAAATGGAGTCATGCTCTTCTGTTTTGTGAAATTCCCCACAGAACTTACATTCTTTAATTCTTCTATAGTTTCCAGGGGATAAACCTGGTCATCTTGAGGAGCCAGTTCCACTACCTGTGGATCCAGGTGAGACCAGAAGAGGACAAACTATGCCACCTAAGCTGACAATGGGAGAGAACCAGCAAAATCACAGGGCCTCTCCTGTTCCAATTTCAGATGCTGATGCTGATCGGCATTCCAAGATGGATAAAATGATTGATTTGAATATGAAGCCTCACCGGATGCACGAACAAGCATCAAACAATCAGGTGAGACTAATTATATTTTCTGCAACTTATCTTTTTATCTACTTATTTTAACATGGATCTTGATTTATTAAAAGCATATTTTCACCTCCCAAAGTAATGGAATGGGTGATCCATATCACTTAGTGAACAAATTTACCCCTCAAATGGATTTAGTTGGCAAGATTTAGCCAGTCAATATATGCTGAAAGATTAAACTCAGTATTCTAAATTGGTCATATATGTTCAATTGGACTAACTAGCTGTGTGCATTTATATAGTGCCTGGCCATGGCTGTTGGATAGGGATTTTGGATAGGTAGGCTTCAATGTAGTAATGTAAGTTTTCCACGTAATGGAGAAAAATCTAATGGATAAAGTCCATTTCAATAATTTTGTCTAGACAGAGAGTAAACAGAGAAATTGACAATTTTCCCAGTTCATGTAGTTGAAGTTGGGAATGTAGATCGAAGGTTAACAGTCTTCTAAGATTCATAAGTTCAGTATGATCATTGTTGTGGTAGAGGAAGAATAGGGTTAAAATTCCTTAATAAATATCCTTTGCTTGCATTTCATCATTATTATTGTTCATGATATGAGATTAGTAGATTTGACAAAATAAAAAGGAGATATGATATCTACTGCTGACTCAGACCAAGGTATATATTACACATTTATTATCCGCGGTCAGGGCCAGAACCAGAAATTAAGGTGTGGGGGACTAAAAAACCACTTTCTAGGGGGGTAAAAAATTAATTTTAAAGAGTTTGTCATAAAAAGTATAAAATTTAGTGGCAAATTTAAATACTTGGGGGGATAATGACCCGGTTCCCCAAGGGCGTAAGTAGTTCCGTCCCTATCCACAGTATACATGAAAAGTATTCATGTTGCCAGAAACTGTAGAATTTGAGACAAATTACAGTTTGGTTCTTGATAGGTCACTCTACATTCTGATAATTCTAACTGGCTCTTTTGGCTTTTAGGAGAAAGATGAGTCCTAAAATCGGAAGATCCTAAGAAATCAGATTGCAACTCTAAAAACAATGTTTATATTCATGAACAGAACCATTCTATTTTGTTGGGACATCCAAGCCCATCTTTCCTTGATACGTATAGAATCTCTGGGGGCATTTTCTTTGTTTAAGCATGTAAAACTGATTTGTGATCAGAATTTTTAAGAAATAGGAACTCGTTTTTCTTAGGATCAATGATTAAAAAAAGAAACCTGGAGGCCGGGATCTTGCACCATCTCTTTCATTCATGCCAGCAGAGGAGTTAGCTGACTTTCAACCATACTTCCATTAGCTGCAAGTTTTGTGTGGCGGAACTTCTCCTCATGTTTACCTTTTCGCCAAGGCATGGGGATATGCGTGCCACCAAGTGTTGCTTAGTTGTTCTGAATGGCGGTTCGACAGCATTCATATATCTTACATTGTAATGCAAAAAGATTATAGTTCACTCCAATGAAGACATGGATATCTTTGCAACTGTTGAGAGTTTTATGAGCACTCATTTCTGCAGAACCTAGTGCTCTTACCACTCTTGTTGAAAGTGATATCTCGTACAATTTGCATAATGGGATTTCTTGATATGCTTAGGACATCATGAGGAAGCTTGAGAATAATGCCAGAAAGTCACCTTAATTTCTAGCTGTTCTTCATTTACTCCTTCAAAGTGTACTTCCAAAGGTCTGGAACTAATCGTACCCACTCTAGCTGAAGCTGTGTGACTGAGGATACAACCGTACAAACAGGAAGGTGACCTTGTCCTCGCCCCACAAGTGAGGAGGGGTGTTCTCCCTGATGGGTGGCGCTATCATATTTTTGTAATGTAAAACATCTGCTACTTTTTCTGTATAATTAAAAAATAAAAAGCACGGCTAAATATATTTTTACCCCTCTAAATGGAAAAAGTAAATAAAAGATAAGCAAACAAACAAAAATAAGATAGAGAAAAATTGCCCCACGTTGTGACCCTACCTAGTAGGCCTGTACGGATGGCGTCGTTATAACTGTCCCATAACCGTTAATCGCCTACCATTATATATTATATTATATATTCACACACATGACTAACAAGCCTAGTAGCATATCGTCGTTTTGGTATTTTTAATACTAAAATGACGCCATTTCATTACACATTATACATAAAATTTAAAAAACCTAATTTGATCTCTCACCTCCTCTCAAAATTACTCTCGTCTCCTCTGTGCCATAACTCACTTCTCACAAAGTCTCATAATCTGTCAATTTGTTCAATGCTCGTGTCTCTCTCTTCTCTGCTCAGTGTAGCCATGGCCCTATTGGCACGTGTAGTTGTATATCTTGTCTCTAGTTAGTGCATCAGTCTCTCGTCTCTCTCTCTCTCTCTCATCTCAGCTTCAGCGAATCAGTAGTCAATAGGCACGGAGTCTATGGACCCATCTGGGGTTTCTCACTCTCTCTTTGAAATTTTGAAGTTTCACTTTATCCCTGTTTATTTTTGTTTTTTGTTTCGCAAATAGCTTTAAGGTGTGTGCGATTTTTTGTTCATGTGATTTTGATTTTTGAATTGTTTGTTTTAGGTTTTTCGTTTTCTCTAATCTCTAACCAAATGGGAGTTTGAGAATTTTCCAGGGGCAATCTTCTTTTAAAGGTTGACTGCCTACAGCTCTACCCTTGAAATGTTGGTGTTTATTTGGATTTGGCTTCATGCAAGTTGGATTTGTCATTTGAAATGTTGGTGTTTTTGGCTTTTGGTTTGATTTTAGAGTTGTAATGAACTAATGATTGGATTTGTATTTGGATTGATTTTAGAGTTTTAATGTACTAATGTTTGGATTTGTATTTGAATTTGTATTTAGATTTGGTAATTTTGTAATTTTTGTACTAATGTTATGGATTTGTATATGAAAAAACTGGCTCAAATCCGACTCAAACCGGAACCAAAATCGGCTCATAGCCCACGTTAAAAAACGTTTTTTAAACCACTGGTTATAAACATAATAACCACTAATTGTCTAGGCGGAGGCGGTTATAGTTGTTAAAATTTAATAATCGCCTTAGGCGATTGCGGTTAGCGGTTTTAACTAATAACCACTAACCGTAATCACTTGTACAGCCCTTCTACCTAGTCACAATAGGGTTTGGTTAGGTTGGGTGGTCGGTTAGACACAACCCCAACCAACCACGATAGGGTCCTATATTAAAATCTTCTGAAATTCTTAGAAATTATAAGGGCTTGTAATTTGCTCAATCTTGGTCATTCGTTCATAATGTGCGTCTAGGGACAAGCCACAACAGAAATCCAACAAGGTAGCTAGATCGCCCCAAAATGTTTTGGAGTGGTCCCGGCCGCCCCAACTTATTTTGGGGTGGTTAACTACCTCTAATGTGCCGGAGGTTGCTAATAACCCCTTCAAGATAAGGGGATGGTTGGACTACTCTCAAAACATAGTTTTGGGGGCGGTCAGGCATTTTCAACTTGATTTTTAAGGTGGTGGACTACTCCCTCTAGGTGAGGGGTGGGCCAAACCCCTCCCCTCTCCTTAAAAAAGAATTGCATTATGGGTGCTTCAACCACGCATCCTATTTTGAGGGTGTCCAATCATTCCAAAATATGTTGGGGTGACTAAATCACTTCTTTGAAAGTTGTCTAGCCACCCCATTGGGGCAAAGCTTTGTTTTCTCGAGTCTCATTATGACATGGCTTATTCTAAACCATTTATTACAAATTGCAAGCCTACAATTCCTAAAAATTGCAAGGGATCTCAATCCCGAAGCGTGGCTACTTGGTCTCGAGCATATTCAACCACATAGATGCAGTTGTGTAGGGTCGTTGGGCTAAGTAGGGTGGCAATGCTCCTACCTAGTCACATCATAGGCCTTTTTTTCATCTATTTATTTTCATCTCGCCAACCTACCCAACCTTGATACTATTGTGGACAAGGAACATCTACATTCCAATAGAAAATGTGATGAGTCTTTTTATGATTATGATTTTATTTTGTTTTATCTCACTGTTTATACAATGTCACACCATTTTTTTAAAAAAAATTAAATGATATGACAAGACATTTACTGCGTAATATCATGTTTATAGTTCTCGTGTCGGGCTGTAGGCAATCTTAGAAAAGAAAAGAAAAATTAAAAAAATAAAATAAAATCGAATGCCCATTATTTCTTGTTTCAAATTCAATCGGTTAAAAAATAAATAATAACGGTGGAAAGAAAACGATGAGAAACTTCTTCTTTTGTTCTTTTGGGTTGGGGCCATGGGGAAACTTCCCTTTTCAACAAAGCGAAGCATCTGGAATCCTTGTTTGCACAATACGCCCCAATTGTTCTCCGCATCGATCAAAATCTAGTGGCCCACAATTCCTCTGAAAAAAGGGCCCCACGATCACGGGTTTTATAACTGGAGCACCAATTGTCTGCATTTGGACTTCGGACCATTCACAACAGACTGGAATTTTCCAGGTTCTGGGACTTGGGCTTGAACGCTGACGTGGCAGATCCAGGATCTCCATGTCTGACCCACTTACCAACAAAAAGGAAATAATATAGCAAGCTGTAATTTAATTCAGTTTTATCGACCCACAAAACTTCATATTCTAACGGAAATTATGTTTAATCATTTTTGTACATTAAATAAAGTGGCTGCTGGGCTGGGCTGGGCTGGGTTGGTCCACCACCCCGTTTATCTCTCTTGGATTGAAATTCTTCTTAATTAAGGTGTTTGAATTAGGGTGTAAACGTCGATGCGAACGTGGTTATTTGTAATATTCGTATGCGCATTTATAAAATGTGATGATGTCACTTTTAGATATTCGCTTCATATTTTTACTAACTGCACTCGCACGATTATCGTGATTATTATCCATTATCTGCATATTATTTGAGCATTAATTATGGCTTATTTTGAACGATTTTAAAAATAAACCAAATGTTACACGAGAAAGTAACACAACAAAACAAACAAAACTAATGTAAACATAACATATAATTAATCCAAAACGACATCGTTTTTGTGAATTTATTAAATATTATGTGTATATAAAAATATACAAAATATATATTATATGTAAAATGTATGCGGATACGATTATTGTATCTGTATATTCTAAAACCATTCTCCGCATATGTGGATATTGGATATGAACAGTTAATATCCACACGCATATATACTCCTAGTTTGAATTATAGAAAAGTGTGGTATATGATTCACTTACTTCAACTATTTAGGCCTCGGACCTTAAGCTACTCGAAAATAAATTAGTCCAATGTAATTCAATTTCATCTTCTTAGTGATCAACCACGTACAATTAAGGATAGAGCAAAAACTCTTATGGAAAAGAGTTAGGGGCTAAAAAAATTTATTGGTAAGGGCTAATAAACTCTTTCTTTCTTTTTTTCTTTTTTTTAACCTTATATATATTACCTAAAAAATCATTTGTTTTCAGGAATTGATGGGGCCATCGCCTATATCCCCAATAAATCTGTCCCTACATAAAACGATGGTCGATCAATCTTCAAGTGGAGATGAATGGTTTTAGGACAAAAATTTCCTACAAATCAATTTGTAGAAAATTTTATACAAATCATATCTAAGATTGACATATGTCCCTTGGTATGTGAGAAGCTTTTTTAATAGCATTAATAAAAAAAACGTATGCTTCTCACATTCTTAAATAATGCATATCACTTTTATATGTGGATTGTATAAAATATCCTATAAATTGATTTGTAAGAAATTTTTGTCTATAATTTTATGGTTATGATTTAATGTTATTGCATTTAACAAGATAATGATGTCAATTTATTTAATTTTTTTAATAGTGTGCCAACATATTTATCACATAATATCATTTACATTGTTAATATTAAATTCTGACCATAAAATAACTCATTTCAATTTTATGTAAAATGGAGATAATACTATTCCTCTTAATCTACTCCAAGAAATAGAAATTAGTTACAAACTGAGTTGTAGTTACTTTCTACAAACAAGTCTAATAAATAGACATATATCTTTAAAGCATGTAATTCTCACGTGCTTTTTTCTTAATGCTATTAAAAAAAAACATGTGAAAAGTATGTGTTAAGGGACACATGTTGGTTTGTAAGTACTTTTTGTCTTTTTTTTTTTTTTTATCTTTTTTGGTTGGACTTATTTTTGTCCCTCTTTTAATTGTATTTTTGTGAGGTCTAATTATTTACTAAAAAAACCTTTAACTGAAAATACATAGAAATGTTTGATTTAGAAGTATATCATAAGACATAAGGTAGAGGACTAGAACAATCAATAACCCACCGAAGTTCGAACTACACGGTCAGCGTTTGTTATTTTCCGTTGAAAGAAGAGAAGAGAAGAGAAGGGGCACTGAGAACGACGATGAGGCTGACGTCGTCGACGGTGGCGTGGGTCGTGTTGTTGACGATATTATCGACCTTCGCTCATCAGCACAATGGCTTCGTCCCGTCTCGGACTTCGCTCGACCGCTTGTCCGGAAGCGCCAATTACTTGACCAAGGAGGAGCTCTGGTTCCAACAGACTCTCGATCACTTCTCTCCCTACGTACCTCTCTCTGGACTATTCGCTTTGAATTGCGTGAATCTATGTCACAATTTGTGTATAAAAATTTGATAAGAAGTCTGGATTTGCAGGATCATCGCCGATTTCAGCAGCGATACTACGAATTCTTTGACTACTTTCGGGTTCCAGATGGACCGATTTTTCTGAAAATTTGTGGTGAATCTTCGTGCAATGGGATAGCCAATGACTATATTAGCGTAAGTTTGTGGTTTTTAGCCAAAAAGTGTGGTTGTGGCCCCAAATAGGCTTTTAATTTGTCAGAAGGAGATTTACTTTATTGTGAAGTTGAATTTTGTGGCTCTTGGTATTTAGAATCAAGAGAGACTTAGATTATTGTAAAATTGAATTTGATGGTTTAGGGTTTAGGTGTGTATGCTAATTAGGACAAACAGTTTGAACCTTGTGATATCTTTTATAGGTATTAGCAAAGAAGTTTGGAGCAGCTGTGGTTTCTCTTGAGCATCGTTACTATGGGAAAAGTTCACCCTTCAATTCGCTGAAGACGGAAAATTTGAGATATCTGTCATCTAAGCAGGCGCTCTATGATTTGGCTGTTTTTCGTCAGTATTATCAGGCAAGTTATCTTCCTATTTATTAAGTGTTTTAGTCGTGCGAATGTTAAGTCTCACATTGAATGGATAATAGAAGTGGTTGATATCACATAATCGGGTTCAAAACCCATAGATTTAAGCCTGTATTAAGTGGTGTTCCAACATATTATATCAAAATCTTGCTTGGAGACTCTCCAGTGTTTATGTCCCCAATGGTAAGTCATGTACTTCACGTTCTAGAGTTGGAAAAGTGGAGAATTAATAGAATGCAATCTCTTCTTAACATTGCTTTGAAGGAGAGTTAAATTCTTGGCTTGAACCTGTAAAATCTTTTTTCTATTGAACCTTGAAAGTTTAATCTCATTGGGTGTTGCCAAGTTTCTAGTGTATCCACTGGTCATCTATATTCTCTAACTCAGATTTCCCTGGCCTTATTGCTATCCACTTTTCTTGCAGAAATCTTTGGATTTAAAGCTCAATAGATCAAAAGTTGAAAATCCATGGTTCGTTTTCGGTATCTCATACCCTGGAGCTCTTAGTGCATGGTTCCGTCTTAAGTTCCCTCATTTAACATGTGGAAGCCTTGCAAGTTCTGCAGTTGTTCATGCGGTTTATAACTTCACTGAATTTGACCAGCAGGTAAAGACAATATTGGCTCCTTTTTTTTTTCTTTTTTTTTTAAAGCTATGTTCTTTCTAGAGCCAACCAACCCCCCCAATGAAAAAAGAAAAAGAAAAAAGGAAGAGCTAAAGCTTTTGTTTAAGAATGCTGTTTGTCTTGCAAATTCTCTCCTATTTGCTGTCAGGTAAAAAATTTCAGTATTTTCTAAGTGCAGATTGGTGAGTCAGCTGGTCCGGAATGTAAAGCTGCATTACAAGAAACTAATCAACTTGTTGAACAAAGACTTGCAACAGATGGGAAAGCAGTGAAGGCATTGTTTGGTGCTGCTGAGGTTTGACTCTTTTCCTTTAATATTTGACCATGATGTACCTCGAAGCATTATTTAAATTTCAGAATGCAGATTGATAAGCATTGTTTTCTATATTCTTCATCTCATGTTGACCTTTAGTCTGTGTCCGCAGCTTGAGATTGATGGCGATTTCCTCTATTTTGTGGCAGATGCTGCTGTTATAGCGGTAGGTGTGGTTTCTTTCCTAGTTCTGTTGCTAATTTCAATTTTCACAAATTTGTGATCTTTATATATTTTAAATTTCACAGTTTCAATATGGAAATCCAGATAAACTATGCTCCCCTCTTGTTCAAGCAAAGAAGGCTGGAGACGATTTAGTGGTATGCTCATTTTTCTTGCCATCAACCTGGTTCTTTCATTTGGGCCATTTTTTAAAAACATCAATGGTGGCCTTGTTTCTAACTGCCTTTGCTGGTTATAAGTTGTTACTGTTAGCTAATTAATAGATGAGCAATCTATTGTTTTCCTTGTCACATGTTGCATTGGATAATTGTTATTCTTTTGGTTATTTTTTATTTTGTTCATTTTTCTCTGTTCAACCTGTTAGCACTGCTGATGTTACAGTTTCTTGGGTTTGTGTTTCATCCATATGGCTATATCCTTTTTTACTTATTTTCTAATGCTTCTAATCGGCAAATATACATTATTTCATGCAGGAAGCATATGCCAAATATGTGAAAGATTATTATCTTGGAAGTTTTGGTGTTAAAGTTCAAACATATGATCAGAAACACTTGAAAAACACTGTTATTACTGAAGACAGCGCTGACCGATTGTGGTGGTTCCAAGTTTGTACTGAAGTTGCATATTTTCAGGTGGCGCCATTAAATGATAGCATTCGCTCCAGCAAGGTTGACACAAGGCATGTTTCTAATCACCGTGTTTTCTTTAATGTGCCCTTTTTATTTTATTCGTTTTTACTTACATATCATTAAAATTTTAAAACTTGTGGTTGGTTTTGTGTTTTCTATAATGCACATCTGGGTATTTTTCCAAATTGGTTGCTCATATGTGGCAGATACCATCTGGACCTTTGCAAAAATGTCTTTGGAGAGGGCATCTATCCTGATGTTGCTGCGACAAATATTTACTATGGAGGCACAAAAATCGCTGGTATGAACATTGGCCTTTCTCTGCTTTCTATATTTTTCTTTCGCAGTTTAACTATATGCACGTGTAGCAGGCCATATTTATCCATTTAGTTGCTGAGAACTTCTCCATTAGTCTCCCTTTTATAGTTTAGCGAACTACTTATTTTTCTATGGGTATTTCTAGTAATATATACAAAATTTAAAATCAAACTCCCCTCCATCCCTCCCTCCCTCCCTCCGTCCCTCCCCCCCTCCCTCTCGCTCTCTCTCATACCATCATACCCACTTGTGTTTGTTCTCAGAAATATCTGAAGCATTATATGATATTCTAAGCTTCACCTTCTAGCAACAAAGTGCTGCTTTAAGTTGGTTTTACATTAATCATTTCATGGGATAGGGGAAATTATCTTTCTGCATGTAATTCTTAGAAGCTTGCATTGCAGGAAACTTGAGGGCTGTATGTGCTAAGTGATAAATTTAAGTAAAATGAAAAAATGGGGGATTTATTATTTAAATGAATACTTATTTTAGAGAAATTAGTTTGGTTCATAGGAGAAAATTGATTTTTTTTTTTTTTTTGGAGAAAATTGATTTTTGTGCATTTAATGGCTGAAAGTACGTGTTTTACTCAATGTTATTTTATGTGTATAGTTGCTGACTTACTGTAATGAAATTACTTTCAATGTATTCGGCAATAGTTAATGTGTTCTCATGGAAATTTAAAATGCAGGTTCAAAGATCGTTTTTACAAATGGCTCACAGGATCCCTGGCGTCATGCATCTAAACAGATTTCATCAACTGATAGTGAGTTTCTAATTATTTGATCTGAAATTACATAATTCCTATTATAATAGTTGAATTAAGGTGGGGTAGAGTCGTTCTATGTCTAAATTGGGCCAATTCTTGCTAAAACACAGGTTTAAAAGACATAAATGGTAATTGATCTATTCTTGTGCCGAAGACATTTCTATAGATACATTTTTCGTCTTCTGATTAATCTTGCAGTCAAAGTTATTTTACATAGGCATTCCTGACATGTCATTTTGAACCACGTGTACGGTTCTATAAAGTTCATGTTCGTGTGGTTTCCACTTGTATTTCATATGATGATTACTCTCATTTGGGTATAATCATTAGGCTGATACGTGAAATATTTGATGAAATTGCTACATGCAACAATTATTCAAAGTCATTTTAGATCATGTTTTACTCTTTTTACTAAAATCTGTCTGTTGAACTTTCTAGTGCCTTCCTACGTCATTTCTTGTCACAACTGTGGCCATGGAACTGACCTGCGAGGATGTCCTCAAGCTCCATTAAGCATTGAAGGTATGCATAGCTTGTATCAGCTGACATGTTCTCAGTACTCATTAGAGTTTCTGATTCAATTCATCTTGGCCAATTCATGGGTTTCCAAATGGGTTGATAATTTGCATGTTCAATTTGTAATATGTGATATATTCAGAATCACCTTTGGGAATATCTTCCATTTGCTTCCAGAATGAGTTCCAATGGCTTATTTGAGCACTTGCACTCAATATTTTACATTTGTTTGTTCATTTATTTTCTTTCTTTCTTTTTATCTTTTTTTTGGAGGAGAAGGGGTTTTTTTGGGGAGGGGGGGACTGGGGAGGATGGTTTCACTAACATACAGCTGCGTGCTACATTACTAGCTATACCACTCTTATTTTACTGCATTGAGTACAAAGCGCATTTACAACCTTGCTCTGTGAGATTGCTCTCTTATTTCAGAATAATGTTTATGGGGCGTTCATCCCTTGTGTGTAGTATTTTCATGGATGAATTCCCTATGTGGTGGAATTTTATTCCAGAAAAGGAAAGCAATAAATGTCAAAAGATAGCTTAAGTTGCAGGAAACACTTTTTAGCCTGCCGAAAAAGCACATGGCGCCATCTTTTCCCAACTATTAGATTACCATTGATGAATGAAAAATTTGTGTGATAACTTTCATTCTTGATCAAGCTAACACATCACGTAGTTAATTCTGGGGGCTATTGGTAGCCTTCATATTTCAGAGGGGCTCACATAATTGAGACCAAAATTTTAACCATTAACGGTACCCAAAATGTTCTCACTTCGCAGACATTCTGATTTTGTATGCATAGGCAGCCATTCTCGTGTCTACATTTCCTGTGAATAGTCGATGTCATATCTTCTGAAACCGTGATTTTTCTTCTCAGGCAATGCCGAGAACTGCAGCTCTCCTGATGCGGTTCACAAAGTAAGGCAACAGATGGTAGAGCAAATAGACTTGTGGCTGTCGCAGTGCCAAGCCTCAGCTAGAAGTTCCATGTGATAGATGTATAACATGATTGTTTAACTGGCCTTGATCCTAGTATTACCAGCTGAACAGATGATTATACGCAAATCTGTCGCCGATATTACTGTCTGAAGAGATGTTTGTATGTATCTGTTGCAGGTATTGCCAAGTTAGCCACTTATGTATATCAAACCCTGTATATTAGGCATTCTTGGACTCATGAACTTCTGTGAATTTGTTGTATGCTAGATAAAAGTAATTACCAGGTGGATATCGATGTGTCTATGATCAGATAGATGGGTGCAGTTGGATTGCTCTCTTAATTTTTTACTTTTCTCTTAATTTATTTATTTATTATTATTATTTGTCCTATTCGAATAAGGAAATGAATGTATGAAGCTCATGAGTCCAAGCTTGCTCCAAAAGGACTCTAGAAATTCTTCATGATTAGGCATTCCTGCACTCTCACAGGCAGAAACTTTATTACATTACTAGAAGTACAATTTATGAACAAAATTAGTCTCACAGACAATCACCTGTCTTTTTCTTCTACACATTTGATTGAACACTCTAATGGACGTAGCCCTTAACAAACATTCCTTTCTTGGCCTCGTCGGATTCACCCTCGCCTGTGTTTTTCCCAAGCTGAGCAAGAGAGTTGGCCTTTGCCCGTACAAGCAGAGATTCTTGAGCCTCCTTAACATTCTACGGTCTGCCTCCCCGCTTCTTGAGGCAAGTGTTCTGAAGGGCTCTGGCATAGGACAATGACACATGCCATGGATTGGGCGCTTGGTTCATTGCATTCAAGGTCAGTGTAGCCGCAACTTCAGATTGCCCACCAGATAGGAACTGCTCAACAGAATTTGATTCATCAATTTACAAGTTGATTTATTGTACGAGGTCTGCAAAAGCATAACAATTACAGGTTACTTGCCATGATTCCAGGAGCGAACATGCTGGGCTTGAGGAGGATGCCTTCAAACATGACATTGTTCTCAGCAAGGTAGAAGAAAACCTCAACCCTTACTTTCTTGGCCACTTCAAAGGTCCTGTCCTATCAATCCCATGCTCACCATCAAGCAAGATCTCAGGGTCAAGAATAGGGTACCAATCCATTGTCCTGCAAGACCACGATGCAAACTTTTTCAACATGATGCATAATGGGGATAATAATAATACTACAAACTAGTTGGGAATCCCAATTATTAAGCTGCTTGAATTTCACATAAATTCGAATAGTCATTTGTTTTGAGCAGATGGATCTTGCATCTTAGGCTGTCTAAAATAGTTAGGCCTTACAACTTTCGGATCCAGATCTTCAGCAATTTGTTGTCCAAACAGAAAATGCGACAAAACTCTTATAGGACTCATCTGTCAAAACAAGTGGACAAGCTGCCCAAGACTTGCTTGGACAATTGGGTCCCATGAGATAATTTTTACATTTGCTGTCCAAATTGCTGTACCTCTCTATCCACAACTTCCCTCTCTTAAACTACTTGAATTTATATAAAATTCGAATAGCCTAATAACAAGGACGAGCCTCATCCCCTACAAATGCTATAAAAGCTTTTTGTTTTAGTTACCATGGTACCAGAGAGAGATGGCAGCATAGTGAGCTAGGCCACAGGCTGCCTCCTTCACAGCCAATGCAGATGGGACATTGGGGATGCTAATGAGTAATGACAGTGCGCCAATATGTCCACAACACAAAGACATGCTTTTACCATACAGATGAAACCAAAAGCAGAAAAGTGCTTACAAGGAAATAGGCCATTTGTAACTCTCAACAGGGTAAATTTCAGTTTAGACATCAAGCAAAAAAGCAAAGTGTGGTTTCTAACTTTCTACCATTTTGCGAGACGAGCTCCCTGTCGGTAATAAGCAGCTGAGCGAGAGGCAAGGCCGTCAAGACCTTGGCACAATGACTCGTTATTTGAACCAAACCCTGTAGTAATCACTAGTCATCATCCAACTCTTCATTATGCGATGGAAAAAAAAAAAAAAAAATTAGTGATTTCAAACTGTAATTAATAAAAATGCAATTAAGAGTAATCATTATCTAAGGCAGTTAAATATTTAAAATTGTGTGTTTTTAAAAACACAACCCTTGCCTGAAAAAAAAAAAAAAAAAGAAACAAAAAAAAGAAGCTTTTTTCGCCTGCACAACCAAACAGACTCATCTCATCACCAAACCAAATATCTTGCTCACCTTGTCGACTTTAATACCAAGGATGATGTTTTGCTCAACAAGCACGTCAACAATCTTCCTGCCATCAGTGATGGATTGGCAGAGTGTTTCCTCAAAGAAGATGGCGCCTGAGATGTAAGCTAGGAGCAGTGATAAGTAGTGTCTTTTATGCCCGCCAGTTAGCCTCTGTGTTCTCTAACCCAATTGAGGCCAGACGGCCATGGCCAAGATGCAACACTTTTCTACACCTCATACCATAAAATATATAAAAAAATAATAATAATAATTAATCAATATCAGAAACATGCCCAAAAATGTTTTTTATTCTCTTATGCATTTCTAAAACTTGTATTTTCAACGACTTCATTTCCTTGTCAAAACATTAATAAAAAAACAACCTAAAACACAAAGAGAACTGTCATATTCTATTGTAATATCAAAGAGCTTTTGGCCTTTTTTGTGTAATCTACTAGATAAAACAGCCATTGATCACATGTTTAATGAGGAAAAAAAAATGTTATTCATCATGTTTTATTAGCTTAAATAATTAATGAACTAAGAAAATTCAAGCAAAATTGCAGATGTAAAGCTTTTTGTTACACATATCTTTTGATGTAGTAACACATACCGCAGTCTTGACAAGCTCGTGGCATATGAGCCGGCTCGCATGGTAAGTGCAGAGTGTGCAACAAGGTGGCACCGGACCACGACGATCGGAGGTTGCCAAAGAGTCTGACCCTTCACCCACTTGGACTTGTCTACAATTGGTACTGTCTTGAAGAGAGAAGCAATGCCATTGTCTCTTAAAAGTGGTTAATATCAACACTTTGAAGTCTAGTGGAAATTAATAGTTGGGTTTTTTCAAGATTGTATGACAAGAAACATTGGTGTTTACTAATAAATCGAAGAGAAAAAATAATAATAATAATAAGTTTGATATCTTCATGTGGCGGCAGAGTTTTCCTTCGAATTGAGTTGAAAAAATTTATTTATTAAATTGATGTCTTTAGAGAACGTGATTCTCACGTATATTTACATTTTTAATGCTTTGTTAATTTTATATATATATATATATATATATATATATATATATGAGAATTATATATTTTAAAGACTAATAAATTGGAAAAAATCCAAAACAAAAACTGCCAGCGCGCTAAACTCGTTCTATTTCATCAACTCTTTTGATAAATACGTCACTTCTGCCCTGTGACATAACGTCTATTAGCTTCCCTCAAGCATAAGATTTTATTTGAACCTTGGATTTCTCATTAACAAACGTGGCACATATCTGTGCACAAATAAGAGGAAACGGGAGGCTCCCAGGTGGAGGGGATCCTAGGCAAATAAAGTTAAAAAAAAAAAAAAAAAAAAAAAAAAAAAAAAAAAGTCTTGATAGTTAGACTATCTAAATTCAACTATAATTTAATGCGCGAATTTTGAGACAAATAAAGTTGAAAAAAATGTTGGAATAGCTTAACTTTCAAAAATAAAATTTTTTTTAAAAAAAAATGCGAGATAAAATCTTATTTGTTTTTAAAAAAACTCGAACACTGTAGCAAATAAAATCAAGATTGTTCTTGTTCCCAAACATTCCCTAGCGATTCTAATGCCTGTTTATATCATTCGAGAATGAGGGAGCCATGAAGAGCAAAGCACACGGCAAAAGGACAAGGCTGGGAGCTTTTGTGGACAGGGTACGTTATAGGTCTCTAACATCCTCAGGCGGAGTTCCATGTCTAGAGAAAACTAAAATCAGAATATCTTCAACCACTAAATTGTTGGGACACAGCACAAGCTCAAACAAATTAGGCAACATACAAAAGATCTAGCTTGTATGTGTAATCAAATCTACCCCAACATGAATTCACACACACGATTCTTAGGTTTTATTAGTGGATTCCATAAGAGGTTAGGAATTCGCTAAACACCCCCAAAATGTAATCAAGCAAGACTTGACTGCAAGAAAGATACCCAATTGAAAAAAGAATGTAAGGAACCATGAAATGCAAAAGCTGATCTGAATCTTTATCTAGTTTACATCCTTTCTCCAAACAACAAAACACTCACTGCCAGAAACCTTTTCTTCTTAAACTGCAAGGATCATTTCACAAAATATTGACACTTGATAGCCAGAAGTATCGATGCCGTAATTAGAGATATGAACGTTTTATGAAGCAAAATCAGAAAACGAATGAACCAGCAACCAAGAAAACCTGGTGATCTCCACTCCAAAAAGAATTGGGGCCTTGTGATAAGATATAATTTGATCTACTTTAGATAAGTGGAAGAAATCCACAGAATCACATAACTTAACAATGAACTCATCACTTCAAAAGTCCTCGGTCCTTTAAGTACAGGTACAGGTGGAATCACAGCAACCATCAAGAAAGTTCCCAGCAGCCATGAGATAGCAAAAGCTCCAGCCCTGCACCATAGCAACAAATTTTATGACTTGGACCTATTTAGAGTTTGGCACTTAAGTAGCAGGTAGTTTCCAGAATGCATTGAAAATCGGAAGGGGCAAGAGTATAAGCTGGCACTCTGGAACTGTTTCAACAATTTGGGAAAAGGTCATGACATTAGAGATAATCATGAATAACATTAGCTCATTATAAAAAGGTACAAGATGACACTGGGTCCAGCGCCAAGAGCAATGTTAGGTACGAGAAAAAATTTCGATGTATGTAACAATGACCTAAACGATAAACAGCAGGAACATGCCATAATTAATCAAATAGATACTGTCACACATACCCATAAAGCAAAGCCCGGGTTTTGCTCTTTAGTCGATCATTTATAAAATATATGGTAGCTATCAGTGAGATTGCCACCTGAAGGGTTGGGCCTTCTTCAGTTGGAAAGAGAACAGTGAGAGCTCCAAGCACTAGGAATGCAATAGATGTTTTTATAATGAACTTTGTTGAAGGAGTTCGGAACCTATCTGTAAGAATCTGAACAACACGGGACTGCTTGAATTGTCGGACTTTTTTCTTGACGTCAATTTTGGGATTCTTCCTATCATAGAACTTCTGCATAATTATTTTGTCATGGGCTGATTCAATAGCATCCACACTTGGTTTGTGCCCCGTGTATTGGCGAACAAGAAAGTTCCTTGCACCTTGAATTTCATCTTCAGAAGCCTCCCTGCTTATTCCAAGTCGTTTGTATGGGTCCCTCACATTAATTCTAGGAAAGACAGCTGAATTTGCAGATAAGGAGAGAGTTTTTAGTCAATGATGCTAATTTGTAACAAAATTTAGTGAACCACATGAATAGAATAGAGTAGAAAAAAAGGGTCAGCAGTAATAAATCAGACAAGAGCTATAACATTACAGCAAGCTGATACATAAATTGTCACGAGCAAATGATAACTCATGATATTAGCTTTCTGGAAAAGCAACTACCAAGTATAAACAAGGATGCTTACAATGTAAAGGTTCTCATCAACCTGATGCTTGAGGAACTGAGGGCAAGGCCCTAGCTGTTTTGCATACATTTCAGCACAAGAGAGAGAGAGAGAGAGAGAGAGAGAGAGAGAGAGAGAGAGAGAGAGTCATTCATGTCTTCATTATTTTTTTTTATTGGTAAGATTTTAACCTAAACCAACTCCACACCACTCTAAACACCTGAGCTAAGGCCCAGAGCGTCATTCATGTTGTCCAATAAATTCCATGCAGTATGGTTCAAGAACAGATGGTAATCTGAAAGAAAGTTACCCAGATGAGCCATCCGTGGCACAAATAAGTCCAACAATGGAAATAGCTCCACAAAACCAAATTCCTCGTCACAGGTGGAGCCCCTAATTTCTCCTAAAAGGACATGCAAAAACAGTCTATGCATGAGGTCTCCAAGCCACTCAGTAACAGGGACATTTACAGTCTGTATGTTACGAGGGAAAGGAGGAGGGGATGGAGAGGGGTAGAAGTGTAGAAGTGAAAAGGGGAGGAGAGACAAAATCCCCTGTTCAAGAGGAGGGAAAAATGTAAGGACAGGGAGAGCAAAAATCCATCTGAGCCCACCAAAACCAATCCAACCAAAGCAGGCAGATTGGAGGGGGCAAGAGGGCCTCTTATGAAAAAATGACTTGTCAATTTTATGATCATAATTTGAACCATTTTAAATCAGGGAATAATGGTAAGATAATAGTTCTATCCTCCCCTCCCTTTCTCTTTTCCCTCTTTCCAACCAAACAAGACGAGAGACTGTATTCTTTAGCTGAGCATTTTGTACACATCCGGTATATTTAAGTTCTCTCCTTTGTTCTAATAAAATTTCATTATTACTTATCAAAAAACAATATCAGGGACACATTAATTCCACTCACTTCCCCATCCTTCCCATTCTTCCCATTCTTCCCTCACCTATCCATCACTCCTACTTCCCCATTCTCTCCTACCAAACATGGTGTTAGATTTACAACTGGTCAGTTGCCCAATAACTCCAGCCATCCCTAATGTGTTATAAAAATCATTATTTTGGAAAGTGAACAGTTGCTTTATTCATCTCAACCAACATACTTATGAGCCTCAACACACTAACGCTCCCAGCCTTAAAAGCAAAGAAAGGGCTTAACATCCATGTTTCACAATGATCATTTGTTTCCCAATTAACATGCATATTTGTTTAGGTTTGCAAAAACATGCCTTGCAATAAAATTTTCTCCACAAAGTACAAATACCCGTGGACAAAGAGTAAGCAATCATCAACTAGTCAAGAAAGTAAAAGATTACCAGGGGGTTCATTTGACATATCACCATAAGAAGCATCCATCGCACACTTGATCAAGTGAGATTTCCGCGTACCACATCTTCGTATAGAACCAGTCCAGTAAGTCCTGTATGATCACAACATGTCAAACGCATGGCAGTGTTATAATAATGCACACAGGCCTCACTAAGGGTTTAAACAGTTGACCAAAACAATTAAGCAGTACCTCTCTACTGGGAGAAACCCAATCTGTTCTTTAGGTTTCCTAGCACTAGGAAATGCCGAAGCTCGCCTATTCAGCGACCCCGGGCCAGGTACTCGGAGACATCTCGAGGAACTAGCGGTCAATCCAAATGCAGCCATCTTTTTCACTGAAGTTATGCTATTGCCAAGCTTCTTACTCTAAAACTTTGTTATAAAATCCCACGAACCCAATGGCTGCAACAAATAAACAAACTCACCTATATCAATTTTTCTCCCATTTATTAGTAAATTATGAATATCAAGTGGTGAACTAAGCACAGTTCTCCAAATAATTAAAGCCCCGAACGAGTAAACATAATTTGATGACAAACCAGCAACTTGGATTGGAAAGCATGGTCATGGTAAAAATCAAAACTTTGAGGTTCTAAAGCAATAAATCCGAGACCAAACGGAGTGTTTAGAACGACCCAGTTTAACAATTCCAAGATTATCTTTATCTTTCTGCAGTGCGAGAAACTGAAATCTGTGGAAATCCAAAAACGAAATGCGGAGAATTGAAGTTTGGAACAGAAGGGAACAAGGAGATGGAAAAAGATAACATACCTGACGTGCTTGACAAAAGTCCTGTTATAGATGAATGAAAGGGTGAAATGTTTCTCAGGGTTGTTTAGAGAGTGTGAAGGAACGGATAGGAGAACCGAGAACTCAACGATGCCCCAGCGGCAGCGAGGGCTTAGAGCGACACTAAACCCCGCCTGTAGTGAGGGAATTAAATTAATTTTACCCAAATGGAAAAGCGGTTTTTAATTTACGTAGGCAGACCATTAAACAAATCCGTTGTAGTCTAGTTGGTTAGGATACTCGGCTCTCACCCGAGAGACCCGGGTTCAAGTCCCGGCAACGGAAATTTTAATTTTTTGATTTTCTCCACTTCTGAATGCCACGTTGTTCCTCGTGCCCCTTCAATCTTCATGTTCAGATTTTGGATCAATCCTGGTTTAAAAAAAATTGTTTGAATAACATTTTAATTAAAGCCACAAACAGATTTAAGTAAAACTTTCCCTCTCTTTCTCTTTGCTCCTAATTTTCTTTTTACTTTTTTCTTTTCACTGATTTTTAAAGAAAACTCTTGACACCCACCATTCACTGTCAGCAGAACAATAATGTTTGAAACTAATTAATAGCAAACATGTCTAAGTAACATTTAAGTAAGATTTTTAAAGAAGGATCATGTGCCCTTAAATTTAACTAATTAAAGAAGGGTCACAAGTCAAAACCAATTCATAGTATTATTAAAAAAAAATTAAAATTAAAATGTCCGTTGATAAAAAGAAGGATCATTGTCCATGGAAACTAATACCCCTATTGCTCATATATACACAACCAAGGAAGATTTTATTTTAGAATTATATCCTGCCCCCTTAAAAAAGTTTTGTGTTCCGTCTCTGTTTAGTATGATTTAAAAATCTTAACTTTGCATTCAGTTGTTTATTTAAAATATATGTTTTTTGTAAATTATTTGACTTAAAAGAATGGAATAATAATGTTATTCTTAACACTTATTTTTCATACTCGTTAAAGTACTTAACATATTTTAATTTTTAATTTTTTTAAATAATTAACGTTGGAAATTACTTACAATACTCTACAGAAGCCAATGTGAAAAGAGTGTGTCTATCGCCTTTTTTTAAAAAAAAAAAAAAAAAAAAAAAAAAAAAAAAAAAAAAAATTAACGTTACTCTTGAAAAATCATCACTTTTATGTTCCGTTGTTCAAAGTTGTTTTGCCTTATATGTCTACCACGAGGACAACCAATTACTTAGCCAAGCAAACCTCCCACGCAAAGGAAGTTATCATGGCGCTATCAAAACAACTATGCTTATGTAGCATCTGCGATTCTCCATCATGACCACCTCCTGTCATCTTCTACCACGCCGCTACCCAAAACAAACCTCTTCCTTTCTTCTTTCTCTAGTTACCACATTAGCAACCTACTTCACACTGCAAATAGAAGAGAAGCATGAAAAGGTTCACGCCATTATATTATGCCTGACAAATCCATTACGTATGGCATGATCAGAGCCTCATATTACGATCAAGTCGTTTTTCACTTCTTGAAGGCAAGAACAGACAAGAAGAGGCACCACTTGTATGCATTGAAAGTCTCTGTTGCTAGATTCCCTACACCTTCCCTCCCTACTCTTTGTTTTTAAACCTTCCGTTTCGGGCTTTCAGCTACGTACAGTCATTCAACGCGATGGTAGCAAAGCTGCTCTTGTTAATTTTACTGCTGGAGAGCACAGGTTGCTCTTTGTCGCGTCCAACTGGGGTGGTGGAGAGCGAAAAGGCGTACCTTAATTGGGTAAAGCAAATGGGTTCCTTCAAGCAGTACTCTCTCTTCCAGAAAGCAACCAATATGTTCGCGCCTTGCAAAACCATTAAAGTAGACACAAAATCGAGGTTTGGTGATTTTGTTACTTTGCAGAAAGCTATCGATTCACTGCCAGTCGTAAATCACTGTCGGGTCGTTATCTCCATCAGTGCAGGAATTTACAGGTAAAAATGAAGTTGTCCTCTACTTCGTTACTGACGGATATATCTTAGTTTTATTTGGTTTGGTTTGTGTTTATACAGTAACTTATTAACACAAACTATTGAAACTAACAAACGGGGGTGTGTGCAATGATATGCAATGGGCAGCCTAATGTGAGACTGTCTAACCCACGCCTGCTCGGGTTAACTATTCGGGTAGTTCGAGCAAGTGAGATTCAAACAGTCTTATTGCACTGAATCTTGGCCCCATACTAACATACTATATTTTTGCCGATGGTTGAAAAAGATAATATCAACGTTAATTTGAGAATCTACAATTTAAAAAAAATTGTAGGGGATCCCGATCCAAAAATATGAACCTTTTTTTCACACAAAAACATTTTGTCTCCCCCGTAACATCTTATTGTTCATTCCTTTAGTAGACTTTAGCAGAAAAGTATAACGCAGACTTGTGGTTTTGGGGGTGGGGGGTGTCTTCTGAGGCTTATATTTTGATTTAAATTGGATGGAAAAATGTAGGGAGAAGGTTGAAATTCCTGCAACTATGGCATACATTACCCTGGAAGGTGCTGATGCAGACGACACCATTATTGAGTGGGACGACACAGCGGACAGAAAGGGACAAAGTGGGCATCCATTGGGTACCTTTGCTTCTGCTACATTTGCAGTCGATGCCCCTTACTTCATTGCAAAGAACATCACCTTCAAGGTGAGCCAATTTCGTGATTTGGGCTTCATTATTTACTATTAGTGTACAGTAGAGAGATGAGGCTTATGGCTAAGGTAAAGTGTTAGTTTTTTGTATGATGTTCTATAACAGAATAAGGCACCATTGCCACCATCGGGAGCTCTAGGAAAGCAAGCAGTGGCATTACGGGTTTCAGCTGACACCGCGGCCTTCTTCGGCTGCAAATTTGTTGGAGCACAGGACACTCTCTATGATCACATAGGCAGGCACTACTTCAAGGACTGCTTAATTGAAGGCTCCGTCGACTTCATATTTGGAAACGGTCTCTCCCTCTATGAGAACTGCCATTTGAATGCCATCACCAATAGCTATGGAGCCTTGACTGCCCAGAAGAGAGAAAGCTTGCTTGAGGAAACTGGCTTCTCCTTCGTCAATTGCAAGGTCACTGGCTCAGGCGCCCTCTACTTGGGCAGGGCATGGGGCAGTTTTTCTAGGGTGATCTTTGCGTACACTTACATGGACAAGATCATCACTTCTCCGGGATGGAACAATTGGGGGCATAAAAATAGGGAAATGTATGTTTGTTCTCTCCTCCTCTTTACAACATGCCTTGATAATGTGCCAGGATGGTCTTTTAAGTTTAACCATTTGTAACAACATTAACATGTACTTTGCAGGACTGTGTTCTATGGACAATACAAGTGTTGGGGACCAGGGGCTGCTTTCGGAGGGCGAGTTTCATGGTCTAGGGAGCTCACTGACGACGAGGTTGAACCATTTATTTCACTTAGTTTCATTGACGGCCATGAATGGCTCCCAAACCTGTGAATCATCCCCTCTCTAACAGCATATTCAAATGAAAAGCACATCAGCAAAACGGGCAACTACAAGATTCTTATTATCTTTAACATCTGAGAAACCTCTTTCTCATCTTTCCTCAGATCATCCAACAAGTGTAGACCTTAATGGTTTCGAAGTTCAATAAAGAAAAATTATGCTATTTCCAAAAACTTACAGTCCTTTCTTTTTAACAAGCAAAATGTTTACCTATAATTAGTTGAACCCGAATCTCCTCCTTAAAAGTACCTTTAGGCTGTACGGCTATTCATATTAATTGAATGATCGGAACAATAAAAGAAGAAAGAGTTCAGAAAATTGAGACATTTACCAACCAACTATTCTCAAAAATAAAAGGTAAAACGAAAGCTAGCAATTTGAATAACATAAATACTTTGCATTAAATATTTGTTCTTTTTGAAAATTACAAAGACACATAAACATTATCACTGTACAAACGTTTCTGTTATCTGTACATAGTTATAGATAACTTTACAATTATCATTGCACCGCACCACGGTGGTGTTTACAAAGAGTATTTACTGCTTTAGCACAAATTTACTGTTGATATCCCACCTACTGCTTGTGACACACCAGCATCGAACTCGGGTAACTTAAAAATCAAAACAGCATAACAGGAATCAGAATTGCAATAACCGACAACCGTTTTGCAAGGCTTCAGTTGAACTAAGATAAACGTCACAATGCGGCAGTATCTACTCAACATGATAAATGTGGAACATGTCAAGACAATGGTTCTCTAAAAAGGTTGCAACAGACAAAGATTCTGATGTTTACCTTATCAATGATAATACCAATAAGTACATAAAAATTTTAAAAAAATAAAATAAAAAAATAAAAAATGTAGAAACTGTGTATGTAAAAACAAATAACATTGCTGAGAAAGAGCAGGAAGGAGCAACCTACCGGACATTATAATCATGACTGGAAAAGAGTTACAGTAGCAATATAACCGTTCTTCATCACCTGCTGATATTGATGACAGACTCATTAGCAGTCCCTTTTACTACCATACAATAAGCTATAGTTGCGTAATATAATTGTCAGATTCAACAGAAGTCAAATTTAAATTATCTTCTTCCTTTCTTTCTTTTTTTCTTTTGACACCAGAGAGGGTGTTTTTAAAAATTGGAAGCAAGAAAAATGGATAAATAATTGTTAACTCACCTCAAAGGCAACATTTTGATAACCATAAACATATGTAGATCCGAAAGGATTGCTTGTAGAACCTTGTGTTTGGATGGCAGCGCGGCCACAGTCACCAAGAATTTCCTAGAAATGTGAATCTTTTGTTAATACCTTAACACCAACTATAAAGGAGACAGACATTAAAGGTTAAGCCAACAATAACAAGGATACGAGAGGAGGGAGGGAGGGGGGGGGGGGGGGGGGGGGGGGGGGGGGAGTACGGTAGTGTATATTTGAGCTAGACAGGGAACATTTTTGTTTTCCATGACAAACTTATAATCTAGAAAAGAAAAGAAAATGAATTTCTTTGAATGAATTATTCCAATAATAAAGCAGGCTCAAACAAGGAATGAGCCCCCCCACCACCAAAAAACAAATTGTTTTGGCGGGGGGGAGCTGTAGTGAAATACATATCTCTGCTACCTAGACACATCCAATTAAATTTTCCATTCTTTTTTTATAAGTAACATCCAATTAAATATTATTCAAGTACCTAGTATCTATAATTGAAACTTTGCATCATTAACTATGAAAAAGGTCACAAATGGAAAATAATGGAAAAAGAACTAGAAAATAAAAGATAAATGCTAAAAACACTCCAGATTTAATCCTCTATTCGCTCTAAAGAAAAACAAAAATCAGTGGTAATGAAATTGTTAATCAAGGTGATAGGAAAATATGATACCAAATGCACTTCCATTACATTGTATTTGGACCAACATTATGCCAGTTCTTTAAATTTTGAAAGATAAAACTATTCCAGATGATATATTAAACAATTGGGTAAAAACAAATTTACCTTCACTTGCTCCCATTTGGTGCTTGGTGTAATCCTGTGTACCCTGCTATTCACTTCCTCAAAAGACCCCTCAACTGCAGGAACAAAATGAAAACGGCTTATCAGTTTCTGGATTAAAGATCCATTTGGAAATTTCTGAAACAGAACAGAACTTACAGTGTGAACTAAAGATAATAAAATTGCACTTTATGTATGAATTGAAATCTGCATGACCAGGATAGTTCGTATGCAAAACAAACTTCTTGATTTTATGAGTCTGCAAATACAACACAGTTATAATAGAACTTCTGAGTGCACAGGTTATCATGCATAGAATCATGACGATATGTATATTACTAGAACCAGAAAAAATGAATACCTGCCCATCAAATAAGATGTCCAAACCACGGGTAAAATAATTATAGAAATAATCACCACAAAGTGTCGTCCGTGGACGAGGATCCGATGCAGAGTGAATAACCATTTGGTCTACCTGTACAACTAACAGAATCAATATTCACTAATAATGACAAACACATTGAAATCACTAACAACTATAATGCTTGGACACCATATCACCCATCAAAGAAAAAATGGCTCACACCCCACCTAGGCAGATACAGATACTGCAACATTATTCTCGTGCTCATCCAATGAGGGAATTAGTTCTTAACAAAAAATATTGAAATTCTGCTTGCAATGCCTGAGTTAGGATAAGGCTTTGTTGAGTCGAGTTGAAATTGAGTAAGATACTTGGTAATAAGCTCACGACACAAATCCTCGTTTAATTATATGAATCCCCATCCTCCCATCAGCATAAATATAGCAAATTTATACACATCCTCTGAAGGAAAAATATGCCTTCAAACGTTTTAAGAGACTATGCAAGTCTATATCAGCAGCTCTCTAAAAGAATAACATTCTAAATTAAAGACTGGCTAACTCAAAAATACCTGCTTTTGATGAATTCCACAAGGACGGCCCAATTCAGTCCAGACATCCTGCGGAAAAGAGGAGACTATGAAATTAGGAATCACAATATCGCATTAATGTATCCCCTTATAAGAACTCAAACTAACTAGAAAAAAAATAAATAAATAAAAATAAAATAAAATTGATAAGAAAATAGATAACTAGAAAATGAATAAGAAGTAAATGGTACGATTAGAAAATTATAGAACACTAGAAAACTTCCTATAACAATAAGGTCATTAATGGAACCAATAAAAGATAAGAGATTAAAAAACTGCAGCAACAAAACTATTTTATAGAATTCGCAAAACCTAGTGACAAAATTATTATATTAGCATTAAGAAATAAGAAATTATGCCCAAATAGAACTCATTCATCAAATGAATAATGTCCTAGTTTCGAGTCAAGTTGACAGCAATTTATTTGTTCTCAGCAGAAATAATATGTAGATTAGTATCTTTGTGCGTATATATGTATTTGCGCGTCAAAGAGTAATTATGTTGCACCTCCATAAAGAACCATCTCATCTAAAGATTCCACGGAACATTGTACAATGTGAAAAGAAAACAAAAGCATGATTTCAACAAATTTTAAGAGTAAGATAAGAGCAAGAAAGTGTTTACCGGCAAAATCAGGAAAAGAAACAACAAAAAAGATACTGAAGCTTAACTCCATGAGACCTAAAACTTGCCTGCGGAGACGCACCAAAAGGAATATGTTGGCCTCCAACTGTGAAGTATAATTCTTCTCCAAGCTGGACAAAACAGACACTAAAATAACTTAGATCCAAGAATCACACTCATGCGTCAAAATTACAGTTCAGAATCTAAAAAAGAGAAGTAATGTAATGGGCCAGTACTAGAACACTCAGCAAGCAAACATCAGCAAATCAAAGTTTTATTTCATGGTTGTAGCTCTCCCCACTATTTCCATGCTTATGCTACACAGTTGATACTAAGAAAAACCATGCAGCCGTCCATAAGATGACCCGCCAGATTCCTCAGCAATTCAATGACATCACGCAAGACTCAAGGATGATGGCATTTCAATCAACATAAATGCATGAGGATGAAGGAATCAAACCTTAACATGCACCTCTTCCATGTAAAGGCTGCCAACAGGTAATGGAGGAGCAGTAGCCTTGTCCATTAAGGATCCTACACCAACTTTCTTGTCGGTAGAACTATCATATATGGAGACACGACACGTAACTGGTGTGGTGCCATCTGGAAACTCTAATGGCAATGCCGCTTTCATATCAGAAAGGATTAAAATTAAGTAATCAGAATATAAAAATTTTATTAAAAAAGAAAAAAAAAAAAAAAAAAAAAAAAAAAGAAGTAAAAGTAAAAGTAAAAGTGAGTTAGAAAATACTGAAACAATACCTTCCCCATCATGGCAGCAATCTGTATACTGACTAGGAATTGGAAAAGCAAAGGATAGCCCCTGCAAAATATACATGTAAGACAGAGCCTAGCATGTAAGAAAGATATAGCAAAAATGATAAAATTTATGATACAATTAGGTCTTCCATATACATACTGGGTAAAATAGAGTGTAAACACCTCTGTCTTTGTCATAAATCCCAGGAAAGGTTGGCCCAAAAAGTGCATATACAGCTACAAAAGTAGCTAGAGTGGATGGTCCCCTAAAAGAAGAAACCAGGATCAGTAATAGATTTACTAACATATAAATCATAAAACTAAATTTTAGAAACCCACCCTATCAGAGAAGTTGCATAGCGCATTTGGAGCCGTTTTACATCAAAAATTTCAATAAGGCGTAGCCTCTGACACCAAATTTAAAGTTACATTAGTCAAAATGTATCACGATAGTCATATATATTATATTATGGATATAAAATCAACTTATAACAGCAAGGCATGTGAGTATACAATACAACTACTAGATTACATTAGATGTACGATATACAGCACTAAAATTAATACAGTATCCCACCCTGAAAAAAGAAAATGGATGGGCCCCAATAAATTTTGGAGAACAGAGTACCATCAAAACTCAAATGTGAATGGGCCTCATAGAACAAAATAACTCCACTAGCAGATCCAATAAGGTGGAAACAAAATAAAATTTATAGTCCCACACAATAAACAAAAATACATAATTACTTTATTCCAATAATTGTTCTATCCATTCTGTGAATTGGAGAACCTGTGCTAAAGGATATAGTTGGTTTATTCAACGGTTACTAGACCAAACCAAAAGATGCTTTCCCGAGACCTTAATTTTAGTAACTCATGCCAATAAAGTAGAACAATAGAAAAGGGAAATCTCCATTAAGCTTGCAAGTTGACAATCTAACAGACTGAAGCGATTTTGTAAATTCTGTCATGTTTCTAATTTCTTCGCTGGTTGCAAGAAACATTCATATCATGTCCATATTCAGACTCTAGATTTTACCAATTTCTATATCCCACATTGTTCTTCACATGAGATTCTTATGCGGTTTTTAACCTGATGTGCAAGATAAATGGTAAAATACCAGCTATAATATACCCAATAAAAAAAAAAAAAAAAAAAAAAAAAAAAAAAAAAACACAACAAAAAAATCAGAATACAAGGATTAGCTCCTAGAGAATGCCATTTAGAGCACCCTATTGTCACTGCCGCATCAAATCCTTAGTTAAAAAGCACAAGATAACTAGAGGAGTAGAAAGAGGAAGTTAGTTCGCCCAATAAGTCAAAAGGCAAAGATTTATGCATAAAATTCAAGCCTCGCACTGTACAAGTGTTTGTTATATTTATACCAAGAATTACTCACTAAATTACTAAAATAATCACATAATTAGGTACAAAAATTATTCTTCAATAGCTTCATCATTCCACTTATCATTTGCAAGAAAAGAATCCTCTTGATCACATCCTCACAATGAAGCACAAGCAGGAAACCTAACAAAAAACCAAAAATATTCAAAAGTAATACCTGTGACCAAGGATCAAAGCGAATATGAAAACCATGATCTGGAAAGCTAATAACAATGTCCAGTTTCAGTGGCTCCTGCATGAAACAAGCGCAGTAAGAGGTGGCAAATTAATGTTGTAAAATCACCAAAATATATGAGTTGTGAATTTCATATTCAGCAAATCCCAGCACAAATCCAACACAGCATCAATTAAATTAACAAGAAATTTTCAGAGTAGTCCATATGTGTTTGTACGTGTAGATGCACGAATGATATGAATCTCCTACAATCCAAACCTCATCGAAGTACTTCACGTGGACAACATCGTAAATGTTAGGCTGCTGCTCTATCTGAGCAAACGCTTCGCATATCGGCATCCCTGCAAAAAACACAGGAAATCTTCAGCGCTGAACATAAGCACTTGTTAACTACTAAAACGCCTAAACTCTTCACATGACCCAAGCTTTTGACACCCAAAAACCAATCCAACACAAACACCCCACAAAAAACGCATGAATGCTGAGCTCATAAAACCAATAACTACTCGCCCCTGCAACCAATAACTAAGCGTAGTCAAGGAAAGCTTAAAAACCAAGAAAGCATCGTTATCATAACCTAACCCCCAGTTTAGTAGGTGAGAAAACTGCCAAAATTAAGAACGAAAAAAAATAAAATATGGATAATGAATTGTACATCCTCTGTTTTAAGCTCCAATAAAAATGGCACCGAAATGAAAACTTAACCAGGCCTTTTCTCGCGAACCAAACAGGTGAATAATTCAAAAATCAAACTAATTACGATGAAATCCATTCCAAATTTCCAAAACAAAATCTTCAATTAATTCAATCATATAAAAGGAAAACTCAGACACCGATCGAGAATTACCGAGAGTGAAGGGTCCGACACCGAGACCGGGTCGGAGATCGAGAACGATAGCACCCATAGCCGTGCCCTCGCACCGTCGTCTGGGTCTCTGCGACATAATAACCCTTTGGTTTTTCTCTCTGTTTTTGGGGGAAAATCTCCGTTACTTTCGTGAAAGGAACTCTCAGGTGTTGATTGTGTTAAATACAAAGCTGTGTTTCATACGGTTCGCTTAGATTGTCTACCAGTGCACGATAATGTCCCCATTTTTGAGATCCGGGTCGGTGGGACCCGCCATATGAGTCCCCCGTCCCAGTGAAAAAACCCGGGTCGGTGGGACCCGCCATATGAGTCCCCCGTCCCAGTGAAATTTTGGATAGATTTCGGATTTCCGGTTTTAGTGATTCCCGATAACACAGTTTAGTGAGTTCTTAAACTTTACATCACTTGAAAGGCTTCTTTTTAAAAAAAATTGGTTCACTTTTTTTTTTTTTTTTTAAAACGAAATATATAAGTATTTCATTGATCAAATATCACGGACATAAAGCTCTTAATTCACAAAGCATAAAAGCTTTGCAAAATCATAGCAAGATACTATGAGATTACAAAGTCGTAGATACAAACAAAATTATTACAATAAAATGTTATCTATGACTTTCATCTTCCGCTAACCCATTTACCAAAATAATTAAAGAGTAATTTTGTTTCGAACATGCCAGATCTAAGACAATAGTAATCAAATATCCTATAAAATTTTATTTAAAACGGCAGTGAGAGATAACCCTCACGCTGAACTATTCCGACCGTGAGGGATAACCCACACCGAACTATCCAAGCCGTATGGATAATCCCTCACACCTGACTAACCTACATCCCATATATGGTTCATGAGGTCATATCGTTCATGAGATCAGATCTATGGAGAAAAAAACTCTTATTCAAAGTAAAAACACAATTAACAAACAACGGCAGTGGTCATGGAGGAAGAACGGCACAACACGGAGGTAGATGGACAGATGCATAGCAGAGAGACCAAAGTTGCTGATCTGGTCGAATAACACCTGCAAACAAAATAAAAAATCATAATGAGATAGGAGGTAGGAGTGGGGAGTAGAAAGGAAAATGGAGAAGAGGAGGGAGCAGGAGCAGATCTACTCCCTCCTCTTCTCATATATGTTTTCTAAAAGTTTTTTTCTCTGGAGCCAGCTTTGAACTTTTATTGGTTCACTTGAAAACTTTGATTATAATGAGTAACGATATTCTTCCAACTTATCTATTAGACTTATTTCATATTGACTAGAGCAACATTTTAACAATCTTTTTTTTTTTTTTTTTTTTTTTTTTTTTTTTTCTTGAATGACTGAAATAAAAAAGTCACTTAAAATACATTACATTACCCGATATGGTATAAATGTGATAAATAGATGCGAAGAATATCATTACTAATTAATAAATGTCTTAAATGTATAAAAATGGTCATTTACGACTCACGAGTGTGTAACAATTTTTTTTTATTATTTTTTATAGTCGTAACGTAAAACATTTTAACTTAAACCAATAGTTTGTCGAAGTTCTCATTATCCACCCATTTTTATAATTGTTCTTAACTTAAACAAAGCTTTAATTGAAACTATAATTATATTTATTCACATATTTCGTATAACTATGTTCCATATATATACAACATATTATTATATTTGCATCATTCAAACTTCCTATATAACAAAATAGGGATAATTGCACAATTAGTTTATGGGGCTGACCCAAATTACAAATCACTCCCTATAATACAAAAAGTTCATGAATGTTTATATGGTAAACTATAATTACGAATCACTCCATAAACCCGTTTTTGTTCACCAACTTAATAAATTTCGTTAGTTTGGCATGTCATACCCAATAAGAAATCGACACGTATCAATTACAATAAAAAAATATAAATAAATAAAACTTAAAAAAATATTTATTTATTTATTTTTAAATAGAAAATAGCAAATGAGTGGTTGTCGATGGTGGCCCGGCCACGTCTGGGTGGTGACGCACGGCCTCCCTTAGGTCTGGGGTGGCCACGTGTCAATGTCCTATTAGGTATGACGTGACAAATTAACGGAATCTGTTAACTTTGTTGCCGGAAAAATGGGTTGAATGAGTGATTCGTAATTATAGTTTACCACGGGGACCCTCCATAAACTTTTTGTACCGCAGGGGTGATTTATAATTTAGGTCAACCCAAAGATCAGTAATGCAATTATCCCTAAAAAATATATCATCGCTGGCTAAAACCAAAACTTGACCAGTCTTCGGTCAAAGCTTTGTTTGGGTGTATTGTTTTTCAAAAAAAATTATATTGGTATTTGTAATTTTTCAAAAATAAACATATTTTTCAACCTTATTTTGTCTCGAAATTTGCATAATAAATTATAGTTGAATTTAAATTTAAAAAAATCGAACATCCAAATGTGCTATAATCTTTCTCAACTTTAGGGTACAAATCCAAGCAGTTGTCAAGCACTATGGAGCCTCTCTCTTTATGGTTGTAAAATTTGACATTTTGCATGTGGAACTGTAAGTCCGCCGTTAATAATGCTCCGTTTGTTTCGGCGTAAAATGATTTCTGAAAAATGATTTCGATATTTTCCGGTGTTTGGTAGGGGCGAAAATAATGGTCAACAGAAAAATAACCTCCGTTTGACAAAAAATGCTTAATAAATTTTTGAAAATGATTTACGCTTTTTAAAAGCGTAAATCATTTTCTGTATATGGTAGACGTAGTCGACTCTCTTTTAAACAGCGCAATCGACCTTTACGTTCAAGCAGTCCGCTATTGCCGGATTTCGACAAGCCATATTTTGATACTGGTCGGTGCCGAAATCAAACAAATTATGCCGGAATCCGGCGACGTCTGGCAACCGTCGCCGGATTCCAGCAGTATAGTGCCAAATTCTGGCCAGGCTGGTTGGATCCAGCCGTTTTGGCCGAAACTCCGACCAGTTCGGCCGGATCTCCAGCCATCTGGGCAGATACAGGCCGGATCCCCGGCCATCTGGCTGGGATCCTGGACGGATCTGGCTGTTCTGGCCGAATCTCCGGCCGAGATCCTCCTAGAACAGCAAGATCCCGGCCAGTTGGTCAAAATCTGGCTAGGACGGCCGGCTTCGGTCAACTAGCCAATCCGGACGTTTTGGCAAAGATCGCCAGAATCCGGCACAAATGGCCTGATTCTGGCCACGTTTGCCGGAATTTGTATGAAAATATTTTTATATTAATATTTTTTATTTCGTGAATAAAATTTAATTTTTTTTTAAATTAATATGATTAAATTAAAATATAAAAAATATTTCAAAAAATGATTTCGACGAAAAAATATTTTTCTGAAAAATGACTTCTCTAAAAATATTTTAAGACGGAAATTATTTTATACCGAAACAAACGGAGCATAAGTCAAATGTGTTGTGTGTACTTTAGCCCCTTTAAAATAATAATAAAAATAAAATCCTCTTTTGTTATTGTAAAATCCTTTTTCTCTTGGAAATAAAAATAAATAAAATAATAATAAGAGAGGCTTTTATATTTTTCAAAACTTCCCAATAAATGTACATAATTATTAGTTATGTAGGACATCAATATTCCATATTTTATGTCATTACGTACAAATGTATATTTTCATTTAGCTTGTTATTTGTATATTTTCATTTAGCTTATTATATGTATTTCAATCATTATAATCATATTTGTTTTTTGAACAAGGGAAATCTTCTCATTAAATAAAAAAGACCATTACAGTCTAGAGACCTTTTGGTCTCTAAAAGAAACTGATGAGATAAACAAAGGCATATCCTCAACCCATACATTCGAAAAACACCTTGAAGAAGCCCTTCTAGCAAGAAGATGAGCCACTTCATTTGCCTCCCTAAAGCAATGACTCCACTTGCAGACTAAGAAGGTAGCTGCCTTTTGTTTGATGACATCCAGAAAATGGCTGATTCTGTCCAAAGAATGATCCGTTGAAGAAACTCCTTTAATGATTTGCAGTGAATCTCTGTCACATTCAATGCTACAAACGCCCAATTCACTACAGAAATCCAAAGCAACCAAGGCAGCCATAGCTTCAGCACACACTGGATCCACCACTACCTTACAAACATAGCATTTAGCAGCAATAGCAAAGCCCTCCTCATTTCTAAGCACACAACCAAAACCAACCAATTCAGAATTAATATTCAAAGAAGCATCCCAATTGACTTTAAAAGAACCAGCAGTTGGAGGTTTCCAAAGCTTACAATAATTAGACCCAACCGAACTGGAAGCCAGCACCAAAGGCTCCCTCAAATTATGCCTTTTGAAATCATTAAAGAGGCTGGAGGCATCAGAGAACACCTTCAAAGGAGGAGAGAATTGCCCTTAAAAAATTAGCCTGTTTCTCCGCAACCATATTCTATGGAAAATAAGCACAAAGAGGCTCATCAAATCAGCATTCGACTTAGACAATAAATAGGAAATAAGCTCTGCAAAGTCCGAGAAAAAAGAGGGGCATTTTTTAAAGAGGGCAGGCCCACAACCCCACACATCTTGAGCACCCGGACAACACCATAACACATGAATCACAGACTCCACTTCTAACATACAACAAGGGCATAAATCATCATTACCCACTCCCTTTCTTAACAAATTCTGTTTGGTGGGTAAAATATTCTGACAAGCTCTCCACAGAAAGATTTTTGAAGCATTAGGAACATTTATGGTCCAAATTTTCTTCCAAAAAACATGACTGCCAGAAAAAGAAGGACACTCCCCAGACTTTTGTCTCAACAACTCAGAGGCCAAATGGTAAGCACTTTTAACCGAAAATGATCCGGTTGAGGTGCCATTCCAAATAATCTTATCCGGGGGTAACAGGGGACATAAAGGAGTGTTTTTAATAGCATTAGCAATAAAAGCAGGAAAACAGTCATCAATTAAAACAGAATTCCAACCCTTAATAGAGACATATATGAGATCGGACACTTTAGCATCCTTAGACAAGCTCAGACCGGGCTGGAATTTCAAAGGACCGACACTGGGCAACCAGTTATCACCCCAAATATTGATAGACTTCCCATCACCCACTCTCCATAAAATACCATTAGAAAGAAGGTCCTTAGCTGCCAAAAAACTACGCCACATGAAAGAAGGTCTTTTCCCCATCTCAGCTTCTAGAAAAGAGGATTTAGGGAAGTATTTAGCCTTGAGAATCCGGAAACTCAAGGAATTAGGGAACTGAATCAGCCTCCAACATTGTTTCGCCAAAAGAGCTTTATTATAATGATTAATCATTATAATCATATTAATATAATGGTTATGTTTGTTATTGTGTTTTGGGAAGTGTATTTTTATTTTTTATTTTTTATTTAAAAGTAGTTTGATGATGTGGCATAAAAGTTAAAATTGTTTTTGTATGTTAAGAAGTATTTTGTGTTTGAGTTGTTTGTTATTTTTTATTTTTTTAAAAAGAAGATAAAACATTAGACAAAAAATAAAAAAATTTAATAAACAAATTAATATTATTATCGTCATGGAATCTCTTATGGAGAACTTCACTTATAATTCATAATATTTCATCATTTTTAAAAAAAAGGTACCTAAACTTTTAAAAGTGTCAATTTATGGTATCAATCTTTCATTTTTTTTTTTCTTCTAATTTCAACCCTCTGTTATAATTTTCCGTTAAACCATGTTAAAATTTCCAAAATACCCCTCATTTTTTAATAAAAAAAATAGAAAGAAATTGTTAAGATTTAGGTATTCGTCAAAATTTAACGAAATTTGCAAAAATATTCATGCCTTAATCTTTTAAATTTGTTATATATTTTTATAAAATAATAATAAACACATGAGTATTTTGATAATTTTAATAGGATTTAACAAAAAATGTATATCCTAAATTAACACTTTAAAAAATTTTGGTACATTTTTTCAAAAATAATGAAAGATCATGGGTTATAAGTAAAATTATCCCAATTTCTTATAATAATGTTGTGTTATTTGTCATTCCTTCACCCATTATGCTATGTGGTAGTATCAAATTTTCTTACCACGTAAGATATTTTTAAATTAAAATAAAATAAAAATGAAATGTGCAGTCACCTCAATCTAGTTGGATGGAAATATGACAAATAGAATTTCTCCTTATAATATTAGGAGAAATCCTAAAAATCACATCTTCGTTTTATCGGGCTGATGTGGTAGTGCTCATCAACCTTTGGACCAATCATTAAAAAAAAAAATGGACAACTTCACAAAAATGTATCGAATTATATATTGTTCTGAGATAAGGGTATTGAATTAGCAAACGTCTCAAACTCGGATATCAAAGTTTCCAAACTTTTCACTTAAGGGTATTCCGTTATGATTTGCTAAATACTCATTTCTTTCTCTTTTTTTTTGGGAAAAAAAATATGTTAGGATTTAACTGGTAGTCATAATTTAAAGGAATTTGCAAAAATACCCATACTTGAAATCTTTGAAAAATTTTATAATTTTTTTTTTTTAAAAAAATGGTATTTTATAAATTTTAACAGCATTTAACAGCAAATCTTAATAGAGTATCCTTAAGTGAGATGTTTAAAAACGTGAATATCATAATTTAAGGAGATAACTTCACAAAAGGGTATCGAACTATACCGCGTTTTGACAGAAGGGTACTAAATTATCATTCCTCTCGAACCCGGGGTTTTAACTATCAAAATGAGTCTCAGAAAGGCATTTCATTTGTTATTGGCGTTAAAACGTGACAGAAGTCGATTCATGTGACTTCCACATGACTTCCACGTAACTTTTTTAATGCCATTTGTCTGTTTTGCCCTTCAACTCTCTAAAAAAAAAACTAAAAACATAAACCATAAACCATAAACCATGTCACCTTCCACCTCCATGTCGACATTGTTGAATCTCCACCATCCGTCTCATCCAAATCCACGTTATCCACAGTATTTGCCAAACTAGACCCACCCAGAGGACACCCACGTCCACATCGTCTGTAACGACCAAGGAAGTTGAAGGAACAATGAGAAAAACACAGTGATGATGATCATCAAAGAAGGAAATGAAAAGGAGAGAGAGAGAGAGAGAGAGAGAGAGAGAGAGAGAGAGAGAGAGAGAGAGATTTGCAGAGCAGGATTGGAAGAAAAACGCACTCTCCCCAATAGCAGCTCTCGTCCTCCCCACTGCGTAACGCAAAAGCGCGAACCCCTATAAATACTGAGCTAGCTTCACATATTCTCTATGTAACTACGTTCAAACACATTTGAAGCCTAGAGTTCTCGGCCTTTGATCACCACTATGACTCTTGTGGTCTCGAAAATTGCCATAATCGAGGTTGGTGTTAGCGGCTTAGCAGCCGCTAAACAAATAGCCCACCACAATCCAGAATTGATCATACATATCCAATAATTCAATGGCTTTTCACAGCTCACGAATACCACCACACTCGCCTGAACTGAAATATGTAATCATATGGATGATTATGGTTGGTGGAAGAGTTGAACATAACCCACTCTCTTACACTCTGTTTTATGAAGCTAAAACAGAGGCAGCTGAAAATTACAGTCAGATTTTTACATGCATGAAAATCCATGCACAGTGGAAGGCACCACGTTCGTGAGCGAGAATGGCGACAATGTAGCATTCGTGAGAGAACTTGCGGGCGATGGAGCGGCCTAGTGTAACAGAACCAATGTTTTGTTATGAATTTAGGAAAGAAAATAGAAAGAAGAAGAAAGATTGAGAAGGAAAAAATGGATTTTATTGAAAGATTGGGTTGTTCGAGAAGGCTATTCTCCTACCTTGGCATTCGAGTCAAACTAACACATATGAAGGAGCCCATGTGATATGAAGGAGCCACGTAGCCACCGAACACACAGGAATCCTGCACGTGAACTTGAGTCAAATTTGCACATACCCGAATCTTCTAGGTTCTCTTGATGCAGTTTCTTGGCTCTTCACTCCAAAAACTTGCTTACAGCTTGTGACATCTCCACCCAATTTAGTCTGGAATGCTTCGGCCCCATTTCTTCTTTCTTCTTCTCATAGTACTCGATCGTTCTCCTCCGGCCTGGATAAAAAACCTAGCAGCCGCAACCAAGTAAGAAGACAACAACAGATACACACAGAGATTCTGCACCATCCTCTGCAGTTGGATGAAACGATCTCCTATACCTTTAAGGAATTGCTACGTATACTACTCACACAATAGCTCCTTACACTACCTCCCTCGTTAAGACACCTTGCCCTTAAGGTGTGCAAGTGAAAGACAGATGCCCAATATTAGACTATGGAGAAACAAATGCAGCCCAAAGCCCAAATGTTACCCAAAGGTTGAACTGGTATCAATAATTTGTGAGCTGAACTCGTGCTGCAAAAGTCAGCCAAGTCTAACCTTATGTAACGCACGCTAAGATATTTTATAGATTATGAGCTGCTTAACAAATGCGCACCACGTGGATGGAAAAAATAGCAATTCTGCCACTTGCCCCTTTTTTTTTTTTCCAAAGCCACCAACGCAATTGATACCACCCCACTTCGATCCCACGCCGACAATGGCGGCTATGCCTCGGGCGGAGGTTGAACTCGTCATGTTGCGCATCTTGTTTAACTAGCTTAGTGAATAAAGATGAGAGAGAGAGAGGAAAAACTCGTGTGTGTGTATATATATATATATCGCAGTTGTTGGCTTCTCACCGGGTTGAGGATGACGACTACAATCTGCATGTGTGAGTGGAGAGTGGGTCCAGCTTGAGGAGTTGTGTTTACATACATGACAGTGAGGGGTAAAATGGACAAATGGCATTAAAAAAGTTACGTGGAAGTCACGTGAATCGACTCCCGTCACGTTTTAATGCCGAGAACAGACGGAATGCCTTTCTGAGACTTATTTTAATAGTTAAAACCCTGGGTTCAAGATGAATGATAATTCAGTACCCTTCTGTCAAAACACGGTATAGTTTGATACCCTTTTGTGAAGTTATCCCTAATTTAAAACATAACTATTAACGCCGCTTACATGCATGCCATGTATATACAAATCAGGGAAATTAGTGAAATCACACCCAAACTCATCACATCATTACTGGCTTCGATGTTTCATAATACTATTAATCCATTCTCATTACGGTGATTTTGTTTTTTAAACCATTATATTTTTTACTTTTTTGTTCCTGTTTTAAAAATAAAAACATTATTAAAAAATTTTAAATATAAAATACTCACAAAGCACTCAAAAATATTTCCACTTATATGCCACATCATGATACATCTTCAGACAAAAGACAACAAGTACCTCCAAAAAGCAATAATAGACGTAACCAATTTTAAATGTTATAATATATAAAAAATAAAGTATATTTTGTGTATATTCCATATGTGGTTTATATTGAAATATTATTTATTTATGGGTTAATTGTTGTCAAACTTGTATTTATTCTAAACCTTATAAATAGAGACATTTGTATTGTAGACAAATAAGTTAATGAGACACAATGTAATCCTATAAGCTATTTAGAATAGTGAACATAAGTGCCTGACAGCAAATTACCAGTAATTTATTGTGTTTGTTTATCTCTCTTGCTTTCACCTTTATTATTGTATTTTAGATTTCTTCACAAACCTCAACATTAAAAAATATAATTCTGAATTTTCCATAACTATTTTGACGTTACGGTTCAAAACATAAAAAAAAGAAAAGAAAATAAGAAGCATGATGGTAGTTTCAATAAGGAAAATGTTGATAAATATTACATATTTTTCTACACTTTTTACAAATCGATGCGGTAGTCCAATCATAATCAATTTTCTTTGTCTAGTATTTGGCATGATAATCTATTTATGAACTTACAAAATTGATGTAATAGTCAACATGACATTGCCACAATCAAACTTTATTTTTTTATTTATTTTTTATTTATTTTTTTGATATGTCTACACAAGATGGGGAGGGAAGATTCAAACTAGTGATCTCCGCTTCATGAGGCGTGATCTCCAACCGATTGAACTACTCTTTAAAGACTCATTCAAACTTTATTATTTTGTGAATAACGTTGGCAAATACCACATAAGTCGTCGCATCTTTTTATAAAAGGCTTTGTAATATTCGTAGCATTATCTTTAAAGAAACATGGCCAATCATTGTAGTTACCCAGAGGCTCACGACTTCCAAAACATTTACATATAAGTTAACATTTGAAACCAACGTGTTGCCTATTGCCTAAGTTTACCCCTAGAGTAGAGCTTGTAACTTCAAAGCAATCATGCCAAAACGCCTACCTTTCGTAATCATCCATCTGGCAGACAGTCTCTTAAGTCTTAATTCTTAGTCCACCTTGTGCGGCCAAACCCCCACATGTTGAAGATCCAACCAAATTCTGACGCGCGCTAATCTATCGAAAGTCTTAATTCTTAGTCCAATTCAATGTTACTTCTTTCTTCAAGCCACGGGATTTTTTTTAATCCCGTCTTTTTCCCGGTTGCGTTCTGGGGTAAAATATTAATATAAAAATTAAAACGCACGTAGCACGCCACTCCTCCTCCTCCGTTATTTATTTATTTTAATAAGGACAATGTCAACTCGGTCTTTTTCCCTCCCTAAATAGAGAGAGCTGCTGCAAGCAAGCCTGCATCACAGGTTCGCACACAATTGAAACACTTAAATCCATATTATAAGAAATATAAAGAGTAACTGCGTGAGCGTGACCACTCTTTGTTGTGCGAGCAGTCTCTCTAGTGATAAGAATTTAAAGTTTCGTTTGTTTGGACGTTGAATATTTTAGGTATAACTGAAAATTATGGTAAATATGAATTATTTTTAATTTGACCGTAATAATTTATTTAATTTTTTAAAAAATGATTTAGGGTTTTAAAAACTATAAATCATTTGTTGAATTTAAACTTATAATTTTTGCACACACGTTTATGAAAATTTGCCACCCCCGATCATTGAAGTTTGTTAGTAGCTCGAATATGCAACTAAAAGTCCCCGAATTTTGAGATTTGATCGGCTGAATTTGGACACCATCGTCAGAATCTAGCACAATATCTAGATTCTGACAACTGTGTCATATTTTGGCGATACTGACCGGAATTATACTAGTATTGCCAGAATCTTGCCAGTGTTGTTGAATTTCGACCACCATCATCAAGAGTAATGCTACATATCATCCCCTTGTCCTCTATTTGTCCTCCCAAAATTGATGTGGCTCTTAAAATCACCATTGAATTTTTGATATATCACTTTTGGATTTTGATCCAATGGTGATTTTAAGAGCCACATCAATTTTGAGAGGACAAAAAAAGGACAAGGGAATGATGTGTAGTATTACTCTTAATGAAAAGTTTTTTACATCGAAACGAGGAGCATTGATTAAAGAATTTTTTTTTTAATCTTTTTGAAAGAAAGTAGTCGGTAATAGTTTTTGATCATGTTTTCAGCGTTGAGTCATGAGTGTGGTCCCCAGGTAGAGGAGCGCCTTTTATCGGTACCCACTAACCACGTGGTGCTCGAGATTGGGGAAATTAGCGGACTCACAAGAGCCGCGTTTGAGGCCTCTCAGAGGAAAAAGGTAAGAAAGAAGAAAGCAAAGAACCCGCCCCAAAACCCCTTTCAGCCAATCCCAAGCGACCGTCTTTCAGTATCTTCCTTCTCTCTCACCTCCTCAAACCCCATTTTCTCCATTTAATAATCAAAATACAATGTCCTCCTGTCACATCCTTGCCCAGTCAATTTCCATGTGCCCACTACCCAAACCACCACGCCTGAACCGCTCCAAAACCTAGGGTTTTCCTAGGCCACCTCGATTTCCGCCTTGACCGAGTTTGATACCCTCCAATTCGGCATGGACCAGCAGGGTTCGGGCCACTACAGGCCTTGTCTTCAAGACGGAGAGTCGTCGCAGCAAGGCGTGGACCTCTTCGGCGTCGATCAATGCGACGCGATTAAGGAAATGGACGATTCGCTGCTCGTCGGAGCTCCGGAGGCTGGCGTGGTGGCGACAGAGGAAGGACGTGTCGCGGACATGGAGTCGAAGACGGTGGTGCAGACAACGGTGGAAAAGAGGAAGCGCGGTCGGCCGCCCAAGGGTCAGCCGAAGGCGGCCAAAACGACGCCGCTGCCGAGGAAGAAGAAGGACGAGGAAGACGTGTGCTTCATATGCTTCGATGGTGGGAGCCTCGTGCTCTGTGATCGCCGGTGAGTGCGAGGATTTCGTTTTTTCTTCTTTTTTCTGTTTTGTTCCGTTTGGTTGCTTAGAAAGCTTGGGGCCTGAGAAAAGTACAACAGTAATCAAGTTTGGAAGAGACGATTAGGGTTTAAGTACTGGTTTAGGTTGCTTAGATGTGTTGGTTGTATACGTAATTTAGTTGATTCTCCTTTTCCATTACCCAAAGTTCGTAACTTTATTTACTTTTTGTTGTTTTATTACTTGTTAGGGGCTGCCCTAAAGCATATCATCCCTCCTGCATTAAGCGAGACGAGTCGTTCTTTAAATCAAGGGCTAAGTGGAATTGCGGTATGTCCTATAGCGTATAAACCTCTTCTATATCTCTCTGTATACAAATGCAGTTGCTGTGTTCTCCTGTAGGCATATAGAAAACATATGATGGAATAATATTATCTTATTCTCTTGTATAATAATTTCGTGGCAGTGGTGTTAGTAGAATTAACAAACAAAACGTCTTCGTTACTATTATTATGGATAAGTATCTTCATGGATATATTGTATGTATTTCAACTAATGTCCTGCATTCTATTAGTTTCTTTTTTGGATGATGCAGTGTTTGTTGATACTCTGGATCAAGTTATCATTTTTTTTAAAAAAAAAATATAAATTGAGTTCTGAGCTTTACATTGTATGATTTACTTGCTCTTTTTTGTATTCATGCATTTCAGGTTGGCATATTTGCAGCAGTTGCGAGAAGGCTGCACATTATATGTGCTATACTTGTACGTATTCTTTGTGCAAGGGCTGTATTAAGGATGCTGATTATCTTGGTGTAAGAGGAAACAATGGATTATGTGGGACGTGCATGAGAACTGTGATGCTGATTGAGCGTTTGCAAGGAGATAAGGAAGCGGTATGCTATTTAAATCATTGTTGATTGCCCCCCTCCCCACAACAAGGAAAAAAGAAAAAGAAAAAAGGAATTGGTATGCTAAATTACATCTCCTAAACTGGCTCTCTCTCTCGCCCTCTTCTATTGGTCACTTTTATTCTGTGAGTTAAGCTCTCTCAGCTTGGCTGAACTTGGATAGGGAGGCATGAAAATTCAAGAGCGGTGAGCTCTTCTATGTCTTGCATTGCACATCTCCATCTCTCTCTATTTTCGTTTCTTGTTCCCCCATTAGTGCAAGATTTACTTTCCTTCTTTTCCGTTAAAGCTTAAGTTTTCATGTTATGAGACTTGTGGAGTATGAAGTGGTTTTCAGGTACAATGATTGAGTGTTCAGGAGACATGTTTATGTTGTTTAGTTAGTAGTTTGTTTGCTGTTCAATGTTGTCATTTATACGGAGTAATTTTATTATGTTTTGCAGGCTCAAGTGGATTTTGATGACAAAAGCAGCTGGGAGTATCTCTTTAAGATGTATTGGGTATTTCTGAAGAGGAAATTATCTCTAACTTCAGATGAGTTAACGCGAGCTAAAAATCCATGGAAAGGAGTTGATACTATAGCTTGTAAGGGGGAATCTTCAGCTGAACATTATGATGGTAATGATCATAAAGGTTATAGTTTGGACAATTCTTGTGCAGGCCTGGAAACAAATAATTCCAAAAGAAGGAAGACTAATAAGCAGCCTGCTCTTCATAATCAGGACTCTATAACTATGGAGAGATCAGGTAGTGACAACAGTCCATATCCACTTGAAAGTACAAAATGGGCATCAAAGGAACTCTTGGAGTTTGTTGCTCATATGAAAGATGGCAATACATCCATGCTATCTCAGTTTGATGTCGAGGCTCTTTTGCTTGAGTATATAAAGAAAAATAATCTCCGTGATCCGCGCCAGAAATGCCAAATTGTTTGTGATTCGAGGCTTATAAATCTATTTGGGAAAGTGTGTGTTGGTCACTTTGAAATGCTAAAGCTTCTTGAATCTCATTTTCTTGTAAAAGAAAGTTCCTCAGCAGATGATACTTTTAGGGTGGGAGTTGTCAATGTTGTTGCTAGCAAGGTGGAGGCCGACGGGAACTATGATAACCAACTTCTGCTGGGTAGTGATAAGAGGCGTAAAACACGCAAAAAAGCTGATGAGAGGGGATCACAGACTAATTTAGATGCATTTGCAGCGATTGATGTTCACAACACTAACTTAATATACTTACGGCGTAATTTAATGGAGAGTCTTATGGCTGATGCTGACAAATTTCACGACAAAGTTGTTGGCTCAATTGTTCGGATAAGAATTCCCAATAAGGATCAAAAGCAAGAAATGTACAGGCTTGTGCAAGTTGTAGGTACTGATTTCTATAATACCGATCCTCCAAGTGATATGTTAAATGTACACAGTAAGAAACACATTATGCAAAATTGTTAAATTGTTCACGATCTTGTGTATAGGTACAAGCAAGGTGGCTGAGCCATATAAAATTGGAGAAAGAACTACTGATGTGATGCTTGAAATCTTAAATTTGGACAAGAAAGACGTCATATCAATTGACGAGATTTCAAATCAGGAGTTCTCTGAGGTGATTAAACATACTGCCCTATGTACCCATCTTTCGTTCGGGGTTTCTGTTCTCTCTCTCTTTTCTTTTTCTCAACTCCTAGAGTTTGTAGAAAATAAATTATAACAGGACTAATTCCATCACTTGCAACTATGACGATTGTTTTCTCATTTGTTTGTTAATTACTCAGATATAAGTAGCTGTTAGTGCATGCTGTAGTTGTTGTGGTCTATGTGAACATTCTATTTTAACTAAAAGCAAGAATTTTGTCCACTATTATAACAATGTCCTCCCATTCTGTGCACATTCTTTCAAAGTGCTTTTGTACTCTTGATTAATGTCTTTGTTATATTGAGATTAAATGCATTGCTGTTCACATGAGTCAGTATACATATATACGTACATGTATCATTGCATGTATGCATCTGTACATAGACAGACACACAATTGACATCTCAGTTGCCTGAATTCATACAAAACCACCTTGTATTATTAAGTCTTGGGACTGAACCCTAACCGCAGAGACCTATAGTCGATGTCAGGCATTTGATCACATACTCACACGTGATTGGGTTGCATACATACAACATATCCTAGTTGATATCCAAATTGTTTAAACAGAACTTTACTTTTTCCATGAACGACTGGCCTGAAAATTGCATGTGCATTGTTTGTGCTGTTTGTGTTTGATGGGAATTATGGATGGATGAAACATGCACAACTTAAACAAGCTAGAATTGTTATCTGTAATTTATTAGGTGAGCAAGAGACTATCTGGTGTGGTTAGTACTTTGTTGCCTCCTAAATGAAATTTACTGTGTTGCTTCTGGTTGTGACGTTTAAATTATGTTTTCAGGATGAATGCACACGTTTACGCCTGAATATAAAACATGGGCTCATCAAACGGTTCACTGTGGTAGGTCTTAGTGTTATGTTCCTTTCTATGTTTCACCCTAGGAATTTGTGTGCCTTTTGTAAAGGAAATTTGTGCTTTGTTGTAGGGTGAGATTCGGGAAAAAGCAATGACACTTCAAGCAGCGAGAGTAAATAATGTAAGTTCCTTTCCTTTTGATCCTTGGGAAATGAGCCAGTATTCAAGCATTTTTTTTTTTTGGGAGACTAGATATTTAATATGCTTTTAGTCTGTTACAATGTTCTCTGTTAAGCAATGTTGTGGCTTATAACTGTCTTTAACTTATCAAAAAAAAAATAACTGTCTTTAACTTAAAATCTTGTTACTGAACTTCTGTTATGCATGCTCTCATTTTATAATCCAGGAGCTGGAAGCAGAGATTTTGCGACATAATCATCTACGTGATCGAGCTAGTGAAAAGGGACATAAGAAAGAATATCCTTTGTTGTTTCAGATTGTTCCATTCTGTCTGATATTTGTGTTTTCTCTCTATGCAAATTTAAGTCTTTGTACTGGGGTTAAATGCTTTTCTTGGTTTTTTCTTGACAATAGTTAGGCCAAATATCTATACATGCAAATTTACTCGAGGTAAAAGACTCCCGTACATGTTTCCTCCGTCCTATAGATTAAGTGTAGATGGTGTGACTGTGTGAGGATGTTTTAGATGGCTTGCTGGCTACATTATTGAGAATTCAAAAGAAGCATATGTTGGCAAGATTGATGAATGACCATATTTTCAATATTTTAGAGGGCTCATTGTTTTATTTTCGTGACTCATCCTTCTCTACATCCTCATGTTGGTAATACATGTTTTAAATCATTGTTGTTTATTGATTGCCCCATACGATGTAGAAAATAGAGCATAGCTGCCTTGTAGTCATCTCTTGACATTTCATATTGGCATTGAATAGATCGCATGTCTTTTTTTTTTTCTTTTTTTTTTTTTTTTTTATATATATATATTTTATATTTATTTATTTATTTTTATCGCACAGCAATAAAATTAGCTTGTAACCTTTGATTGCTAGCATTCTCTATACCTGATAATTGTCATGTTGCTAAGAAAATTGAAACAAATTTTTAAGTATTCCTTTACCTTGTTGCACGTTAAGAGAATTTGTGGAGAAGTTACAGCTGTTGAACTCACCCGATGAACATCAGCGCAGACTGTACATTCCTGAAGTGCACACTGATCCTAAAATGGATCCAAGTTATGAGTCTGGGGGCAATGCAGGAGAATTAGATGGGAAGAAACAAGGTCCCTACTTTTGATTTATGGACATGAAACATGTTGTCATTACTTTTTATCTTGAAGTTTTAATTTGTAATGTTTATTTGGTGGTGATGGTGTTGGTGTGCATGCAGATGATAATGTGAGATCAAAACTTTCTGGCCATGGTAGAAAGGGGAGGAAGCCTATCTCTGCACGAAAAGGAGGCAATGTCTTGGATGATATTGGAAAAAAGATACTGAAAAAAATAGTGCCATCTTGTGAGCAAAGTAGAAAAGTTGGTATGACATCCTCTTGGAATCAAGAAAGAGAAGCATCTGGTGTAAATAGTTGGAATACACCAGCAAACCCGGTCACTACTTCTGAGTCATTGGCCATTAGTTGGAATGGTCAAGCAGTGGTGCGATCTGAACTGTTTTCCGGGGTTGCATCAGAAATTTCGCAACCAGTTGTTTCTACAGGGGCAGACCAACCTGCTAATGATTTTGAGGCCGAAAAAATGTGGCACTATCTGGACCCAACTGGAAGAATTCAAGGACCATTTTCTATGTCGCAGCTGCGTAAATGGAGTACAAGCGGGCACTTCCCTCACAATCTGAGAGTATGGAGCATAAATGAAAAGCAAGATGATTCTGTACTTTTGACTGATGCATTAAGTGGTCGTTATCATGAAGCTCCACCTTTACCGGATAGCAATAAGTTACTGTCTCAGGGAGTTGGAGTTGCCTCAGATAGAGATAATAACCACGATGGTGGCTGGAGTGATAGTATGGGTGGCACTTGGATAGACAATAAAGAAGTTGAGGAGAGCTCGAAGCTGAAGCATGGCTCTAGTGTCCATGGTAATGGTAATGGTAATGATGAACTTTTGAAGAGCAATGGATGTGGCCCTCATTCTTCTACTGGGACTAAACCTGCTGATGCTGCCAATTCCAATGAGACAATGAACGGCGTTTTTCAACCAGGCTGGGACTCATCAGAGGGTAATAGTTTACTTGACCAGCCCCAGGTGTGCAGCAGTTCACCAACCCCACCTGCAATTTCTGAGAAGTCCTTTGGAACTCTGTCACATCAAGTGAGGGAAGGTCATGGGGGTGAAAGTAACTCTGGTCAGGAGAATGGTAAATGCAATTCAAACAGCCCTGCTGATGTTCAAACCAAAAATGAACGGGGTTATGAGAACCAATCTGACAGTGAGGGCCATTCAGGCCAATCTTCTGGACAGAGCTCGAGACCTCCACCCGTAACGTCGAATGGCTGGGCTTCCAATTCTGGTTTTATTCCTACAGTTAAGTCACTTGAAACAACAGAGCAAAATCAGGAAATTGATTTTCCAGATCTTCCCAGTTCCACCACTCCAGAGCAAAGCAATGAAGATTCAAAAGTTCAGGCTGATGAAAACAATAAAGCTGCTTCTTCAAGTGTTCTTGTTCAGGATGCAGGCCCTAGCTGGAGCACTGCTTCTAGTTTAGTGCGTGGTGGGGCACAAATTCCTGAAGTGGCTGGCGAATGGGGTAGGTACTCCCCTACTCCAGCAAAACATTCTGTTGAGGAATGGGACTCCAGTCTTGTCTCTGCACCTTCCATGAAACCAGCTGAAATGGGGAGTGATCATGCTGCTACCCCAACTTCAATAAGTGAACAACTGACGCATTCTTCACCACTGGAACCTGCATCTAATGCATCTAGCTGGCCGGAAATTGGTACTGAACCCACTGAGTTCTGCTCTTTAGTTGATGAATCGGTTTCAGATCTGTTGGCCGAAGTTGAAGCAATGGAGTCTCTTAATGGCTTGCCTTCCCCTACTTCAATTATGAACTGTGGAGACACATTGACAGAGGATTCTAAAAATGATTGTATCAGTCCTCTAGATGGGTTTAGCCCAGTATTTGATCCTGGAAAAGGTGATGCTTTAAGCTCCACTGGTGATTTACAAGTACACTCACAATCCACAGTGACTGAGGAACCACATGGTGTATGTCAGGCTGATGTTCTTGGTCCTCAAAAGAGGTCCACTGGGCATTCTCCCATAAGTATGGAAGTGGAGGGAGATGCAAGGGCCAGTGATATTTCAGTTAACCAATGGGAAGGCGGTTCTGGTTCTGACATCCAGCCTACACGGCTATCTACAGCAAGTTGGGACATTGCTGCTCCAGATACTACTTGGAGAGTGGGATCAGAAAGTACAGCCACCAGTTGGGAAGCAGCGCAGGGAAGTGCAAACTTCAGTTGGGGAGGATTAGATCAAAGAAGTATAAATATTGGCTGCGGAACTGGTCAACTGGCAACACAGGACAGAATAAGCATGAACGTAGGCGCATCTGCAGGGAATCCTGGCGTTTGGGGAACCCATTCGAGATACGGCGGCGACCGATCTTCTAGCCCTAGAGATAGGGGTTTTCAGGGCAGGGATTGGGGTAGGGGTATGTGGAACAGGCAGTCCTATGTCGGTGGAAATGGAGGAGGTTCTTTCAGGCCTCCTCCCAAAGGGCAGCGAGTTTGTAAATTTTATGAAAGCGGCTATTGCAGGAAGGGGTCGTCGTGTGGTTATTTGCACCCATAATTCTGGGGTTTTGCAATTAGGGACATTTAATTCTGTAATCACTATTCTTATAAGGAAGCCTGTTCCTTACCGATATTGTAATTTAACCTGTAAAAGTATTAGTCAAGGGGCATAAACATTTATTTTTTGAATATCTGTCAGGTCCATAGTTGCAAGTCATGGTAGACGTTACCTCATCCTCTCCTTCCTGTGTACAAACAATATGGCGAGGCTGAACTCATTTGCCTGCCACGTTGCTTTCCTGATACAAAGCTCTTTTGATACATAAGCAATTCAATCATCTTTAGTCTATCTGAACTTGATTATAGTCAGCAGATGGATAGAGATTAATAGACATCTGTGTTTTTATTTTTTATTTTTGTTATTGTTATTATTTTTTATTTTAGCAGACTCTAATTTATGTATTTCCTTCACCAATCCCTATGGAATAAGCCTCTTATAACCAAGTCAATTGTTAACGGTGATAGGGTACAATTTGGAGAGGAACTATTCTTATTTTTCATTAATTAACACCTCAATTGCTTTGTTTTTTCTAAACTAAAAAAGGTTGCAATTTGTTCTCTAAATTATTTGTCCCTGTCACTTAACTCAAACCATTAAACTATTTTGTTAACTTGAATGCAAATGCGTGAAATGCCCATTATATTTCCCGGTAGGATGGAGTAAGACTAGTAAAAAAGCCAAAATGTTCTTAAATTATTATTATTATTATTTTTAAAAAATCTATTAGTCTCCTCTGGCCGTGGGTCTCCTGGCGACATTTTTTTTCTTTCTTTCTTTCTGAAAATATAAAGCAAAGATATAATCGTTATTTTGCCCATTTTTTATTGAATTTAACGAAAAATCTAACAGTGAGATTAATTAAAAGGGAAAAATAATTTAAGAATCATTTGCCACTTTTTTAGGCCAAACATTGCAATTGAAACGATCTTTAAAAATATTTGTTTTCTCTTTTCAAATAAAAAATATTAAAAAAAAAAAAAAAAAAAAACTCTTGCAAAACACATTTAAAATGCAGATGCAATTATCTTTAAGAAGAAGAAGAAGAAGAAGAAGATGCTATGTTTTTATTTTTTTAAAAAGCGGTCTTTAGAAAAACTCTTTTCGAAGCTTTTTGTTTTGCTTTTATTTGGTTATAAATTTATAGTTATTAGTTAGTGGGAAGGACCGTTTCCTTTCCGGGCCCACAATAACCTTTCCTCCCATTTCCCAAGGGCCAAGGTTGGGGGGCGGGGGGATCCGCAAGTAGACAGACCGCAGTAGAAAGACAAATTCCTTTCCATTCCACGTAGATTCTATTACTGAGACAAGGAATTCCTTGTCTTATTATTATTATTATTTTTTATTTCTTAATGAGAGTACGTGTCATTTCAAGATTTTGCCATGCCAAAACGGCGTCGTTCAGGGTAGTGAGGGCACCACTGTCCACCTGGCGCCAGAGCTTCCAAGCAAAGAATGTTTCAAACGGATTTCGTTTGCAGCTTTGGTACGAAATCAAAACCTTTACCACTCTCTTTGCAATTAATCGAATTTCTAATCTCCGAAGCAACAAATTTCACTGACCGAATAACCGCAATTCTTCACCATCGGTGAATTCACGCAAATGCTCAACATCGTCGTCTTCGAATTCTGAGCCATGGCCGCGACGTCGTATCTGACGCCGACGCAGAGCTACGCAGCGGGAGCTTTGTTCGGGCTCGCTCTTAACCAGGCCCAGATCCACCGGACTCATCCGCTGGGCCTGTACACGGCCGAAGAGCCGGCCGACGAGCGAACCAGCAGTGGCAGCAGTAGCGACTCGGTCTCCGAGGACCCCGAGCTTTGGGTCCACCAGAAATCGGGCCTGCTCCGACCCGTATTCGAGTAAATTGCAAAGGATTTTTATTTCGTCTTAAATTTCGTTTACGTTTCGGCGTTTCGCTTTGATCCTGTTCATGCTTTACGGTTCATTTTGTCTAATTATGATGAGAATTGGAAGTGGAACTTGCTTTATTTTTTTTTTTCTCCCTTTCTAGTATCAGTTGATTCAGTTGGCGAGAAAAAGGATTTAATGAAGTCAAATTTGGAATACAATTTAATGGTTGTGTTAAATCTCTTGCTTTTATGGAAAATCTACATAGAATCAGATCCTCTAGAATTAGAATTCTGCGGAAATATCCTAAGAATTCTAATTCTAGAGGAATCTGATTCTATGATATTGTGTACTTATATTAAAAAAAGAAAGAAAGAAAAGAATTCTTAGGATATTTTACCAAGTAGATTTTCTCATGTCTTAAACACTGTTTTCTAGTTGAACATATTAGCATTACCCCTTGATTTTTCATATAATTAATTCTGATATGAAAAAAAATCTAAACCATTTAATTTGAAAACGATGGTTGAGATTCGAGGAAATTTACTTGGTAGAATACTTAAGGATTTTAGAAGATCTTAATCCACAGACAACAATGGCACTTGGAGGACACGTAAATGATCGTATATTTTTAGAAAATAGCTTGAACTTTATGCTTTTAATTTCTATTTTTAAAGTCAGTGAGCTCTAGCGCAGATCACATATTTCCTTGTTGTAAAAACATGGTGGAAGGTGATATCGTGTTCAGGAATCGAAACGCATTGGTTGCACGTGTATCTTATCGACCAAAAAAGTAATAGAAAAAATGATTTTTAAATTGTATGGTAAAGAGAACAGAATGGACTAACCAGCGTCACATGTTGTCAAGTAAAATTCTTCATAAAATAAGTTTTGTAATGTAACAATCTCAATGATTGGTGTTGTACTGTAGTCACAGCTGTCAGCTTCAGTTATTTTTCATCTGCTAAATGAACGGTGAGTGTAGCTGAGATGGGTCATTTTGGAACTTGACGATTTAATTTTGTTTTCTGTACTCATATGCTGATTTATAGAGTTTTATTGTTTCGTTTTGCTCTGTTTGGTAGTTGAGAAAGCTAAACAAAGTCATGTATAAGGTGCTGAGTCCTGGAATTTTCATTATTAATGACCCATAAAGTAAAGAATAATTCTGCTCACCTAAGCCTAATACCACTGTTGGTAACTTTATAATAACTAAGGCTCTGTAAAACAAAATTTTGGCATGCCTATTGGGTCGGGACTCGGGATCCTACTGCTGATAGAAAGAGAAGTTTAACCTTAACTTTTTATTCAGCAAGTAAATCAATGATTATGGTAGTATGTTTACTGGGGTTTTCTCTTAGTGTGATCATTGAATTCTGGTTGTTGAACTTGTTATGAACAGATTTTTAGAGATTGACTCTAGCGCATGGTCTGGACTTGAGGAAACCACCGGTTATTCTCCAGCTAAGCATCATGTTGGAGCGGTATGTTGTTTGATTTCTCGCATCTCCTTTCCCTCTCACAGGCATTAAGGCAAGAATGTGCAAAACTTGTTTGAGGATTGGCTGCATGACATTTGTTGTTTAACAAGTGGATTTTAGAAAAATCAAAATCGGGGGCCTGGAATATATCATATCAATGCTCCCTACCAATCAAAAGTTCTATCTCAGATAAAAAGTCTTAGAGTATTTTATATTGTCACTTTCTGCCTTTGTCACTCAGATATTTCTTTTCCTGGTAAAGCTATTTGTAGTATTTGATTTAGATTCATACTTAAGATATTTGATTTGTAATCTCTGTATTGTTATGCTTAAGCTTTCATCTTGTCACAGTTCTTGAGGTTACTCTCAGAAGAAAGTGGGGATAATTCTTCTCAAAGGGCAGATCTGGAACTTGCTTTGTCAAAAGCTATTGATGTTACTGCACTTAGCATGGAAAAAGATTCTGAATCTTCGAAGTCAAAGAGGGAAAAGCATCTTGAATACGAACATGAATGTCGTGAGAAATTGTCCAATGCTGAAGTACAATCAAGCTCTGAAGCTGCAGACGTACACTTGGTCCCAGAGACAGATAGTAACATGTCTGATGACAAAGATGCACATCTTGGATCAATGACTAAAATGGATGAGAAACCAATTGAAGAGGTAACAATGCTCAGTTATCGGAGGAAAGTGACAGTTCTTTATCTGCTTCTTTCAGCTTGTCTGGCAGATACACGCGATGACAACAAAAAATGTAGCCGGCGGAGAAAGGGCTACGATGCTCGACATCGTGTGGCTCTGCGGTTGCTGGCAACTTGGCTTGATATCAAGTGGGCAAAAATGGTTTGTAACACAACCTCTTGGTACTCTATTCGTCATTGTAAATGTGGATAATGGACAATTCTGATTATGTTAGGTTCTATGATGTGTAAAAAAGATTTCTTAGCTCCTGATAATGTGTTGTCTTACGTTCGGTGCATGTCAAGATTGAGCTCAAATTCTTTTTCCTCATTTATTTAATTACTTCTAATTGTACTTGTATCTGTGCACTTTCATAATACTAAATTGTAATTTTTCTTCTTCATGTTAATTAAAGACCGTGTTTTTATTTTTTCACCTTGTTAAGTGAAACTTTTGTCTTGCAGGAAGCAATAGAGGTCATGGTTGCTTGCTCTGCAATGGCTTTAGCAAAAGAGAAGGAATCAAAAGGAGGAGAAGGAAAACAATCTTCAGAAAGAAAATGGGCTAAATGGAAGCGTGGCGGTATCATTGGTGCTGCAGCAATAACTGGAGGAGCCTTGATGGCAGTTACTGGTGGTATGGAGCCCTCAAATTTCTTTCTTCTCAGAAAGTCCCACTTGAAACACTTTTCTTATAATTTTAGTGGTTGACTTTTCAGTTCCATTTTCAATATTCAACAGGATTAGCTGCCCCAGCAATTGCTGCGGGACTTAGTGCCCTAGCTCCAACATTAGGGACTCTCATCCCTGTGATTGGAGCTAGTGGGTTTGCTGCAGCTGCAAGTGCTGCCGGAACTGTTGCTGGTTCAGTTGCTGTTGCTGCATCCTTTGGAGGTGACTACTCGATTGCATTTATTAGTTTAACAATCTTCTCAAACTGTAGCATTATTCTTTTTTCCCTTTACAAGGACAAAACGTACGTCTTTGGTTTGTCCACTGTGTTTGATGAAGCAGTATATAATCTGGTCATTTTTGACATGTCTTTAGATGTCCTATAAGGGTGTTTTTTTTAACTGTGATATGGCTCTTTTTCAGAAATGTCCTTACTGCTTAAGTGACTAACATTTTTAAAGGAGGAATAATACATATTGACTGAGTTCTTGGGGTAATCCTATTAAGCTTTTCTTGTTGCATGATAAAAAAAATTTCATTGCACTGAATGGTCAAATAGAATGGTTTCAAATGCAGATTTCATGGATAAATGCACAGTTATACTGGCATTTAGGATGTTATAGCATGTCATTATGTGAGCCTTTAGTTGTTTAAAGGGATTTTAATGGAAAATGTATAAGTTTTTCTTGTTATCTCTATAGTTAGCTGTTATCAACTTAAAAAGAGTCATCTATACCCATTAACAGCCACTATCCTCAAAGATCAGTAAAGCTTTTAGCAGTTTATGTTCCAATTTATGTAGAAGTCCTTTACGCACTATCATGATATTTTTAGTCTATAATTCTACTAGTATATTTTTAGTCTATAATTCTACTAGTAAAGCAGTTATGGGCTTGTTTAATAAACCTCTCATTTCTCCTTTCTCCTTTCTATTCAAGAAAGTCAAAACATTAACAAACAACTTTCCTCACTTTCCGCTTACAAAAAACCCTGAACTCCTTTTACCTTTATGTCACATCAACACATTTTTTCAACCGAAACACAAAAACCCCTCTTTAAAAGGTTTATCAAACACCACCTATGTGTTTGTCCAGAAATTATGTATACGTAAGTGATAATTTGCTTATTTGATGGAGAACTTTTTATGTCTCTTCAACCCAGCGGCTGGAGCTGGACTTACGGGGAGCAAAATGGCTAGAAGAGTTGGAGGTGTTGATGAATTTGAATTCAAAGCTATTGGGGAAAACCATAATCAAGGGGTGAGTTTTTGTAGCTTCCATTGTCTATTTTATGGTAACATGTCATTGTTCCATGAGGAATACTTTTCAATCTGTTTCAATGCGAAGACTATCTTTATGTTTCTTTCAGTATTTTATGGTCTTTCTCTGTTTCTTGTCCCCCTCTTCTCTTTCTTGTCAAACATCACTCTTATAAAATTTCTGGATTTAGAACTTCAACTCTGATTAAAATTTTCTAGCAGAGGCTTGCAGTTGAGATCTTGGTCTCAGGATTGGTGTTTGATGAGGAAGATTTTTTAAGGCCTTGGGAAGGACAAATTGATAACTTGGAAAGGTACATATATCTTTACCATCTTCGAATTCCTGACAAAACATTGTGTTTGGTTTATCACTGAAAAGGTTTAAAGTAAAATTATGAAGTCTCTTCGTTTCTGCCATTGGTTCTTTGTAAGGAGAAAAGAAAGGAAAGTGATGAGAAATATTTTGAATTTCCCGTCTGGGCTCACCTGAATTTCATTCCCAAATAGGTGGGGTTTGAAGAGATGGGCACCAAAGCAACAAATGATTTTCCTTTGTTTATTCTCTCTCCTCCCCCCCCTCCCGCCCCTTTTTTGGCATAATGAAACAAAGGAAAATAATCTAACTTCCTCCTCTCCTTTCTTTTGTCTTCTGAGAAAAGGACCAAAGATAAATGCTTATTTTCATCTCAATTTTACCATATATAAGGTGATTCTGTTGCATGTGAAGTACTTGATGCATCTTGTTGATTGTCAGTTTCTTCTCTAGTTTATTTGGAGGTTTTTCATTAATAGTGGATTGGGTAAACTAGATAGACATTTCATTGTTGAAAAGTAGAACTTCAGTTCATGCCCACTGGTCTAAAAGAGATTTATTTATTTTTTTTCATTTTCTTTCTCCTATCTCTACGCCTGTTGCCTTTAGTTGCTTCAGTTGTTATGAACTATGCTAGTATCATTTACGAGCTAATTATTGCTCATGGTGTGATAAAAAGTCTTTTAACTTTTTTTTGGAAGATATGATGTCAATGAAACAACTATCTAATGAAACTGCTATACCACCTTGTACTTTCGTTCTGTTTGCTTTGCTTCTTATGTTGATAGGTTTTTCATTTAAAGATGGCAACTTAGATGCTCAAGGTTTGTGGAGGCCAGAACAGAATTTACAAATTTGATATGTCTCATGACCTTAACAAATTTTTTAGGTATGTGGTGCAGTGGGAGTCTAAGAATCTAATTGCTGTGAGCACTGCAATTCAGGATTGGCTAACTTCAAGTAATTGATTTTGAACTTTTGGCTGCTCTTGTGATTAAGTAATTAGTAAAATAATAAGAATCATGTGTGGTGTTGACATTCCTGCTACTTGCTGTAGGTCTTGCCTTGCAGTTGATGAAGCAAGGTGCAATGATGACTGTATTAAGCACACTTTTAACAGCATTGGCTTGGCCGGCAGTGTTACTTGCAGCTACTGACTTTATAGATAGCAAATGGACAATTGCTGTAGACAGGTACTTTTTCGCTCTTAACTATAAGCGGAATGGAGCTCTTAGATGGGAAGAGAGAAAAAAACTATCAAACAGTTCCATTTTCATGTGAATTGCATGCGTGCAGAGTTGGGGGGGGGGGGGGGGGGGGGAGGGGGGTGTGCTCTATCTTTCTGCGTCTTAAATAAGAGGCACCATACTACCATAGGTTAAAGTTTGTAATGTTTACAGCTGCAATGATAAATATGGTTTTTGACTTATTGGTCTAGGAATATGTCGTGGATGAGGAGCTAGTGAGAAGACTGTAGGAATAATGTGGGTGAAACCTTGTCGAGGATTTAGAGCATACAAAGCAATGCATCTTAAGGGCAAAGGATCAAACAATGTTTTTCAGTGTTGTTTTGGACACTAGTAGAGTTTGCCGAATGGTTCAAGTATTAATCCTTTTATATCCTTATATTTTGTCATTGTCTAGATCAGACAAAGCAGGGAAGCTGCTTGCTGAAGTATTATTAAATGGATTGCAAGGCAACAGGTACTCTTCAAAACTATTGTTAATCCAATTCCTTCAATTTTTTTTTTTTTTGGAGAAACCAGTCATTTTAATTTTCTATGAATGTTTCAGGCCGGTGACACTTGTTGGTTACTCACTTGGAGCACGAGTGATTTTCAAGTGTCTTCAGTTTTTGGCTGAGACCGAACACGATGGTAACTAGTGCATTTACTCTTCATGACTGTCTTGGGTTTGCTAGAGTGATCTTAATGCTCCTCTTCTGAATACTGGCAGCTGAACTTATAGAAAGAGTTGTTCTTCTCGGAGCACCCATCTCAATCAAAGATGAGAACTGGGAAGCTGCTAGAAAGGTGATTGGATTTATTTTCCTCTCCTCATAGCACCCCCTAACAGTTTTTCCTGTTTGAGCTGTCTTTACCACATACTCTCATTGGAGGAAGTCCTCTGTCACCTCACACTGTTTTGCAGATGGTGGCTGGAAGATTTGTGAATGCGTACTCCAAAAATGATTGGACGCTTGGAGTTGCTTTCCGTGCCAGGTAAGCGTCATGGACAATGCATATCTGGTCTGCAAATTGCAGGAATTTGCAATTGATGTACTGTGGACTACTGATTAGACTATGGTCCCTATATCTCTATGTTTGGTGATCCTATCTGTCAAGTTAGTGAAGTTGGCCCAACATTATCTTGTGCACCAGTGGCTTTGGGGTAATGAACCCAATTGTTTTGTGTACATTTTTGAAGTTATACATGCATGCTAAGATGCCTTACCCTCAAAATGTTTTATATCCCCAATCTGACCAACCCATGTTAACCGACCTTAACCAAAACCTGAGTGAGTTCCTCATACTGATGCTCAAGTAGGTTCAGCCTCCACCTGAACTTCAACTTTCTTGAGATGCAGTCGCACATTTTGGCTGCTTAACCACTATTAGGATTATGGTCCTAAGAGGATGTTGGTTTGGTCTATGGTTTTGCCTGTTTACCTTTGTTGGATATCATTATCAGGAGATGAATGATCCGTTGGACATTTTAGATAACTGCCTCATTACACAAACAAAGCATGTGGAAAGCTGTGAACATTGATTAAAATCCCTGAAATATTTTGAGTGCCAGATTGTGGCGCTCCATATTTTAGTCTAAACTATAAGGGCTTGTTTGATATGCTGAATGACTTTCCATTAGGTAAATGAATAGCTATTACTTGAACTTAAAGATGGTAGAATGGAATAACTATTCCAATTTCGTAGTTTGGTGACAACGCATATGCTTTTATTGGAATTGTATCAAAATTACTAAAATACCCAAAATATATATTAAAAATAATAATAAGTGTTTTTTTTTTTTTTAAACAAAACTGGGATAAAATTCGTTGGTGGCCGACCACCATAAGCAGAACAACAGGGTGGTCCTACCACCCCAAAGCCTCCGGTGGTGGAGGTGATGGGGAAGATCGTGGCCCCCAAGAAGACTAGTAAGATCATTTGTTTAAAAATGATTTCTTGGTTTTCTTAAATGGGTCTCAACTTTTTCGTTGTTGATTGTTCTAAAGGTTTGTGGTGCTTCATCCGCGCTTTCAGTTCTTGGTCTGAATAAAACCTTTATTGCATTTTGTGATTTCACTCAGATTATCAAGATTGTGGGTCTAATTTGATCCTGAGTATTTGTTCTTTTAACAAATCATGTAGGGATTTTGTTTGCTGTTCAAGATTTGATAGGGATTTGTTCTAAAGTTTGTTTAATTTTTAGAATACATGACTTCGGTCAGGTTGTGCCAGGGTTGCCGGCCACCCGTAGAATGTTTTATGATTTTCAAGGTTTTTTTTTAAAAAAAACTTTATTTTAAATTTAGGTTTGCAGCAAAAAAAAAAAAAAAAAAAAAAAAAAAAAAAAAAAAAAAAAAAAAAAAAAAAAACTATGGTGGGTGTTTTTGGAAAACTCATTCCATTCTTTATGAAATAGCTATCCCTCTCATTGAATAGGTATTCATCTCCGTAGGGAAATTCCTAGGAATGATGTGTAACCAAACAAAAAAATGACTATTTCATAGAACTAACCATTCCATTCTAGGAGTTTATTCCACATACCAAATGAGCCCTAAAACTTTTATATTTGTCTAGTTAGTAGCCATATGGAATTTCCAGGTTAGCTCCAAAAATAGTTGTTAGGAAACCCTCGATTTTAATTTCCTCAATAAGCTGTATCAGCATATTTTGATTCTAATAAGCTATTCCCTAGTGAGCTAAAGTATAAATTTTTTTACCTCAATAAGTCCTGCTTTATTTCTATAAATTCAGTGTAGATGCCATATAGCAATTGAGTGAAGAAGAAACATAATTTTGCTTAAAGCAATTGGAGGTTGATCCCCTCGAAGAAATCGATTGGAGGTTTGATCCCCTCGAAGCAATCAATTTATCCATTTTTCTATCAATAGATCTGTTGTTAGCTACAGACTGCAGATCGATTTTGTGAAGAAGTTACTGTTGAGATCTCCCTTCCATATAAACTAACAATTATTTTTGTAACAGTTTACTTACTCAAGGATTAGCTGGAATTCAACCCATCAATATTCCTGGGATTGAGAATGTAAGGTTTTCCTTTTCTTATTTATTTGGCCATCACACTTGTGGATTACCATTACTCATTCACAATGCTCTTCTTTGCGCCCCCACCTTCCCCCCCCCCCCCCCCCCCCCCCAAATAAAATTGGTATTCTTTGGCTTTGCAGGTTGACGTAACAGATCTCATCGAAGGTCACTCTTCCTATTTATGGGCTACACAGGAAATATTGGACCAGCTTGAACTCGATACATATTATCCTGTTTTCAGGAGCACTCTTTGCAAACAATGAGGGTTTTAATTTCCAGTTCAGATTCTACTTTTGGGATTCGGCTCGGGTCCAGTTCCAGTTAGAACTGGACCTCTTGGAATTGAGACACGTGTCTTGTGTGTCTGGTTATGAGACATGTTTCAATCCCAACAGATCCAATTGGGTATTGGGATTACTCCATTTTTATTATTGCTGAAGGAATTGTAGTGTTTGTACCGAGTACCGTAGCCGGACCAAGCATGTTGGTGCAAGTCACTCTCAGCTTGGAGGTTCTCGGTTCTTTGCTATTTCATCCTCTTTTCCTTCGTTTGTGTATCCACCGAAACTACAAAAGTGTAATGTTTTAACAAACAATTGAACAAGACAAGGAATAGTGGTTCATATTTATAATACCAGCTGGGACAATAAAAATATAGTCAGTACCAAACTCCCTCTTCCAATTAATTAAATGATCGGGGAAAAAAAATTATTTTGCTTTTTTCATATATCAAACGAATTGACGTTGCCAACCCCCTCCCCTCATATTGGGGGTAGGGGTAGTACAAAAATATCACTTACATATTCTATACACACCCACCTTCTCATATAGGGTGGGATTCACATGTGATGGTCCCACTCCATGTGAGAGGGAGGTGGGTTTGTACAGAGTGTAAATTGTGTTTTTTTAGCTTTTCTCTGTTGGGGGAGAAATTTTTTTTTTTTTTTTGAGTGATAGTAAAATGTGATTGATATGATATAAAGTTAAAAAAATTTATATGGAAAAGTAAAAAAAAATTGTATTGTAGTGAGTATTTTTATTTAAATAGTAATAAAAAAATGTTGATATGATATAAAAAGTTAAAAATGTTGATATGTTTATGTTTTTTTAAAAATTTGAAAATAAGAAAAATGAAGAGGGGAGGGAATCGAGAAATTTATTTCCATCCAGTTTGGAAGAAATTTAGTGAGGAAACTTTTGAGTTTTAGGCCGGTATCAAACCCCCCGTGTGTCGGGTTTGGTTTCCTCGTTAGTCAAATCTGTATTCTTCTTCTGTTTAATACAAGCCAGCTTCAAAAAAAATAAAAAAAAAAAACATATATTTTTTATTCTTAAATGCATTTTTTAAAATGGATGCGAGCTAGTTTAAAAGACTAGTTTGTAATTGGTTTTATGATTTTAGCTATTTCTTGTTTATGTGGTAAGGTGGTCCCTCAACTTAATTTATTTTTAAAAAATAAAAAAACTTAAAAAGTAGTAGATAACTATCTTGTTACATAAACAAAATGGTAAAAAATTGTATATTTAAATGATAGTTAATCATTAATCTTCTAAAATAGATTCTTTCCACTATCTTCCAAAAGAATCTATAGCAATTAGCAAGAAAACAAAAAACTTTGTTTAAAAAATGGGGGTGAAAAGACAAATGGGGCTCTGCAGAAGCCACGTCGTTTCCAACTTTCGATTCTGCTGTGAGAGAGAGAGAGAGAGAGAGTTTTTTTTGATGAATACTGCTGAGGGAGTGAGAGAAGCATGGATGGGAGTGAAAAAGAGGGAGGAGATGAACCCCAAAGCCAAAGCGAAGTGATAGGCTCAAATCCAAAGGGAAAGTCATGCAAGGGATATCTGTACTACCACTCCGCTCTCAAATCCAAAGCTCGCAACCCTCGCTGCATCGGCATCTCTCGCACCCTCCAACAAGGTCACCGTTTTCCTATCTTAGCTTTTCTTTTCCTTTGTTCCAATCTGAATCTAATTTCTCTATGGAATTGGCTCCGATTTCACAATTATAGCTCAATTGTGTTTTTTTATTATACTCTCTATTTGAATTGCTACAATCAATCAAATAAAGCGCATTTTCACAATTTAATTATTGGCTCACAATAATAGCACTATAACATTCGGCTAATTCTATGGTCATGTTCACGAAGAATATGTGATGATCATCTATTATATGACTGATTTGTAGTTTGGAGTTTTGTTTGCTGGAAAATATTCGTCTTCTTTGAGCTAATCTTGCTTATTCGCTGCTAATCAAGTGCAAGGGAAGTTGCCGCTTTCAGTGCCGTGCAGTAACGATATTATCCTTGTATTAATGATCCCCTGTGATTTCGTAGACAAAAATGGGTTTTTAAACAAAACCGTGAAGTGTTCAAATCGCAGGCAAGGGGTGTGTTTTAAAAAATGCATGATTTAAAATGTCGAACTGCAGTTTTACCAAATCCTTAACAGCATTTTTTTAAATCGCATTTTTGTCAATTACATTTTGAAATCACTATTTTTTCTAACCGCACATTTTGAAACCACTATACCAAACAGGCACCAAGTATGACTTTTAGGGCAGAAAATTATCGATCTTGATCAGATTTGTATTTTCAAAAATCACATCGTTTTCTTGTTAATTTGAACTTGTACCATGAAATAAATTTGATGTTACCTAACATTCTGTTTAATGACCAGTACCTGGCTACATTGTTTCACAAACGGAGATTGAAGCTTCTAAAGAAGGCAGAGGTCTTACTGATTTCAATTATGCTTGTGTTGGTTACTCTGTCTACTTGGATAGAGCTGGAAATGACCCTGGGGTTGATAAGCAAGCGGAAAAAGCTGAACTGCCGGTCTGTGTTGGCCTTGAGGTTGTACTCTCTCTGTGTGTGTGTTTGTTTGTATGTGCATGTGCATTTCGGTTTGTGAATGTTGAAAGGTTAGGAGTTTAATGCAATTGATTGTTGACTTGGCCTCGTTCATTGCTATGATTAGTGGATCTGGTTACCTTTAATCTAGAATCTAGAATTTAACTCTTACAGATATGAGTTACTGCAGATTTTAGTGGACAGAAGCGTTTCTGCAGATGGACCTGCTTCTACTCCTGCTCATATTCATAATAGAGAAGGTAAGGAAAAAAATTTGGGTTTATGCTTTTTTTTATTTGGTCTTGATGAAGATCTTGGTAATATTTTGGCTACAGTTTGGCCAAGGTCTTCAAGCAATTCCTAGGTGGTTGTAATGCTGGGAATTTTTTTTTTGAAAAGAAAACACCATGCAATCATGAATGATAACAACACCAAGATCAAAACTCACCACTCAAATACAAAATTAACATATTCACAACTCAAGGAAAATCAGCATGTGATACTAAGCAAGCCCTAAGCTCATCACTCAGGGTGTGTTTGGAATAACGATTTTGTAGACAATAAATGCGATTTTAAACCAAATCGCAGAACATAAATTGTTTGGGAACTGCGTTTTTAAAAATTGCAATTTGAAAACCCAGAAAATCTGTTTTTTTCAAATTGCAGGTAAGATGATGCTTTCCTGAAAACGCAGAATTTTAAAGGCTAATTTGCGATTTTAAAGATTAAACTGCGATTTAAAAATCACTTTTTTCAAATTGCACATTTTAAAATCGTTATTTTAAATCGCACTTTTTGAAATCGCAAACTCAAACGGACCCTCAAATGGAAAATTACCTAAGAGATGCATAACGAATATGAACAAAATTCTCTTCTTGAAAGCCAAAGTTAAAATTCAAGCAAACTTAATTCTCAAATTCTCTAAAGAAAGCCCAAAACATGCCTTTTATAGGCTACAACATGAAACATTATTCTAATAACATGATATGGCAATAATAATCTTAATAACTATCTCAGACTGAACCTTCAACCAATGCATTCTGTCTGAATTCATGGATCACATGGATTTCTACAGACCCCATTCGAACGGGCATTGGGTCCGTTCGAACAAACTCTCAAAGCTTGACTTTGACAACCCATTTTGACCCTTGAAACTTTCGTGTTAGGTTGGGTGCAGTTGACCCATGGTCTAGATGGTGCTCGTGTTAAAGAAATAAATTTTATTTCGCTTATTTGCTCATACTGGTTGAGTGGTTAAATTCAAATAATGTGAGTTTTAATTAATTTTTAAATGTGGGCACTCCAAGGTTTCATATTCTCATTGTTTCAATCTCATTTTGTGTACCAATTTCTTTGAAATTGGTGGTGGAGAAGGATTGGCTTACAATCAAATCTCACCAATCAAATAAAATAAACATAATCCACTCACTTGTACAATCTACTTTAGTTTGTACAACTTCGGTAGCATCACCAGCCCGATCATAGTGCGATGAAATTGTGGAACAAACGAAGCTAGGCATTTGAGTGGCCATTTGTGTGTGGCTTTGTTACCCACGCAACCGACAGAAGTAACTCTTTTATTATTGTTATTATTATTACTACAAGGAATCCCTTCAAGGCATGGGCACTTCATGTACCCACCTCTATCAATAAACCTCAGACCCGTGTAAAACGCCCCCTCCACATGATCGGATAATACTTTAGCTTCGCCGGCGGATTGACCTTAAGGAATTGTTTACATTCAAGGGGATTCGAATTTAGACCTCATGGGATTACTATAATAGTAATACTATTACTATTACTACGAGGAACCCCTCCAAGGCAGAGGCACTTCATGTACCCACCTCTGTTAGTAAACCTTAAACCTGTGTAAAGCGCCCCCTCCACACGATCTGGTAATACTTTAGTTTTGTCGGTGGACTGATCCTAAGGAATTGTTTGCACTGAAGAGGATTTGAATCTTAGACCTCATGGGATTACCATAAAGACCAAGACCCTTACCACTTGAGCCAATCCCTTGGGGTTAATTACTTTTTCTTTTATTTGTATACTTCTTTCAGGTTAAGGTAGTCACCTTTGCAATGGTAGGCAATGGCAGTCAATATCTGGCCACCATTGCCTGCCAAGGTCAACATTGTTTGCCTTTTTCAGATTAGTTAATCTAAAATCTGCATTTTTAACCGTACTTTTTTAAGACTAAAAATGGAGGTAAAATATAATATGTGATATTTACTCAAACAGTGGCATGTTAGTCAAAAGTATTGACATAGTTCTTATTTTTAGGCTTGATCTCTTTGTTTCCGTAGTGATTCATAAGTTAACTAGCAGGAAGCATGGTTCATAATGAGTTTCTATGCTTACTAGCTATATGGAGGATAAATAATGCCATTCAGGACAGTGACGAAGCAGGGCAGTCTCTTGTTAAGGCATAATAGATAAACAATTCTTATTTTACTAGTTTCTTTACTCTTTGTAATATTTTCTCTGGTATTTTCTGGATATTATAAATGATTCTAAGATGAGAAATGTTATTTCATATTCTGTGGTACATCTCCCATCCATCTCAATTCATCTTGAAAAAAATATGGATGGGAGATGTACCACAGAATGTGAAACATAATTTCTCTGCTAATATTGCTGCAGAATGTATACGAAGTAGTGACTTACATCCTCTTTCTTGATTTGGATTTATTTTCTGTATAGACATCTGTGTCATTTTGAGAAATTCTTCAGTGATATAAGATGTCATTTTGTCACTTATTATCATCTTTTGGATCTTGGGATTTGTTTTCTAGAAGAAGTTCGTGAGTTACCTCAGCCTCGAAGACACTATCCAGCTCATTCTGTGGCGGATGATTTTCTTAGCAGGCATGCATATAATCTGATTTAATTTCAGTGTTCAATATGAACTGGGACTCATTAATTTTCTGAAAGCTGTATAGATGGGTTAACGAATTCAGCTTATCTGGTTTTTATGCAAAAGTGCAGGTTTACGAGGAATGCAAATCTGATTGCATCAGGGGTGGCCAGGAACATGCGTAAAGTGGGGAACTCCATAAAGGAGAGACTTGATGATATTCTGTACCCCTACGGAAAGCGACCAAAGTAAGATGGTCATTGAAAAAAGGAATAGAGTTCGAAAAATATCAAACCGGCAGGAATTAGCTTTATCCCAGACTTGTGCCATTCACTTTCCAGTCCTGGATTGTTTTCCTTTAGACACCCCTCCATCCCCTTTTCACAACACAAAGTTTGAGAGCTAGAAAAGGGGTTTCATTACTGGTGAAGCACAAGAGCCTCATATTTATGGATATGATTGTCTCTTTGTATCAATATTGTTGTGCCCGGGTGGGGAGTAGGGGTGTCAATGTTCTCCTGTATGATACAATAAGCTAGTCATGCTAACCAAATTGGGCCATATTGATAATGTTACAGTTCCCTGAAATGCTCTCGCTTTACAATAGAAAAGCATTAATGTCATTGTTCATTGTCTGATAATCACACCACCTATGCAGAAGGTGATCCATTTGTCTCTTGGTGCAAATTTTCTGACAGGATAGAGATAAGCTAATGTTTCTCTCCAGCAGATTGGCGAACGGATGAGGCCTTGGCCTGTTCTCTGTAGCACCAGAAGCAAAGCGTCAGTTATTCCAGGTTTTTATCTACTAGCTACAAACTTGTCTTCTTGCATGGTAACTGAACCTCGGGACACATTGTTGCAAGAGTAATGCTACTCATCATACGCCCTTCACATCGGATTATATATTGTGTTTTAAGTAGCTTTCTTTATGTTTTTGTTTGTTTGTTTGTTTGTTTTTTTTTTTTGTTTCAAAGTGATTGGTATAAGAAGCTATTTAAAACATGTTACATTGGCATGTATGAAATGAGTGTGATAAATGGCGTGAAAAGTAGCATTACTCTTGTTGCAAAGGCCAAAAGATTAGCACTGGTCGGTGGGGATGCTCGGGTGGATCTTAATCTCAGTCTTCCATGAGTTTCGAGGGTACCGGTCACTTGGATGGTGGTAGTCATCCAATTTGGAAAATCATTGTAAGGGTATTTTGAAGGCAATGTTCTTTGAGACATAGCTTTGTTAGGTCATTGTTGCGATTTCAGGTTAATCTGAAGCAGAGATATTTATCAGAATGAAAATAACACGGCACTAAGCTAGATTTCGGTTGGCGATCACCTATGCCCATGGGAAAAGGATCCTCTCTATTTCATTAAATGAAATTGATACTATCTATTTTAAATGAAATGTCAAGATTTGAAGTTGGTGCATCTAACGGTGTATATGAAGTTGATATTGACACGTTTTTTAAAATTTTAAATAATGTGAAATTATGTAAATCATTAGATGTATTAATTTTAAATCTTTACCATAAAATGGATAGCATCCATTTAATTTGAAATGGAGAGGATCTTATTCCATGTCCATGTCTAAATAATGGTGGCCCATAGCAAGGGTTGTCGACCAGCTTGGTTGTTATGGCTTAATTTTTTTAATTTAAGGTGTATAAATGTCTTTTTTCACATATCTAATAGAGGGCATAATTGACAATTTTAATCATGCATGGATCACTTGACACATTTTGTGTCCAAATTAACAGAAAATGTTAATAGTGAGAACAAACTGAAAATATTGGATAGTTTGAAGATTTTAAGGTGCATAATTGTATTTTTGCATATTTAATAGATGATTTAAAGTTGGTGGATACATAAAATCAATATTGGCACTCTTTTTTTAAAAAAATTTAAATAATATGACATAATGTATATCGTTAAATACATTAAATTAAAATTATGACTAAATAATATCCATTTCAAATATCCTTGCCAAGTTCAAAGGTTTGATTTACCTTGAGCTAAAACAACCCATTGCCATCAAATTATGATGTGACATGCAGCAAATGCTCGATAATTAATGTATGGGAATATGTTATTTTCACATTGTTTTAGTTATCAAATCTATACTAAAATACATTGGAGGTAAGTTTCATGAATGCGAGATCCACGTATGCCGTCTCATGAGTTCCACATCTTATCTTATATGTCTTGATGTACAGAATACTGTAATGTATTAGTTAGCCTCCATTACTCTAATGTATAACCTAGCTAGCCTCCAAAACATGTTTGATTGGGGTCGTGGGACACGTGAATGGAAACTTGCTAGCCTCCAAAACGTGTTTGATTGGGATCGTGGGACACGTGAATGGAAACTTGGGCCTACGCTTGAGATTCTCTTACAAATGACAGTACATTTTAGTTGTTCTCTATTTGCTTATAATTAAGCAATAACAATGCTTATAACAAATAGGGAAAATTATAGTTTAGCTTTTTAAATTATCAAATGTTCTACGTTTAGTCTCACAAACTGTCAATACTCTGATTTCGACCCTCAAAACTACTAAAATCTTTGAAAAATATCATATTTGGCGAAATATTCCTATATTACCCATGTTACGTGTCATTTGTCAATTAATTAATTTTTTTTTTTTTTAAAAAAAAGTAAAAACTAAAAAAAAAAAGTAAACTAAAAAAACTTAATTTTTTTTTTTCCAAAAAAAAAAGGAAAATGGGGTGGGCTTGCGAGCCACCCCTAGGGCTCGGGGGGTGGCACGTGGCCACCCTTGGGGCCGGGGGTGGCTTTCGGGCCACCCCAAGTGGATTTTGGGGTGGCCCGAAATCCACACCTAGGGGGTCGGTGGGTGGTGCACAGCCATCCCCCTCCCCAAGCGGCAATCACCCCAAAACACCATATTTTTTATATATTTTTTCTTAAATAAAAATAAAAATAAAATTTTAGTTTTTAATTTTTTTTTTATTACTTTTATTGAAAAATAACACGTCGCAGAGGTAATATGTAGATATTTTGTAAAATGAGACATTTTTTAAAGGTTTTGGCAGTTTAGGGGGCCGGAGTTAAGAGTGTTGGCAGTTTGTGGGACTAGATGCAAAACATATGGTAATTTGAAGGGTTAAAATGATATTTTCCCCGACAAATATTTGCCTACCAAAGTTTTTATACCTGAAAAATGCACAAAATCTCTGTTATTAGTTTTTTTTTTCTTCACAATTATTGTTAGTTTTTTCATTGACAAGAATGGATTTCCTAAAATATTAATTAATAGTATCTTTTTAACTGCAGCCTTAACAACAAAATTTCCCTCCAAATTTTCTGCTTCGAATAAGGTTAATTTCGAGGATAAATGAACTGAGGTCAGGAAACCTAAGAAAGGTAAAGAGATCGTGTCAATCCTTGTGGCTCTAGGAACAAAGGGTTCATCTCAGCTTTTGGAATGAGCTAATTATGATCTCCCAGGTCTTGGTCGAGCCTTTTCCTCCTCCTTCATCATGGGTGAAGTTTCGGTTGGGTTGGATCGAAAAAAAAAATTGAATTAGGTTGAAATAAGTTTTATGAATCGAGTGAAAATGAAAAGGTAAAATTATAAATAAAAATGGGCAAGTGTTATTGCTTATTTTTATTATATTAGAATTAAAAAAAATATATCAAAAATATGAAGAAGATCTAAGGCACTTGCTTCGGTTTTTGGAGATATGGACGGTACAAAGGGTCTTTCTTAAGAAATTCTTAAACCGCAGGCCCCATTTCCATAAGTTCTTGCCAAATGGGGGAGGCGACGTGAAGGACAAAGTCGGACAAATTTTTTTTACAAATCAGTTTGTAAGAAATTTTATATAAATTATATTTAATGGCAGAGCCAAGCCCTAAGATTTTTTTAAAATAAAAATAATAATAATAATAATAAAATTTATTCATAATTTTTATTTTTTTTAGTTTTGCCTCCCAATTTTTTATTTATTCATTTATCATTAAATTAACATGTGTTAAAAAAAATATTTTTATATTTTATATTATGTATATATTATATCTTAAATACATTTTAATTTTATAGATTGAATTAAGAAAAAAGTAATGATTATCACAATTTTTACACAATTTTAACTTCTTCTTTTTTATAATTAATTATTAGATTTGTTTTTTTTTTATGTAAGTCATAAATATTCGATGCTCGATATTTTTAAAAAGAAATTGTTAAAATTTTTATAAAAGTTGTGAAAAAAAATACTTAAAAAGAAAAAGAAAAAGAAAACAACAACATTTCGGTTGAGTTAACTGCTGGATCCACGCTGCAGCTGCTTTATACTCATTCTGAAGCAAGCCTTTCTTTCTCTTCTTCTGTTGGGCGCAAAACATTGAGCGTCAACCATTTCGTTCGAAAAAGAAATTCCTTGGAAAGAAGCGACGACGCGAAATCGTTTCGCCAACTTCTCTGATCTCGAGAAAGATGAGCAATGCCCTTTAACTGTTACGAGGATAAGATCGTCAACGTCCAAAACGAGGACAAGCCTATTCCTGTTTTGTCTCGTCCTGAAAATCTCTCTGTAGCAGTCTTCCTCGATCGTCAATAGGAGTAGAGGTACGTAGTAGTGCCTTTCAAATTAAATGTTCCTTGGATAGCCCTAATTTTTTTTTCTCCGATTTTCATCCTTATTCTCCGTTTGGTTTTCGAGAAAATTTGGTTAGAAAATAATGGAATAGTGTCGTACGCGTCTGGTTCATTGTTTTACTTGTACTTTTTTCGACGAATCTCTTTAATTGTAGCGTGTCGTTTTTTGGGGAGAAGATTTGATTTCTGTGGCGGAATTGGTGGATTTTTTAGGGCTTGGATTGTTTTCGAGCAATTTGGGGATTTTGTTTGCGGAATCGAATGGCCGCTGCTGCGGCTTGTAGGCGGTGGGGACAATTGGAAACCAAGCTGGGGATAACCGGATTTAGAGGGTTTGCTTCAACTTCAATATGCGATCCGTTATCGGCTTCTTTGGCTTCGGTTTTTCCATATAGGCATCTGCATTGTAGGCAAATTTCTCAGCTTGTGCAATCGAATGGAAAGCGGTTGTTTCTCGTTGACACATTAGCCCTAGTAATTTCTTTGCTCTTTCTTAACCTTTTTTTTTTCTTTTTTTTTTTTTAATATTGGGTGCTATTAATCTTTGTTTGCTTGCCGAGAAAATGCATTGGGGTGTGAATGGAAATGATATAAAGTTGTATGGTTTTTGTTGCTTTGCATTTTGGGAATATGAAAAAGAGCATAGGTGACTGCTTTCTCTGTTGCATTTACTTAGTATTGCAAAAGAATAATGCATGAAACTATACTTTATCCCACTATTATGCCACTATGCTGATGTGGCATTGCCAATCAGTCATTGTTAAAAAAAAATCCCAATGGTTGATTCACATTGCAACATAGTAGGATAAAAGTGTGGTGTATAGCATTACTCTACCAATAGAGTTACAATTTTGAAAATAATGGAAATGGGAATTGGATGGCAGCTTAATTTATTTCTTGCCCTATTGTTTAAGAGTTAGAAAATGACAGTGCTGCATACTTTCTAGGTTAGGAAATTAGAGGGACAAGGCGTGCCATCAAACCAAGCCGAGGCTATAACAGCTGCCATAACCGAGGTTTTGAATGACAGCTTGGAAAATGTGTCTCATTCATTTGTTTCAAAGGGAGAGATGCAGAAGGTATTTTTTTCTCCATGGTAGTTAACTCCTACGTGTGTTTTTGCATTCGTCAATTAATTAATGTAAGATGGTTTCTAAATGAAGTATTTAAGTCTATGCGGTCACAATTGCCGTCTCTTTTTTTTTTTTTGTTTCCTCTTTAATTCTAACTTCCTACTTGGTGTCTGTTTATGTCTGTAGATTGAAATGATTCAAGATTCCAATCTGTCCAAATTCCAATCCGAAGTCCAAAGCTCACAGGTATCGACTAGTTTTAAGACTTTACATTTTGGGCTTCAATAGAATAGTTTGACCATTTCTTTTCCCCCTCTTGTCTGAAAAAAAAAAAAACTAATGTTCATTTAGTGAGGTTCAACGAAATACTTCTGAGATGAATATGGAATGTCTTGATCATGGGCAGCTGGAGATTTTGGATGTTGCTTGTAGATCCTAAACAATGTTTATGATGGCCATAAACACTAATTTCTGGACACATCAAACAACCTTTATAGTAGTCATGATTTTATTCTTGAGATTTGTGTGGTTCGTATGTATGCGTGTCCGTAGAAGTCAATCCACATAGCATCTGTTCTGTGTCTTGGCTTCTGTGAAGAATTGAACATCATGAATCTTGAGGTTCTTTGTCTGATTTTGGGATCACAATCCAGGAGTAGGTCAAACAAAGAGGATTTCCTATATATTGCTGGTTCAAGCGACATTTTAATTGCTTAAAACGGGGAATTTAGGTTGAGTGAACTCCACTCCTTTTCTGGGTGAGGTTGGAGATTAAATCAACACCGAGGATCACAATTAGGCTGTAGATACGGTTGAATTCACTGTCCTTGAAACTGACGTGGCATTTAGAAAGCCTGTACTTTTTTTATTTCCTTTCTACATATATCTATAAATCAATGGTGATTCACTTCCTCTCATTGGCTTCAGCATCTAAGAATTTCTCCAGTTTTGTGATTTTAGATGAACATGGTATTAGTCTGAAGAATGTTGAAAGATAATATATAATGTTTCCTTGTTACCCCTCTAAACAGTTCTTGAGAACACAGTTTAAAAATTTGGAAATTCAGTTCCTTTTGCTTGATTTTGTTGATAAATTATCTTATTGAAATCCTAATTATGAGAAAGATGTACTCTTATTGAAGTTTTCCCTGAATGATTCTGTTGATAATTTCTCTGAACAACGTATAATGCAGGGACACCATTTTTCTTTGTTGCAACATGAGACCGAAAAGCTTCGGAATGATATAGAAAAGATGCGAAGTGAATTGAGGTCTGATTTATATAGTTACTGTGCAATTGATTTCTGTCTGCCACCATGTGAATATTTTGTTTGTTCTTTCTTTATCTTCATTGAGCAAATATGACACAGGTATGAAATCGACAAAGTCACTGCTGGGCAGCGGTTGGATTTGAATCTTGAAAGGGGGTAAGGAAAATGACATACCTAAATTTCTTATGTTCTGAGCATTAAGAACCTCTAAGTTAGTTTAATTTTTGTTGCTTTCAGTGTTATATTCTTTGTCAATACTAGTGCAGGAGGATACGTGATGAGCTAGCAAATCAGAATGCTGAAACTAATAACCTCACAAATAAACTTGATCGGGTAAGTGATGCAAGTTAAATTGAGAAATGTGTTATGAATTCCACATTGTCAAGGTATACTTGGGTTGTAGGCTTTATAAGTCTTGAGCAAATCTTTTCCTTTAAGGTGCCTTTTGTGAAAGAGTAAGGCTCAATGAACTTTATTATGGTATCAGAGCTTCAGGGCCTTGGACAATATTGGGCATTCCCTTCCGTTGTACACGTGTTTGGACAATAGTGTCACACGTGAGGGGGAGTGTTAAGAGTCTCACATTGCCAAGGTATACTTGGGTTGTGAACTTTATAAGCCTTGAGCAAACTTCTTCTCTTAAGGTGTCTTTTGTAGAAGAGTAAGATTCAATGAACTTTATTAAAATGATTTGAGCTTGGTTGATTAACATTTTGGTAATTGTTTCTGATTTTATATTTATTGTATAATATCAGGAAATCCACGCTTTAAGGGCCCAATTGGAAGCAGCAAAATATGACGTGATAAAATACTGCATAGGTACTCTTGTTTCCATCTCTGCTGTTGGCCTTGCTGTACTCCGCATCTTGATGTAAACGTGTTGTATTGTTTTGGAAATTAATGGGGACAACTCAAAAACGAGAAAAGAATAGTCCATTCTTTTGAAGATGTTATTTGTTTGAAAAGAAGGAATAGAACTAGAGAAGCAAGAAAAAATTGGACAAGTGTTAGTGGGGCTCAAGAAAGCATTTCCCATATAGCTGTACTGACTTCTTTTCTTGGCCAATTCTTTTGGTGTTCTTCCATGAAATTATTTGCTTAACTTGTTTGTGCCAGAAGCAATAACTTGATGGAAAATTTTGATTTGTGGAATTATTTGCATATTCAAGAAAAAACCACCAGGTCTAATAGGCTTGGTGATTGTTAGCTTAGCACAACATGATTTAGGCTACTAAGATTGAGATGAGAGTTGCAGAGAATCCTTAGTCGGTTAAGGTCCAGCTATTTGTTTCATGTAATATAGTGCATGTAGTTTGAAATAATTGAAACAGCTAATATAACAAGGGGAAGTGCTTGTTTTTGAATTTGCATGTTTATTTGCTGCTGATCATTAGTGGCATTCGATGGCAGAGTTTTTAACCATAACCTCATCTTTATAGAGTTGTTATAGCTTCTAGTCAATATCATGTACATATATTCTCCTCCTCTTCTTCTTTTTCCTTTTTAGCTTGGCGTGTATGTCACTGGTTTAGTGATTAGAAAATCGTGTATGTGTATTTATACTTTACGAGTGTATCATCCCAAATTAATTTTCTATGGGGTTAATCGAAATGGGCAGTTTAGGGACAGGACAGCCCTTCTAAAACCTTGAATAGGAAGGAACCTTTCTATTTCACTTGAAAGGTTCATCTCCATTTCATAGTTAAGATTTTATTTTATCATGTATATAAGGCTATTTATTTATTTATTTTTATTTTGTTTTTATGAATAACTATTCGGTAAATATCTTGTCGTTCTATTTAAAAATTTTAAATGATACAATATCGTATACACCGTTAAATGAAACAAAATAAAATCAAAAACATGAAATAACTCATTTCTATTGTAAGTGAAATGGAGAAAATCTTTGTCCCTCAAACCTGTGCTTATGCATGTTGTGCAAGTTATGACTTCTTTGTAGGAATGGCCCTGATGTAGTGATATGCCCAAGTTATAGTTTTGGGTTAGCAATATTTGGTGAAAAAGAAATGTTATATATCACATTTTATCTCACCATTTTGATGTGGTAGTCTCTCTCTCTCTCTATATATATATATATTGATCGAGGGGTTATTACACCATGTCACATCAGCACAATAGATAAAAATAAGATAAATGTATGGACTTAAGGCCGTAATCAAGTTGAGCCGAGTATTAAATATTAAAGAATCTAATATCAAGTTTATATGTTTATCTTATGGTGTATATATATATATATATATACACTGCACACCACACATACACATCTATATGAAGCAATGGCGAACCTATATGGGGCCCAGGGGGTCCCCCCAACCCCCAAAATTTTTCTAAAAAAAAAAATAAAAAAAAATAATAATAATAAAATTTTGCCTTTTGTTTTGTTTATTTTTTTTTAGTTTTGCCCCTCAAATTTTATTTCTTTCAATTTGGCCCTCCCATATTTGGGAGGCTGGGTCCGCCACTGATATGAAACTCGTAGGTACAATAATTCATACTATATTTATACATTACAAAGAGAAATCATTTATGTTTTTAAATACTTAATATGTTCTCATTACAAAATTAAAAAAAATATTATAAAAAAAAATAGATAAATAAAATTATACGAGTCGGATTGGGTTTATACGAGTTCGGTTCGTTTAATAAATGAACCCAAATTTTTGTTCAAGCTGTGTTCATTTAATAAATGAACTAATCTTAAGCCGAGCTTGAGCCTGAGCCTAAGCCTATTCGAACGTTGCTGTAGTACCTAAGGTGTTGTACTTGTGTAATACCTATAATCTGGAATGTTCCTTTAAATGAATAGTCTAGATTTTGTAACGTTTGTCCTTCATTTATACAAAATAGAGCGAATTCGGCTATCCATCATTTGTAGAAATGGTTTGTTTGGATTTGCGATTTTCAAAAGTGTGATTTAAAAATAGAGATTTTAAAGCAAGATTTTTAAAAATGCAATTAAGCGTTTGACAAAATCGCAATTTGATCTTTAAATCACATTTTAGCCTTTAAAAAAAAAAAAGCACACCCTTACCTACAGTTTGGAAACGCAAATTTTTTACGTTTTCAAATCCCAATTTTTTTTTTAAAAAAACGCAAATGCAAATGATCTATTTATTGAGATTCGGTTTAAAATTACACTTTTTGTCTACGCAGCCAAACACACTTAAAATCTAACCAAAAAGAAAATTGATTTGAATATTGAGACCAAAAGTAAACTGAATTGAATTAGGCTACGAAAGAATCAAGCCGTGAATGGCTAATTTCGCAATTCTTCGCAGGGTTCAAGAGGCTGGAAAAGCGTGGAGTTGTTTTACAGGCATGGTCTATGAAAATCTGGCTAAAACAATCGAAAGACGACAAAGACAAGACCAATTCTAGCAAACAGCGAAGTGTCGGTTCCACATATACATATGTTTCCAATTGAATTTGGCAGATCTTTGGACCCATGGCACCATGGTTGTTCAACTCTTCTAGAAGACAAATGATATTTGCACAGATTTTTTTATACATATTATGTACATCCACACTTATATTTGGTGGGAGACTTATGTATGTGAAACCCATCTCATATATATATATATGGGGCTAACAACTAGTGTTTAATCCTGATCCATAACTGCGCACAATAATATTGACTATTGTGCGCAGTTATGGATCTGGATTTCAAGTCCGGTGTAAAAGCATGGTTAAAAGGTCAAGCCCATTTTTGATAGACAATGACTAATCTTTAGTGTGTGTGTATATATATATATATATATATATATATATATATGTTTTAAGAAAAAAATTATAAAAGAGGGAGACCATGCCCTCGGACTCCTGATTTTGAGATATTTTGTTGTTTGGATTACTAACCATTCGAATAGTAAATGTAAAAGAGTTTTTATGTAATTTCATCTGTCCGAATAGGTTTTAAGCCACTTTTTAAACAAATAAATTTCATAAATGCTTTCTCCCATTTATTGTTAGTTGAGATCTCAATCACCAATTCCATTGATGATTGTGGGTATCTTAATTTTGTATATTTCAATCTTCTGCGGGACGCCATGTTAGGCATATCTTCGTTGTGCTTAACATACAAAACACACAATTAGTAGAGCTTTCCTTGTGAGTAATAATTTAAAAATAAAAAAATTAAAAATTAAAAAAATTAAAAAAAAAAAAAAAAGAAGAAGAAAAAAAAAAAAAAAAAAAAAAAAAAAAAAAAAGAAAGAAAGAAAGAAAGAAAAGAAGCACTGGTTGAATAACCAGGTTTTGAATTTAGCAATGAAAGACAACGTCCTTTCAGCAGCCAATCTGGACTCTAGCCCAATCCCATCATCCCCAAACTTGCTTTTATGCTTAATAATATGTATATAATATTTTCCTTGTATTGCTTGGGCCGCGGTGGCGAAATAATAATTCTCGTTTTTATCATGTGCGAGCACTCGAGAAGTCAAACGAATCCAAGGTTCTTGAAAGGATTCATTGCGGCTTCACCACTTTACATGCCCCTTTCCCACTCAATCTCAAAGAGGTGGTCACCCCCTCGGCAGTGGCGGACCCAGCCTTGCAAATATGAGAGGGTCAAATTGAAAGAAAAAAAAATTGGAGGGGCAAACCTAAAAAAGTAAACAAAATTAAGGACAAAATTTTATTTATTTTAGAATTTTTTTATTTTTTTGAGAAAAATTCTGGGGGTTGGGGGGGGGCCAAGCCCCCCTAGCCCCCATGTAGGTCTGCCATTGCCCTCCGGGCACACACCATCTCAAACGGCTCATAGCTACTTTCGAAGGTTCGGGAGTGACAATCTGCCTTGAGAATTTGAGGGTCGGTGTGATCAATCTCGAGGATTTAAGGGTTGGTGTGATCAATCTCGAAGGTTTGAAAATAGCCAGCCGGTTTCGATGGTTCAAGAGGTGATGCGACCACTTCCGATGATTTGCGACCGATCATCTCTTTATACCCTTCTTAAAAGTGGTCAAACCATTCCAATTAACTATACTCACGTGGTGGCCAACCACTCCAATCATCTCTTTGAAGCGGTCGAACACCCTTTCAAAGGATGAAATAGTTGTAAATCATCCATTTACTTTATTTTTTATTCTTTGTTTTCTTAGTCTACGGAAAAAAGGTGAAACCTTGCATCTCATGTGATTAGCATAACTCCAGCAGGAAATTCTACAATATTTGAGTTTGGATAAATGGATGCCAAAAATCTAACTTGATGTTCAAAAGGGTGGGTCCTATTCAAGGCAAAGCATCGACACTAGAACATCATAATCAAACATGGGAGTGGGACATCGGCTCTACCTCAAGCTGATGTTATTCATACATCAAGTTGTCGAAATATGAAGATAAAAATAAATAAAAAAATAAAATCCTCTGCCAGACATACATATCACAAATCAATGATATCATATCCAACTGCCTTCCTTTTTATCCTCATCACTAAATTGAAAGAAAACTATCAAAAGGCCGCACGTCCCCTTCACACGTACCATATCTTTCTCATCCCCCACCTAAACTTAACTTTAAGCTTCCATCCATATCTCTAGCTCCCTCAACCCCCCCAACGTTTCATTGGAGGAACCAAATGTGAATGAAGAGACAAATCTATTTCTAATAAGGTCAAACCTCATTTTTAAACTTAAAAGATACATATATTTATTTAACTTAATAGAATTTTTTTTAAAGAAAAAAATTGAGAGTCAAGGGAGGCCATGGCCCACCAAGGCCTTTCCATCACTTTCTTTTTCTCTCCAATGTTAAGTTTGCCCAACACCGCGTACTCGAGGTCAGGTGAGCTCAACACTAGGACTATGTAGAATAGGTGGGCATGATAATTTATTGTTAGAGAATATATTTTTCATATAATTGTGATTGGATATGGTTGGAAAATATATGAGATTATATAATTGATCGATTGTAATCAAATCATAATGGAATACATTTAACTCTAATTTGATTTAATCTTCTTTTATACTTTTTTTTTTTTTTGTATTTTCTTTGATAAATAAGGATCATTTGTATTGTAAATTTATCAAGAGAAATAAGAGTATAATATAATTTTTTGAACTTTATCGTATAGATGTAAATTATAGACCGAACCGCATAAATTTTTTTTATCTTTTATTTATTTTTATTTCGTTTTATCTTTATTTTTTTTATTTGATTATCTATTCTTATTTCTTATATAAGCTGTTAAAAGTCGACTGGCCTAATTGTAGTGTACGTGGATTCTCGTACGCCAAACATTGAGTTGGTCGGTGCCGTGGCTGATCCTTAGCTAATGGGTTGTCCTGTCTTATTCACTGCTGATCATTTGCTATGTCCAACCCTTGAAAGCAAAAAAAGTTGAATAAATAAAGTGAAAGTAATATTGTACACGCCATTGAGGGATGAGCTAACATAGTCCAAAAGAGCTGGTTTAGAAAATAGTGCATGGTGCCCGATGGTGGCCTCAAATCTTTGCAATATTTTCAGAGCTATCGAAGAAAATGGCTAATGATATTTACAATTGTATAGACGTTCACATTAGCTGTGGGATTTATGTATTGTCTTATATATATGCATAAATTTCACGTCCAATGTGTATGTAGTATAAATAACACTTGTTGAAGAAAATAAGGATAATTGTTTGTGTAAATTTTCAGAAGCTAACGAGAGTAGAGAGTGCTGCCGAAGCTCAATTTGATTTTTTTCTTTTTAAATGAGTTAGTGTTGGGATTGTTTGCGTGCCTATTATAGATTCCTACGACGTACATGTCCCATAAAACAAAAACACCATATGCTATCACCATCCCTCGCATGTAAGAATTACTTTTTTATGTTTTGAGTTATTTCTTAATTAATATATATATTTGTTTGAAAAAGAAAAAAGAAAAAAGAAAAAAACAGATAAGAAAGACTCATACAAACATAGCAAATTTAAGTATTAAAAAAGAGGAAGATCGAAGATCGAAAAAGAAATCACAAAAGCTATATCATTAAATATAAGCTTTTGTTTTGATTATTCGAAATAAGAATTCCTTTTGATTAATGGAATAAAAGAGGGTGCTATACACAAGAGTAGAAGAGATCTCAAATCCTCTCAATTTGGTTTCTTCACAGTTATTTTCGTCGGTTCTTCGTAAATACAGTAAAATTCCAAAAGAGAAAAGGAGGGGCGGCCATGCAAATTCGCCTTTAGTTTTCTTTCGTTGCTCTATACAATTCATTATGCAAATCTCCCAAAGCACACAAAAGCACACCAACCCACTAACTCATCTTCTTAGACGAGTGGACAGACAACGCGCTTACTTGGCACCGCAACGAGCCGAGTCGCCCTCGGCGCGGTGAGTCCGAACACATCGTTCATGTCCAGCTCACTGGGCTTCATGCCGTCCGGTAACTCCCATGTGAAACAGTGGAGCAGGTGAGCCACGGCCTGGTCCAACGCGTACAGCCCGAGTTGCATGCCAGGGCAGGACCTCCGACCCGACCCGAATGGTATGAACTCGAAATTGCTACCTTTGAAGTCAGGCACGTTCTCCCTGAGAAACCTCGAGGGCTTGAAAGTGTCTGGATCATCCCACGAGTTGGCGTCCCGGCCAATGGCCCACGCGTTGATCATCACGCGCGACTTCGCCGGAATTCGGTAGCCAGCGACCTCCGCGTCCTCGGCGGTCTCGTGGAGGAGCAGAGGGATCGGTGGGTGGAGGCGTAGAGTCTCCTTCAGTGCGCATTTCAAGTAGGTTAGCTTCTCAAAGTCGCTCTCTTCCACGCGCCGGTCGAGACCCACCACTTCGGCGAGCTCTTGTTGCACCCTCTTCAGCTCCTCTGGGGTTCTCATCATCTCCGCCATGACCCATTCTATCGCTGACGCCACCGTCTCCGTCCCCCCAAACATCACGTCCTGCAATGCAACAATACTGCACGTTATATATAAATTAATTTTAGTCGGTGAAACTACTATCCATTATTTTTTATGATTCCGACAAAAATATGTAAATGTTTTTAATGTTGTTCTATTGATTTGGAGAAGATTAAGACATCATCTATATATACAATAAAAAAATTGGTAAAAGAAGTGAAAACATCATTCATATATATATATATATACAAAACACAAACTATTCAGTATACTTTTAATTTAACGGCATGTTTGAGTAATACACTTTTTTATTATATTTTATTAATTTTAAAAAATATATTTGAATTATTTTGTTAAATTTAAATTTTACTCAAATTTTATTTAATTATTTTTAATTTTATCTCAAATTTTTTAAACTATTCAAACAAAAATTATTCAGTATTCGTAATTTTAATCGCACACCCAAACTGCCTTAATTTTCAAAATTGAATTCATTTTTCCCGAATTTGTTTTGTACTAATCATAATTAATCTTATCGTTTTATGTCAAGGTATGACCCATTATTACTTTATTGACCATTAGCTGTTTTCGCGGCTGAGTTGATAAGATGACAAAAGTTACTCAGTAATGTACTTTGTTTGTTTGGCCTTTCGAAGATTAAAAAATAATTATTTTTAAATAAAATTGCAAAAGTCTGTTGATTCAATTTTGAAGAGTGCTATCAGTCTTTCCACCATGTGAGTTTTATATACAATTTTGATAGAATTAAAAGACTGTGATTTAAAAATATGTGAAAGAATAGTGTACGATAAGGACATTCAAAATTTTTAAATTGACTTGCATGTTTAAAAGTATGTACTTTTACTATGTATTTTTAATAGAAAAATGATTTCTTTCTTCTCTGATTTTTATCTTATTATTTACTTTTTCAAAATTATTGTTAGATATATGTGAAAGTTCACTTGTATCCCACATAAAACCTTACAAATTCAATGATGATTTTAAAAAATAAAAGAGTGTGAGAAGAATTATGAAAGAATAAAAATGACTCTTGCACAACAGTTGTGTATGGTCTTAAAGATATTGGGTGGGTTCCATATGGTAGGTTCTACCACATGGGTCCCACGTAGGACCCATCTCATGTCTCCAAAGTAATGCACAACTGTTGTTTACAAATCACTCATCTGAAAGAATATACAGCATTAAAAGACTGATTTAAAAGTATATGTGAGATTTATGTATGGTAAAAGAGAAATGATTAGTTTCATCAATCTCTTAGTCCTCCTCACATTTTTCTACTTTTCAAAATTATCATTACATATGTGAGGTCTAATCGTGAAGCACACATGGACCCTACTTTTTTAAAAGAGAAAAAAAAAAAAAAAAATGGAGAAATGATCCCTACACTCATTTCTCACAACAGTCCCACAACAAGCTGACGTGGCTGGTAATATTTTATTATTTTTTTTGTTTTCTTTTCTTTTCTTTTTGTAAAAAAATAATAGAATATTACCAGCCACATCAGCTTGTTGTGGGGCTGTTGTGAGAAATGAGTGTATGAATCATTTCTAAAAAAATGAAATGGTTTGTTTGGTAAAAGTTGTTGAGTTGAATTTCTTTTTAGCGGTAATGATTGATGTGATATAAAGTGAAAATAATTTATATGAAAATGTAAAAAAGTTTTGTATTGTAGTGAATTTTGTTATTTGAATAATAAAAAAAAATTATTAATGTAATATAAAAAATAAAAATAAAATTAGAATCTTTCCAAGTTAATTATTTTTTTTTAAGAAAAGTAAAAATAAATGAAGGGAATAGTATGTACGTTACCGAACACCCCCTTTATCCTTAAGAATCGTATCGGATCAGATATCAACAGGACTAAATAAGGTTAGATTTTGGAGTTACTATAGTTTGTTGTTTGTTGTGTTCTTATCTATTAAGAAATATTTGTCATTTTTAGAGGCTGATTTTGTGAAAAAATTATGTCTTTCTCCGAAACGGATGTGCACGTGTAACCAAAGAGAGGAAAAGTGCGATCCTGTGAATTTTCTTACCATGATAATGGCTTTGATGTTATCTCTGGTGAGTCTGATGGAGTCATCGGAGTCGCCGACTTTTGCTTCATCGCTGTAAAAAGCTAACAAGTCATCCACCATATCAGTCTCACCTTCAATAACGGAGCCATGATTTTTCTGCCTCTTCGCCATGTGATCGTCGATGATCGTGTCGATGAACCCGTCCAGTGACTGGCGAGCCTTGGGGAGCCTCGTGTAGAGCCCCTGTGGGTCAACCCAGCTGAGCCAAGGAATGAAATCCGCGATATTGAAAGCGCCAAAAAGCTTTGAGAATTCCTGTAGTATCCCAATAAACTCGTCCTGGCCATCATGAGAGGACGTCCCAAAAGCGGCCCTGTAGATTATGTTCTTCGTCAGCGAAAACACCAGCTCGCCGATGTTCACCGGCTTCCCGATGTTGGCGGCTACCTCTCGAACAATCAAGTCGACCTCGTCTCGCACCGACTCCCACGACTCGGCTCGTTTGCGGCTGAACAGCTTCATGACGCAGAGCTTGCGCATCTGGCGCCAGAAGGGACCGTAGTGAGCGAAGGCCATGTCAGCACGGTCGTAGGTGAGGTAGCTGATGGCTATGGTGGCCGGACGGTTGGAGAAGATGTTGTCTTGGACCTGAAGGACCTGGCGCGCCACGTCAGGGCTTGATACGGCCACCATGTGTAAGTAACCTATGCGGAGGTGAAGGATCCCGCCGTACTGTTTAGCCAGCTTGGCTAGCCCACGGTGGGTTAACTGGTCCATCATCCCCATGTTTCCGATGATTGGTAACCCTCGAGGCCCTGGTGGATATGGCAGCCTTTGGCGAATACGAAAAGCTATGCCCAACAAGAACAGTAAGGGGATGATAAAGAAGGCCGCCATGTGCAAAGGTTGCAAGGCTTGTAGGAGAGAATCCATGGCTCTCGTGTGTTGTTGAGAAATGCAACTCTAAATGTTGCTGGGTTGGGTAAGATATTATGGGGCCTTATATACTAGTTGTTGTACCTCCTTGGGGGCAAGCTGCTCTCGTTATAATAGAAATAGTAGTGTTATTTTGGTCACTCTAATAATAATTTTTTTAAAAAAAAAAAAAAACCAAATTGGTGCTAATTAATAATATTTTTATTTGTCAATTATGTACTATGTAGTAGGGCTACCCAATTAGTCCTTGAACAATGACTTATTTTCTTCATTTCACACACCAGTGACTCAGGTTGGAGATTGGGCGCTTTATATTGTTTGTCTTCTAATTCTTGTTGATAGGATGAAAAGTATATATACAAGCATGCTTATACGTACACGCGTACATACGAAACTCCCATACTCGTATATTATACAATTCCCATTTATACAAAGAAGTTAGTTGGTGATGTAATCCGATATTTTTTATTCAATTTTAAGATCCAATCGATTTGTATATCTCGGGGTTCGGGCGAGAGTCTCTAGGGTAATGGCCGAGGAGTAAACTTTGGTTGCAGCCCCGTCAAACGAGTTGTTACCAAGACACATTTTAGTGAATTTAAACGTATAATGAAAGAATTTTAAGATAGAATCATGATCCTAGCTTTGACCGATTGTCATCCAATTAATTTGGATGACAAAATCTATTTTAAGATTTTGCGGTTTGTTTGAATTTTTCATCTTAATATTTTGTAATATTTCCTTCTTAGTTTCCATATTTATGTGCTCTAGACCGTTGCTATAAAAGACCAATAAATGTATTGAGAAAATGTCTTTGGATAAAGAAATATTGAAATCAAAGAAATTACGACCTAGCTAGCTGCTTATTTTCTTTCTATCTTTCGCTTCCGCTACATCATAATTAAGAAAATGAAGAAAACTAGTTCTAGCGGCTTAGAAAAATTGTTTGAATTGAATTTTTTACTTCAACTAAATATGAAATGGTTAATTTGCTAGTTAATGAAGCTGCGACCCAGATCGTGCTTATTTTCTTGAATCTCTTCTCTTATGGCAGGCAGCTCATACGTACGTACTTGATAAAAACCCACAGATTTGGTAGATTCGGACATGACATGTTGTTATCATGAAAAAGGGCAATGAATATGGGAAACAAAGGCATGATATATATATATATATATATATATATATATATATATATATATATGATTTACAGTTTTGGGGAGACATGTGAATATATGATCACGACCATTATCCCCACTAATTCCATACATGCCCATTCGCTATCATTGAGCTTTTTAGCTAATGCTTTTAAATTTATTTTTTTTTTTTATAAAAAAAAAAAAAAAAAATTGTTGTGATATAAGATAAATATAATTGTAGTTTTAAGGATTTTGTATTTTGAATTGTTTGTTAATTTTTTTATTTTGTATTTTTTTTTTAAAAAAAAAAAAACAAAGAAACACGAAAGAACGTTAACAAAGAAAATTTATTTGTTTAAAAATAGGACGTGAACAAATGACTTTCATACATCCCCTAAATTGTACCTAGCTAAACTAGACCCCAATAACATAAACAATATCATACAATTAGACTTGGTTTCGATTTTATCATTAATTTGGTAGATAGGAACCTTCAATTAGAAAAAGAAGAAGAAGAAAAAAAGAAGGGAGGGATATATTTTGATTCCATTGAATTGGACTAGCGTCTTGTCCCTTTGTTATAGCTTGTTTTGTTTGGTTTGGTTCGAAACTTTTTCAATATTCTAATTGGGTTTTATTCAAAAACTTGAAAACCTACGCCTAAACCGAATAAAATCCGGATTTAAATATTCAAATGTCATAATTATTTCAATCATTATTAACATTAATTTTTATAACACCAATCATTATACACAACTTTTCATACAATCCAATCATTTCATACCATTAAAAAACATTTTTTTCCAATTTAAAAAATTCAACACACAAACACAAATTTAAAAAGAATCTAAATTTTATTCAACATTTAAACACATTTTCATTGCCTCGAAATCTGCAAACAGATTAAGGGTACGTTTGAGATTGCGATTTTGTAGACAATAAGTACGATTTTAAACCAAATCGCATAACATAAATCGTTTGGGAACTGGGTTTTTAAAAATTGCGATTTGAAAACGCAGAAAATCTGTTTTTTCAAATCGCAGATAAGATGGTGCTTTTTTGAAAACGCAGAATTTTAAAGGCTAATTTGCGATTTTAAATGCTAAACTGCGATTTTGTCAAACGCTTAACTGAGTTTTTAAAAATCACTTTTTTCAAATCGCACATTTTAAAAAACGGATTTTTAAAATGTGCGATTTTAAAAATCGCATAACATAAATCGTTTGGGAACTGGGTTTTTAAAAATTGCGATTTGAAAACGCAGAAAATCTGTTTTTTCAAATCGCAGATAAGATGGTGCTTTTTTGAAAACGCAGAATTTTAAAGGCTAATTTGCGATTTTAAATGCTAAACTGCGATTTTGTCAAACGCTTAACTGAGTTTTTAAAAATCACTTTTTTCAAATCGCACATTTTAAAAATCTGTTTTTTAAAATGTGCGATTTGAAAAAAGTAATTTTAAATTGCACTTTTTGAAATCTCAAACCCAAACGAACCCTAAGAATATTATTCTTATTCAAAAAAATCAACACCCAAATAAATTCACTTGTTGTGAAACTCAAAAAACCTCTTTCATGAGATTATGTACCTAACAGAGTAGTGAGTTGTTAATTTTAAAAATAATAAAAAGTAATGATGTGATATAAAGTAAAAAGAATTTATATAGAAAAGTGAAAAAAATTTGAATGTTTTGATATTAATTGTTATTGAAAAAATGTGAAAAAAGTGAGAAAAATAATGGGAATAGTGCATAGCACTATCGTGTTCTGTTCTGGCCATTGCCAAACAAGGCATTTGTTTGGCAAATACTTGTACATAATAGAGTGATGAGTTGTTAATTTTAGAATTAGTAAAAAGTGATGATGTGATATAAAGTAAATTTTTTTATTTGAATAATAATAAAAAATTATTGATCTAATATAAAAAATGAAAAAAGTAAGAATGTTTTGATGTTGATTGTTATTGAAAAATATGAAAAAGTAAAATAAAAAAGTACATAAATAATACTTAAACACTACTTTGTCCATGGCATGCATTTGCCAAACAAGGTCATTGTAATATTGTATTGATATTGGGCTTGTTTGGCAAGAGAATTAAAATTCTCTCTCCCCCTCTTCACTAATTTAAAAAATAAACAATTTCAAAACATTCTAATTTTATATCACATCAATAATTTTTTTTTTATTATTTAAATAAATAAATTCACCACAATACAAATTTCTTTTATTTTTTTATATAATTTTTTTTTAACTTCATATCACATTTATCACTCTAACTCCCACCGCTACTGATTCACTTTCCCTTACCATCAAGGCCATCAATATTGGATATCGATTTAGATTTCGTTTTGCCACGTGAACAAGCAAGTTTCAATCCCATGTGACATCTGCCAGGGCCCAGGAATTCAGACCCAATTGCCCTAGAAGATGGTACTAGTTTTTTTTTTTTTTTTTTTTTTTTATGTAGATATATGGTACTAGTTTTCAATAGAAACAGTTTTGTCATTGTCCTTTGAACAGGTCGGCAGCTGCTACCTACTTCTTTTTCATTGTCATCAATGTATAGTCAGGAATGTGAACGATTTGGTGCCTGACCTTAATACTTTTTCCGATCCAGTCTCTGTTGTGGTTAGACACTAGAACCGCTGATGGCTTCATCTCACCTTCTTTTTTTTTTTTTTTTTTTTTTTTCCTATTTCCTATTATTATTATTTTGTCCTATATACTTTCAGCATAAAATAATACTTAATCTCCAAGATAAGACCTAGATTGCGTGTTTTAGCATCACTATAACGTCATAGTAACATCCTCAGCTCTTGTCTCAACTGATGAGTGATAGATATTTCCGCACTTATTTTTCCTTATTCCATTGAGAGTGATTGCAACGTTTAATAGATTAAATGTAATTAGCAAAATTCAAAGCCCGAGGGTAATTGCAGCATTTAATATATTAAATTGCTTTCGGTACCTGCTTGAATAGGAAAACAATTGAGATCTAATGGACCGCCTGATGACCATGGAACATCCCAGGGAGTTGTCATGTCCTGTCAGCATTATTAAGTACGTGGAACCTCTGATTACAGAGCTAGCCCGCTGGTTCACAAAATATATGATTAATTAAGAGAACAAAAACTCAATCGTAGCCGTCTATATCTCCAGCTAAAATTTTGATACAAACTATTGGCTGAATTTATTCTTCAAACTCCCGTTACAAGGGAAGTGTATTCTTTGGTTAGGATTGCGCTGAAGGAGACATTTAGGATCGTAATATACTATTATATTTTGTAGTTGATGTTCACTTAATCTACTCGATCTGTTGATACTGACCCAATAGGTCAACAATGGTGGGTATTTCTATTTTTGGTTGCTTCACTCATTTATTAGGTATTCAATGACGTTACGTTAACGTATTCTGTTAACTGACCCGGTAAGCAATAGTAGGTATTTTTCTTTGGAATATAAATTTTCTACAAATCTGTTTGTAAGAAATTTTTTACAACTCACATATAAGGTTGACATGTGTCTCTTGGCATGTAAAAATCACATGTTATTTAAATAGTATGTGCTTCTTGCATGCTTTTTTAATAGTATTAATAAATTAAAAAAAAAAAAAACATGTAATTCTCACATTTTTAAAGGACACGTGTCCTTTTATATGTGGGTTATATGAAATTTCTGTCATTTTCTTTGGACATATATTTCCTACAAACTGGTAGGAAATTTCATACAACCCACGTATAAAAGTGTCATGTATCATTTAAACGTGTTTTTTTTTAATTAATTCTATTAAAAAAAGCATGTGAAAAGCACATACTATTAAACCAACATGTGTTTCTCACATGCCAATGGACACATGTCAATATTATATGTAGCTTGTGTGAAATTTCTTACAAACCGATTTGTAAGAAATTTCTGTCATCTTTTTTTTTTTTTTTGTGACTTCACTCATTTGTTAGGTATTCAATGACTTAACGTTTTATTCATACATAGTACGTATCAAGAGATTTTAATCCATCTTATAAGTCACCCCTTCTATTACTTGATTACAAAGTTATAACACATTCGATCATATACTCGATGTGAACCTGTCTTTATACTAAATGATACAAACTTCACGTAAAACTCACAATTAAAAATCGGCTTAATTGCAAAAGAAATGGGTGTCCAAAAACTTACATATACATGCATGATTGAAATTGAACCAGAGCCATATAAACACTTAATTAATTAGGATCATAACAAATTAACAATATGCGGTTACTGCATGCGTTGTTCATGCGTCAATTGTAGGAACATGGCTGATGGCCCACAAATAAAATTCCATTGGTGTCTTATCACACCCACAAAATTCGGCAACATCTCATGCTGACTTCCATAGTTGCGTTTTCATACCGCTGCTGCCACTATCTATCTTTCTTTCTTTTTTTTTATTTATATATATATATATATATATATATATATATATATATATATATATATATATATATATATATATATATATATATTTTAAGTTACACCATAAAAGTTTAGTATTTTCCACCAAGAAATCATTTACCAATCTATAAAAGATTTATCATGTTTTATGTTATTTTCCAGTGTAGACCCTTTATTATCTTTATTCCAATATTATATTCAAACCATCACTTAGATTATATAGTGAAATTCCATCTCTAATCTCATTTCATATTTTATAATTAATTCCATTTATCCTTTTATGATACTTTTATTTGTCTTAGTGTTTCACTGAGGAAAAAAAAAAATGCTAATGGGAGGAAAGAGACCAGCCTTTTCATTGTAGTCCGATCACTCGATTAAAACAGAACGACCATCAGGTCTCATTCTATGGCTAATCTGGTTTGTCTTAGTGTTTCACTGAGGAAAAAAAAAAATGCTAATGGGAGGAAAGAGACCAGCCTTTTCATTGTAGTCCGATCACTCGATTAAAACAGAACGACCATCAGGTCTCATTCTATGGCTAATCTGGTGTTCATAAGATTGCCAATCTTAATACGAGTCGCGAATTAATAAATATTAGAGTTCACAGCACGTGCGCAATAAAAATATTAATTAAAAAAAGAATAAGAAGTAAAAATTAATTTCACGTGGTTTGGTACGTAAAACTGCCTACACCTAGAAGCAGCAATAATGATGGTAATTTTTCACTAGAATAAAAAAAGAAGATACAATGAACCTATCCCTTGTATCTCTTTACCTTAAATTCTTCTGGGACACGCACGTGGATGTACTATTGAGATGAGCTTTAGACTCATAATTCTTGAAGGATATACAATTCCTACAAAATCTATTTAATATTTCTAACCCTAAAATTATTAGGTCCATGTTTTATGTTTATTAATAAAGTTTTTGTTTTTTGTTTTCAAAATAAATAAATTAACAAGTGTCCTCAAGAGGTAGCTCAATCGATTCGAATCCCTCTTCCTCTCTCTTGTGTCGACATGTCCAAAAAAAAAAAAAAATAAGTAACTTAAAATACAAAACACTTATCAAAATACAAAATGCTTTTTATAAATCTATGTTCTTTCCTTGTTATAGAATTATTTTGACAAAATAAATGCTTAATTTTGAAAATTATTATTAAAAAAGAAAAATAGAGGGGTGACCGCATAGATTGGGTGGCCACGTGGACCCGACCATTTTTTTTTTTTTTTCTCTTCTTAATTTTGTACTTTTTACATAAAAAATTATTTTGTGTGGAAAAAAAAATTACTTTTCTATCGCATCTACCACATTTTCAAACTAAAAATACAAAATAGATTAACAAAGATTTTGACCAGCGTAGGTAGGAAAATCTGAGACTAAGACCACAAGCATCGGAGACCATTTCTAGTTTATTTAATCAGTGGTTTGGTTTCCTTTGTACATAGAGAGCAAGTTATTCCTAAACCTTAATTTGGGGGTTAATGTCTCCTTTACCTAAAGGATATGAAGTGGGTTTCATGTGAGATTCATGTGATGTGACCTATTTATGTAAGAGATTTTTATACAACAATTACACAATTATTACGCACGAATCATGTCTCTAATTTAAGTTAGGTGTAACTATTATGCATAAATCATATTTCTAATTTGGGTCAGTTTTTTTTCGAGAAGATGGTATCCAGATTTGGTAAGGTCAAAAAAAATAAAATAAAAAAATAATATCAGTGGTTGTGGTTTCTTACAATTGATGGTTTGGTTTGGTACTGTTGACAGGTACCTTCTTTCTGGCTATATATATATATATATATATATATATAGCTTATCAAGTTATCAACAACGGGCCCCCAAAGAAAGCGAACAAATAAATATGGCCATAACTTCTCGTGGAAACATCTATCAGGTTCCGGGCTATGCTATAGCTCCTCTAAAATTGAAATGGTCAAAGACTCGAAGCTGCAGCCGGTGGACGAGAGGGCTTTTTCGGTGGGATTAAAAATCTGTTTGTTAATATTTCTTTTCTTTTATTTATTTAAAATAAACATTAGTAAATAATTCAAAATATAAAATACTTAAAACTATTTTTACATTTGTGACACATTAGAATAATTTTTCAAACATAAACCAACTTCTAAAATACATTAGCAAACGGATTGTTTGTTTTATTTGACATATTTCAGGTCAGGCTTGTTAACGTTTTTATTTTCTGCTCAAAACATGTAGTTAACAAGTTTCGTTAGAATCTGGCAGGCTGAATTCCGGCGCAATTACCCAAATTTGGCACTTCGGTCAATTACACCGAAATCTAGCACAACTGCCTAATTCTGACAACATTTGCTAGATTACAGCTATCAACTAACCAAAATCTAGCACAATGATCGGCATCTGGCTAGTGTTGCCAAATTTGGCGATGATAGACGGAATCTACCACGGTGACTGGATCTCAAAATCTAGGGACCTCTAATAACAAATTTGGACTATCAACAAACTCCAATGGCCGATGATGACGGATTCCACAAACGTACGTACAAAAATGAGAAGTTTCAATTCAAAATATGGTTTTTAAAACCGTAATCATTTAAAAAAAAAATAAAAAGATTTTTTTCAATCAAACTGAAAATGATTAATTTTCATTGACTATTATTTTGGATTATACCAAATACCAAAAAATAATATATATATATATATATATATATATATATATATATATATATATATATATATATATATCTTACACTCAAACAAACACACCATAAGAAAATTAAAACCCCAAAATGAGGGTAGTTAATGTGAAAGCTGGCCGCAAAATTTGACAATTGAAATAATAGACATATTGGAAAGTCAAAAGTTAATTTAGGAAATGTATATATATATATATATATATATATTCAGTTCATTAAGCAGCTATTGACATTTCCTGAATTAACTTTTGACTTTCCAATAAGAATTCTTATTCTTATTCTCTCTTCCTTAAAATAAAAGAAAAATACAAAATCAGTACTTATGATTTTACTAAAAACTCTCTAAAAAAAAAAAAAAAAAAAAAAAAAAAAAAACATAAATAGATCTCTGAATGCGTTTTTTTTGTTAGCAAATTAGATGGAATTTGTTGATGTCATATCACTACTAATAAATTTTGCAACACATATTCTTTAGAATATATTTAAATAAATATAAAAATAAAAACAAATGACAAAAAATAGAAAAACAAAGAAGAAAAAATAAAATTTGGTTCGACCACTCTTCTAACAAAATGAAGGCCGCCAAACCACCCAAAGCTTTGGCCTTTGGCTAAAGTTAGCAAATCTCATTCCCACTTTAATGCTGCTGACTTTGGGACTGTGTCATTCTAATGTTGTGAATCGTGATAACATGCATGGACCACCCATGTGCACTTTTCTTAGCCATGGACCACCCATGCATGTGCAATAAATGTACATTCCTATTTAAAATTCCATCTAATTTATTAACAGAAAACACGCGTTAAAATATTTATTTGCATTTTTTGTTTAACTCCACAAGTTTTTAATCGCTTTTTAAATTTTATTGAGCTATTTGCAACTCAATGAAATCTTATGAATTGATTATACAATTTTTTTTTTTTCTTAATTTTTAGGTTGAAAGATGCGAGATGAAGATCCTTTCCATTTTTCAAGTGAAATGAAGATGAATTATTTTATGGTATAATTTTTTTTTTTTTTAATTATTTTATGGTTTAAAGTAGTTTCACATATTTAACATTGTAGATGGTAAAATTCAAAATTTTTGTAGTCATCGTTTAATAAAATGGGTTGATTCCTTTAGGATTCGAATAAGACTTTCCTGTGATAATTTTTGTTAGAATATATCTAAAATATACTTTATTTTTGTATTTTTTTTTTCATTATTTATGTATTACTTATTAAAAACAAAAAAGTCAACGCGAACTAGGCATTTGGGTTTTGGACAATAAATGTGTAGAGCCATAAATCATGACACAGGCGGAATAAGATCCGATCAAGGATCCTGTTTCGACACGTACAGGCATAACGTTAGTGCTTACCGAAGCTTAAATCCTATGAAATCTCAGGTGTGACTTCTACGACGAGAATTACGTTATATTGTCGTGTTTGAAACACGTGTCCGAGAGAGTTTCATCTTCATAAATGTACAGAACAAAAATGAAGTTGGACAAATGCAATTTTTTCTTACTTTTTCATGTGGGATAGGTTTTTATACAGAAATTGTTAAAGGCCAATGAGCCTAACTCACCCCTTCCAAAGACTTTTTGTTAAAGACTAATAAGCTTAATTCACCCTCAAAGGACGCATTAAGATATGAGGGATACTTATGGGCCATGGTTTATAAAGCTCACAAGACAAGAATCTTTTGACAATGTGAAACTCTTTAACATATATACCCCTTCACGTATGGCATTATGGCTAAACAGGGATGGAGGGAGAGGAGCTGGCAAGGCCATGCCCCCCACCCCCCCCGCCCCCTCAATTTCCTAAATATATATATATATATATATATATATATATATATATAAAAGGTGGAAAAGAAAATTTCTAAAAATAAAAAATAAAAATAAAAGGTAAAAAATAAAAATTTAGTTTACTTGGCCCCTACCAATTTTTTTTTTTTGGGGCCATTGGCCTCTACCCATAAGAACTTCTGGCTCCGTCCCTGTGGCCAAACACGTGGACCAATAGGGGGAGTTGCCCAATAACCCAATGAACCCGGCGCTCTGATACCATGTTAAAGACCAATGAACCTAACTCACTCTCAAAAGACGTCTTGAGAGAGGAATAATCGATGTACATGGTTTATAAAGTCTACAAGACAAAGATCTTTTGGCAATGTGAGACTCTTCGACAAAAATATTATATAACACATTTTTATCGTATAATTATTTACAATGTTGATGTGACAGTTTCAACTAACTGTTGGATAAATATATTGACTCTTTGAAAATTTACATTTTTTTTTCTTCATATAGAACTTCAAATTCTTGTTCTTCAAGAAATTTGAACATTTTCTTCCCACCATTTCCTTTTGCTAGGGCATTGAGAAGCTAGCATAATAATGCCCTTGTTCATTACAAATATGAAATATCACTAATAGGTTTTTCTCTTAGTTGTGTAATCCTCATTCATTCTTTCTTTGTTCTAAAATACTGTTCCAAGAGGCTTACATATTGTTTGCCATTGCTTGAAAAGTATCACCATTATTGAAAGGAAAGTACAAAAGAATAATGTCGGTTAAGCCGTTGTAGCAAGTTGCTGGCCTTGCAATTTAAATCGCAATCTTGGACCTTGACATGCAAATTAACTATTAAGTTACTTAGAATTAAGAGGATACTTATTTGCAGCTTTATCTCCATATTCATTCCTGAAAACTATAACCCAATGACTCCAGCTTGGTCCAGAAAACATCAATTCTTCTTGCGTGAGAGGATGGTAAGGATGTGGATTCTCAAACCTCCTTAATTTAACACGTTGAAACTGGGAATTAATACAAAAGAAGAAAAAAAACAAAAAACAAAAAGAGAAAGGTGGCTGGCCAATTATGCGACATGGCACGTACAGGATGTATTAAAAAAAGTTCTGTCGCATTAATTAATTGGTCTGATGTAATATATCCCTAATTAATTAGATAATACGTGGATGGAGTGGCTTATTTGAAACTAAATTAAGGATAACTTAAGAACTTAATTGTGAAAATTAAAAACCCAAAAATCAAATAAAAATAAGAAATTATCTTTCTAATATATATATATTTTTAAAATCAATCAATAAATCTTTAGGATAAGACATACATGTGAGTCTTACATATTAAATAATTAATTTTTTTAAAAAAATATGTACACAAAATGTAAAAAATAAAAAAATTACGTGTATAATGTCTCAATAAAAATGATCCCATGAAAAACTGAGTAATTAAATTAAATGATTTTTTATTTTTTTTCCAAAAAAGAACGAAGGCTAGGGGTGAAATCATTTAATTTTGTCGGCCGGTGGTTGCTCGATCGAGTACCATTAATCCAATGCTTTGTAAGATGGGAACCTAATTTAATCCCCATGTGGGGCTTACTTATATATATATATATATATATATATATATATATTGCCGATAAGATAAGAAGCTAGTGGTCGCCATGAGATCTTCGGCACAATTTTTAAATATTTATTAAGTTATCCTTCGTGTTTGTGGGAATTATTAATGTAAATGAGACAAAATATAGAAAACACCCACGGTGGAGTAGTATTTGGAGATTGAGAGAGAGCGTCAACTTGCCACTAATACTATAGTATATATAACGGCTTACGTGTGACGGTTTAAAATTTACGTTGCAACTTGTGTAACCTTTTTGTAGTTTGTACTTGTAGGTGGATTAGGTAAACGAGTGAGTAATCTGGCGCAGCATTAGGTCATGATCAAAATCTGCTAGTAATTAAGCCATAATTTGTCACCACACCCGACTAGAGCTGTAATTTGGTGTCACCACACCCGACTAGATAGAGCTGTAATTTGGTGTCAGGATTGGTCAAGGTTGTACCCCGGCCCATTAGCGGACGACAAATAGCGAAGATCGTACCCTGTCATTGGATACTCCACATAATTGAGGAACATACATTCGACCATTTCAGGTATAATCACGTATAATTCTCTTTGCCAATTTAAACATCAAAGATATTTTTCACCGGCACTTTTGGCAAGTGTTCGAGTGTACGTATTTACTCGTTGCAAACGTCCGTTGGCCGCCTAGTCTCACCGTGCGATCAACATCATCATCAGCATATATATATCACGGTTTCGATCTCCTTGATTTGTTTCAGCTTAATGACTCAAATGTCAAGGACGTGTTTGGATCTGTCCTCTAGTTGTTTCTTCTTAATTAGAATTAGATTGACACTCCAAAAAAAATGAAAGAGTGTGATGGACTTAATTAACCTTGAAGAAACTAACTTATCTCATTATTTTTTAAAAGATAAATTGATGTTGATCAGGTTTATCGTCATGGATAAGAAGCAAAAAAGTACGTACAAAACCAAAAAAGACAACAATCAAGTATATATACCAGCTGCTGATATAGCTAGCTAGGTCAAAGTTTGAGACTAGAAACCAAACTTTAATTTTTACCTCAGCATACGATGTAAAGTAAGACAATGCATGCATGGGTCAATAATCTTTGGTCGGTTCAGTCTAACATAGTTGTTGTAAAATTAGGCCAGCGAGGGGAGATGTCATTGTTGGATCAGGTGGTAAGGCTATTTTGAGCTCTGTTTGATAATGGGAAGATTCAATGGCCTTTCCCATTATTATAAAATGTCTTTGGCCCCCTGCCTAGTCTCTTAATACATTTAACAAAGTAGACGGTCGGCATGCACGTTTATAATTAATTTTATGTTGACGAAAAGAAGCCTCGTCAAACCTGGTAGATTCGTACACCAAATTAAATCTGTCTCTGTGGGCCGGGTACAAGAACAACCTTATTTATTTTAAAAAAAAAAAGAAAGGTCAGAGCACGAGTTCTAACTGCTGACAAAAAGAATGATTTTTTATTCTTCCTCCAGATCGAGGAAGAATGTGTCTATAGACAATGCCTTTTAATTTGGAATTCGCATCTTAATTAATTACCTGGAATCATGCATGTGCATCTTGTGTATATATATATAACACGCTTAATGATTAACAAAGGTTGTTGATCGATCAATAAATTAAGTTGCCTAGCATATTTGTTCGACAGGATCGAAGCTAATTAACTTATTATGGCCAGGTACTATTTGTTGGCACCGACATCTAATTAAGGGCCGCTGTAACTAGTTTTGTTGGCAGTTTTTCCAATGGCTTTAATTTCTTCACTAACGAAGATCTCATCGGGGTTGAGATTGGACTGCTATCAAGATTGAAGTTTCTTTTTTAGTCTTTTTATATTTGGATTATGTAATTTCTTGTGTTTCGTACGTTTATGTTATTTTTGTTGTATTTCTAGCTACTCATTTGTTATTATTATTATTTTTATTTTTTTAAAAAAAAAACATCATGAGTACTAGCTTGATCATCCAGAGAACATGTCTGATCGATCTAGTGATGGCGAGGTCTTACTGAATATACGGCCGGAAAAGAGCCAAACATAAGTGGATGAGTATTATTAGCTCGATCTCTTCGTTCCCACTATCAATATTTGGTGAACATATATGATATATACAACATCGATCGACAGGATATATATATATATATATATATATATACACCCGTACAACCGAGTGCTGCTAGAGTGATGTGAACCCACTAGCTAGTAACAAGAAACAAAGAAGGATAAATCGAGATTGGTTGTAGAAGAAAATCTAAACCTTTAGGTTTGTAAAGGAAACATAGACCTTTGAGTTTATAGAGGAAAGTTAGACCTTTTGATAAGGTTTAAAGATAATAATCAATTATTCTTTAGAGTAATGCATAATTCACTACCACCTAAATATACAACTTTTCACTATCTTGTCTATGTGGAAAGGTGGTCCCTCACCTTAATTTATTTTTAAAAAATAAAAAAATTCAAAAAGTAGTGGGGGGACCACCTTGCCACATAGGCATGTGGCAAGGTGGTAAAAGGTTGTATATTTAGGTGGCATTGAATCATTATTCTATTCTTTATTATTAATAGTTTCATCTTTAAATGGAAGAACAGTAGGCTACTGATCACATGAGAGACCATTTAGGTCATGACTTTTAGAACTAAGACTGTGACTTTGGCAAGGAAAGAATCTGAATTAGAGAGTTATTCGTTGTTGAACTAGAAAATCTATGGAGATATTATAAGACACCAAATAATTATGATTATATCATAGAGGTATTACAAATTTTATTATAAGTACTTAAAAATTGAAATGGCAATTTATGTAACACTTTCCATGTCGACCCCTAAATAACTACTAGAAATACTACAAATTTCACTACAATTCTTCAACAAACTAAAGTGGCATCTTACATGGCAATTGCGCGCTACATCAGCAACTTAAAAATTTAACTTGTTAAGTTGTTGACATGCTAAAAACCATATGCACAACGTTCATATGTAAAGAGTTTGTTGTAAAATTTTTAGTGTCATAAGCAATGTTCCAACCACTAAAATGTGGACTATTCGAACACGTGGCAGTACGTGTTAAAAAAAAACAGAGAGAGATGTGGGTACTACTGAATTAACGAAAGTAAAAAATAAAAATTGTATGGAAATGACCAAATTCTTAAACAGTAAGGGGAATATGAATCTATTTCTTAGACTAATATTACCTCACACTTATATACTAAGTTTTGCAATAATTCTGTCAGAATATAATGTGCAAATTGCAAATTTTGAACACTGTTCTAAACAAGAAATTCTGTATAAGTATAAAAGAAGAAGTGAAGAAAAAGTATTTATCAAATTTACTGAAAGTTTTATGTTATAGAATTGCAGAAGCAGTTTACTACTGTTGAAATGACAGTTTCTAAATTCTGACCGTTAAATGAAAATATTCGAATGAAAAATATGTCTGTTAAAATAGCAGTTGTACACAAAAAATAAAATAAAATGCGCAAGTAAATAATAAGCTCGTGGCTCGTGCGAGTATGCCATGATGTGTAAGTGTTAAGTGCATCTAGAGTGATTACGCAACTTGCGTGCGATTTGCCCAGTCAAATACAACTAGCATGTGTGGACCCAAAATTTATTCTAGAATAAAAGTTAAATAAACTCTTATAAAGCATACATAAATCTCACAGCTTTTCAATGTAGGAAAAGAGTAACATAAAAAATAGAAAGAACTGAAATTTTGAAATTGGAGGAAACTTTAATTTTCATGAAATAACCGTATTACAGATTGACATGACATTTTACGTAGCATTAATTATCAAGATAAAGTGTTGAATGATACATCATACTTATTTTCATAAAATGTGGACGGCCATGTGGCAACAATTACCAACATATACCTCACGCAAAATGTGGCATCCGTTTCGCACCTAAACATTATTTAATTGGAAAAAAGAAAGAAAGAAAGAAGAAATTAAAGTGAACCTAAACACACTTGGAATAGATTAGAGAGCAAGTTAAGTGTATTAGGCCTATTCATGATTTTGCTTTCAGACAATAAAGAAAGTAGAAACCTTTCAAAATGTATCCCAAAGTCTTGGTTTTCAAGTTCATAGCTAATCCAGTTTCTTTCCCTAATGAAATAGGCCTTAATTTCATCCCTCTTTGTGGTTAAGCATGCATGCCAATGAGCACAGCTTTCGTGCGTGAGGCATCATCATTCATCAAGCAGCTCCCTCTCCCATCTCCAGGGATCGACAATTGGAGGAAATATATATATAATCTCAAATTGCTTGATGCTATGGAAGTTTTTATATGCAAATTAAAAGGAAAGAAAGATTGGTAAGCCATTTACATCATGTACGTGTCATCATCTGTGTATGAGACAGCAACGCTTGTACTTATCTTTTTGGAATCTAATGATAAGGACACCCGTTCAATTATATATTGAAAAAATAGTCATAAATAGAGATGAATCTTTACTTGTGGCATAGCGCATAGCGAGCCAAAGCCGCCTCTTACTTCACGTATGGTCACTCTGACCTCACCAAGAACATGTTGGCATTCATCGATGGCATGCAGCCATTTGCTTATTCTGTAGTGCCTCCTCAATGCTTTCATCATCATGATTGGAGCAGCCTACATATGCTTGTGTTGGTTCTATTTGCTTTGCCTTTTCAATCGTGTGGCCGCGCGGAGGTGTTGAATGGTGGGAATTAAGAACATGCATGTCACACTTCAGATAAACTTCTTTTTGTTTTTTCGGAATTCATTTTCTGATTGGAAACTGATCCCCATCTTTGGCTGGAGCTCACTATGATCATCAGGAGGAATTTAAATTCATTTCTTTACGAATTAAATTTATTAGGAGAAAAAAGGATTCTTATTTAATCTATGATAATTTTAAAAGGTGAAAAAAAATAATAAAATTAATGTATGCAACTGAAATTTTAAAGCATTAATCTATAAAAATAATAATAATAATTCAAGCATTGATAATGTTGTAAAATATTGGTTCACAATTAAATTTCCGCTTTTCCAGTGATCATAACACATCCCATCTACTCTGTCATTGGCGTTGAAGCAAGTCAATGAGTCTCCATTTTCACTAGCATACATAACCAACCCCTCCGTGTCTCATTATTCAACGAATTACTCAAAAGACCTAACTATTAACTACTTTGTGTATAGGACGAGGTGGTCCTTATCTAACTTTAAAATTTTTTATCTTAGAAAAAAAAAAAAAAAATACAAAACAAAACAAAACAAAGGTAAAAGTAAAAGTTGTTGCGTGAACAAATTAAGATAGTTAGGAGTTAACTTAAAGTAACAATGTATCATATTTTTTTTTATTTAGGGGAATTTTTTTTAATTTTTTGCATTCTTGCAACATTTATTTGTTGTCTTTTCCACTTCACTCCTTTAGTCTAAAGCTGATTAGGTGGCATTAAACCACATAAATTGATAAAAATTAGTTACAAATCAATCTAATAAAATGATATGTATTCTTAAAATATGTGAAAAACGGACAGAAATTAACTACAAACTGATTTGTAACAATTATATACAAATCAGTTTAATAAAATAATATGCGTCGTCTCTTAGCATATCAAAAACGCATCATCTTTTAATTAGTAATAAGTGCTTCTGCATGATCACATGTATATTTTTAATAGTATTAATGAAAAAGCATGTGTATGGCTCTTACTGATTCTAAAGTGATCCATTTATTTTTGTTGTGAAGGATCTTGTCACAAGGCCACCTACCACATATTTAGGACTTGAAGTGGGTGGGTAGGAAGATCTGGTCTATTATTGCCCAACGCCCACTTTGTCTGTACATTTACAAAGAGGGTAGAACAGGGGTTTACGATAGCGGGCTATCTTCCTCCTAAGGCTCTGTGACTAGTGGGTCAGTTTATTTTGCTCTTTTTGAGCCATACGGCCCAAGCCTGCTACCCAATCCTGTCACAATTATACGGAATTCCATGAAATCTCCCATGTAGTATCTTTGTGGTTAAGCCCGGAGGTTTCAATGAGGTTTATTTGTTCGAACAGTTTTTGAACTACCTAAGTATCTGCTTGAAAAGGTGGGCTCTATTGGTGGCCTGAAAGTTATCATATTTGAGTACGTTTCTTTGTTCCCCTCCCTTGCTCAAGAGCAAGGCTAGAAATTTTTCTTGTGTCTCTCCAATAATAATGTGGTTTTTAAAATTACGATTAATAGGTTTGTGATTGATCACGTACTATTGAATTTTGATCAAATGATGATTTTAAAATCCACTTCATTTTTTAAGAGACATAAGAGTAACTTCTAGAATTACTTCAAACTCAAGACTGACCCGTTATTTATTATTATTATTCTTTGTGTTAATCAACATGAAAATGAATTAGTTGCCAATGATTCGTTTGTATCCACGAGAGAGTGAAGAGTAAATTAATAGGCCTAAATCATATGGAAGAATTCTTTAATCTAGGCCTCTCAATTTGAGCCCTTTAGAGTTTTACGGTAACTTCCCTCGTCGGAGCCATAAAATTTCTAGAATAGGATTATCTCCATTTCATTAAATTTATTATCAGTCAAGATTTTGTCTTGTTGAATTTAACAGCATTCATGATGTCACGAAATTTAAAATTTAGAATAACATAACATATATTTCATTATATCTGTAAAATATTATCTGAATCACGAGGATCCAAAATCTCAAACCTAATAGCTAGAGATGGCTTAGTTGATAAAAAAAAAAAAATTTAAGTGGAAAGTTTGTGTGCATGTGTAAGAGAGATCTGAAGAGCCCAAAAAAAAAAAAAAAAAAAAAAAAAGAGCAAGAGGTAGCTTGTAGATCAAATGAGGATTTCCTCACATGTACGTAGAAATGATGACATGAACGGGCAGCTAGCCGTTGTGATCAAGAACCTTATCTGGATTGCACTATAAGCAAGTTAGAAACCCACAACAATAGCAGCAGCTTCTCCACCACTATCTTCTCAACTCAATTGAAAATTGTCTCTTAGCTTCCATGTTCTTGATCACATGGCCAGCACTTGCCTCCTTCGTCCATTCTCATTCGTCAAGCAAAAGGAATCTCCCCACCACATCATGTCGTAGTATGATATATTTAGGCTGCCCCATAGCTAGGTAGGTAGCCATAGTAAGCTTTGAAGAGACTACTAGTTTGCTTTTTGATCAGCAGACAAAGGATAAGCAACTTGATCGATAATGGTATAAAATTAACAAAACTATATATGAGCTGATTTAATTAGGTTGGAATAGAGATATCGGGTGTCACACCCTAGAAAGTTAGTCTCATATGAGGAGTTGTTGAACTATAAAGATGTCAAATCTCACATTGGTTCCTTGTAAATTCGAATTCCCAGTAATTTTCTATTAAGATTGCTAACAATTTGAGCAGCAAATGTGATAGAGTTTTTACAGGGACTACCTGCTAGAGCAAGGGGCGTGTTGTCCGATACCTGCTCGAGCAGGTGGACCGCATAGAAGCTCTTTTACATTTGCTATCTAAATTGCTGATAATCCGAACATCAAAATTGTTGGAAATCTTTATTCGGTTCTTACTATGTGACATTGAACTTTATAAGTGATTCTAAAAAGCTCGTAAGAGCACATATATGACTAGTGATTTCTTTAGGCTTTTAAAGTGTGCCACCTTAAGAAAATGGACGAGACAAGCGAAATGTTGCACACATTTTTAATTGCACATTTTTTATATGATGAATGAGAAAATTAATATTGAATTTTGGATAAATTATGGTTGAATTTTAAGTCCAATTGTAATTTTTATTGTTAGGTCAAATAGTCAAATAGGGTGCTTTTAAGAGTATGAGATTATGAGAGTAAAAATGAGAGTACGTAGCATTAGGGCTCTCCAAATGTGCGTTAGTAATAGAAATTGGAGGGTGGAGAGTGGGGACAAATTGCACCGCTATCCCATCATCTATTGATTCTATTTCTCTCTTTTTTGCAGCTTTTGGGTATGAATTTGGTTTGAAGAATGCTAAGCAACTAAACACTTGTTTTCAGAATTTAGTTCCAAACTAATGTGTTACCATCCTATGAGATATATTATTTTAAGATTATGACACATAAATTTAGAACCAAATTCTAAAAAAAAGTATTGGAATGTCTAACATTCCTCGTTTGATTTTGGAGGTTTGAGGTTAATTTGTTCTGGTGGGGACTGCTTCTTGATTAGCTGTCAATGGCCATCGGAAGTGCAATGTAAAAGACTATAAAAGGGCGGGTCGATTGAGGAATTGCATTCTCAAGTTGAGGCAAAACATGCGCATTACGATAGTGCTTGGGGCTCTTTTGCTTCTTGCAGTTGTACTGGTCCCTGGGCTGACTGGTCATGACGTGACTGAAGAACTTTCCGGGTCGAACACTACTTCCTCCGATATTCACAGGATGTCACGTGGAAACCATAATGTACGTGAAGATGTACATGGAAGAAACACGACTTCATCATCCGATAAAGTGTTGGTACAAAGTCATACTGGTGGAGATGGTGGTGGAAGAGGAGGAGGATCAGGAGGTGGCGGGGGAGGCGGAGGCGGAGGCGGAGGCGGAGGTAGTAATGGTGGTAAAGGTGGAGGAAGTGGTGGGGGTGGTGGAGGTGGCAATGGTGGAGGTAATGGCCGACAAGGAAAAGATAAAAGAAGACACAGAAAAGGAAGTGGTGGGGGAGGAGGTGGCGGGGGTGGTGGAGGAAATGGTAAAGGCTATGGATGGGGTAGAGGAAGTGGTGGTGGGGGTGGGGGTGGTGGAGGAGGTGGTGGGAATGGAGGAGGAGGTGGAGGTGGTGGTGGAGGAGGAGGTGGTGGAAGTGGAGGTGGAGGTTGGGGTTGGGGAGGAGGCAGTGGTGGAGGCAGCAGCAAAGGGTATTGTTGGGTCTGGGGATGTGGCAGCCAGAGAAAATCCATTGGAGGAAGAGGTAGCTCTCCAACTGATAAGAATGGTGAGGGTGCATGAGCTTGGAGCACCCACATGCATGGAGTCCTAATAATCTTTTGCATTAGTTAAAATTATGCAATATATTTCTAAATTCAGTGAGTGGGAGTTCCTGTTATAATATTCTGCGGGTCTCCATAGAATAAAAAATTTGAGTGCTTATTGAGTAATAGTTGTTGCAATTTTTTTGTTACATTGAAATTAAAGGTTTGTTCCCTTGAGGTATTCTTGGTGAGTTTTATGCATTTTCTGATGCATTGAATTTTTTTTTTTTTTTAAAAAAAAATTATGTTCTCTAAATGGCGAAAAGATGTGGAAATTATAATATGTTGACTTGCTTCAATCCTTGCACTGTGTCTGAATTGAATTAAGATCCCCTCAAATTTTTTGTCCGAATTTGATACAATTCGGGCAGGTAACTGTGAGTGAGCATTTATGAGACCCACCTGACCAAATAAAAGTTGGGTTGCCCAACTGCTTATCTGGTCAGGTGAATCTCATAAATGCTTACTCACAACAACCTGCCCGAATTGTATCAAATTCGGACAAAGAATTTGAGGGGATCCTGATCCGTCTGAATTGGGGTGGGCAACTACCGTGGGTTGCCGTGGTATCGAGGCTTCGGGTCGAAAAATAATTTAACACAAAAATATTGATAGGAGTATTATAACTTTTAGTACAAATTTTTAATTAATATGATAGTTTATGTGACATTTATCATACTGGACACTAAATAACAAAATTTACTTTTTTAAATTTTATTGTTTAATTTTTCATCCTTTAGATAAGTTCTACATGAGTTTATAAAAACATTGTACTATCCCATACATTTTCCCTTTCACAAACTCTAGACAGAAAACTTGCTTAGATTACCTTAGCACTGTGTAGCACCTAAGTTGGTTCTTGCCCCCACCCTCCAAAAAAAAAAAAAAAAAAGAAGGGCAATTTTTTTTTTTTTTTTTGGGGTTTTAATAATAAGATTAGATTGGGGTTCTGACTTGGGCTAATTTTTATCCTGATATATGAGAAGAAAAGAAATTCAGGAAAGACAATAATATATGTCCTGCAGCCTAAACTTAGCTCCAAATTACCATTAATGGGTAGGCTATAATTCAAAGCTAGAACTGTGAGGGTAGCCCAAGTACGCTGCAGAGTCCCTTTTAAAGCTTAGTCCAACATCCAGGCAGCCCAAGAGGCATGCTTTCCTGTTTCTCTGCCACAATCAGAGCCTTCAATTATTAAAGGCAATGGAAAAAATAGTCACCAGGACAAGATTCTCATCATTTCCACTGAATCCGAGATGAGTTACTTTATAATTAGGGATAAATACCCCATTGGTACCTGAGTTTTACGTGTTTTTAAATTTAGTACCTCAGTTTTGTTTTGTATCACAGGTGGTACCTGAATTAAGGGTAAAAACCCATTTGGTACCTCTGTTAGATTTTTCGTCCAAATTTTAACGCCTCGCCACGTGTCAACTGCTGAGGTTGACACGTGGCACTACATAAAAAAAAATTAAAAATTAAAAATTAAAATCTTTAGAAAATAATTAAAAATAATAAAATTTTAAAAAAGAAAATTAAAAAAAGAAAAAAGAAGAGGGGTGGCTGAGCCACCCCCCTTGGCCACCATGGGGGTGGCCGGCCACCCCATTTTGGCCAAGGAGGTGGCCCAGCCACCCCCTTGGCCGGTCTGACCGGTCTGGGGTGGTTCGGCCACCCCACAGTTGAAAAAAAAAAAAAAAAAAAAAAAAAATTTGAAGGGTTTTGGCCCTAGGGGGTGGCCGAACCACCCCCTAGGGCCACGGGGGTGGTTCGGCCACTCCCAGACCGGCCGGACTGGGGGTGGGCCACGGGGGTGGTTCGGCCACCCCCTAGGGCCAAAACCCTTCAAAAAAATTTTTTTTTTTTTTTTTTTTCAACTGTGGGGTGGCCGAACCACCCCCTATGGGGTGGTTCGGCCACCCCAGACCGGCCAAGGGGGTGGCTCAGCCACCCCTCTTCTTTTTTCTTTTTTTAATTTTTTTTTTAAAATTTTATTATTTTTAATCATTTTCTAAATATTTTAATTTTTAATTTTTAATTTTTTTTTTATGTAGTGCCACGTGTCAACCTCAGCGGTTGACACGTGGCGAGGCGTTAAAATTTGGACGGAAAATCTAACAGAGGTACCAAATGGGTTTTTACCCTTAATTCAGGTACCACCTGTGATACAAAACAAAACTGAGGTACTAAATTTAAAAACACGTAAAACTCAGGTACCAATGAGGTATTTATCCCTTATAATTAACATTTTATTTTGTTGCGTGTATATATATATATATATATATATATATTTTTTTTTTAATAAATAATTTAAATATTTTATTAATCAAAAATTACGAATATAAAAATATGTAAAATCATAACCACATATTTATGAGATTACATAATTATAGATATAAATAAAACTTTTATAATAAAGTGTTATCTATGACTTTTAACTTTCACAAATCCATATACAAAAATAATTAACGAATAGATCTGCTTTAAGCAAACTAAATCTAAGATAATAATAGCCAAATATTCTAAAAAAATTTATTTAAAAGCAGTCATGAGAGATAATCATTCATACTAAATTATTTAAGTCGTGAGAGATAACCCTCTACACTTGACTAACTTTCATCCTATAGATTACCCGTGAGGGCAAATATAAAGAGAAAAAAAAAAAAAAAAAAAAAAAAAAAAAAAAAAAAAACTCTTATTTAAAGCAAAAACATAACCAACAAACAGCAGCAGCGACCAGGAAATAGATGAACGACACAGCACAAAGATAGATGGACGGATGCATAGCATAGAAGCCAAAAATGCTGTTTTGATCAGAGAACACCTAAAAACCAAAGAAAAATCAAAATGGAAGGAGAAGTATAAGAGAGCAAAAAAAAAAAAAAAAAAAAAAAAAAAAAAAAAAAAAAAAAAAAAAAAAAAAAAGGAGAAGAGGAGGAATCATGATATAAAATAGTTCATCCTTTCCACCGTCCACTAGCTGAATTGCTCCCAAAAGTATGTACCACTAACAAAAGTAAACATCCTTATTTTAGCCTCTAACTGAAATTCCCATCTCAAGTGGGCATTGCATTGTGTGGAAATATAAAGATTTAACAAACAAAAACTCACCACCACCAACAACAACAAGAAGCAAAATGTTGTGTAATCCTTGGAATCTCAAAGTTGAAAGAATCTATTAAAACGACATATATTTAAAATACATATGAGAATTACATGCTTTATTAAAAATGAATCACATGTAATTTGGACGCATTTTCATTCTGGAATAAATTTGTCATGTGTTCTTTAACATATGAGAAACATATACTTTTTAAATAACATTTCTTCAAACTCTTTTAACACTATTAAAAAGCACGTGTTTCTCACATGCGTGATGAACATATGGCAATTTTATAAACCGAATTAAATAAAATTCTTTTGATCCAATTTAAACTTTGCTCGTTAAGAGAATTTATTTTGATTCTTTTAGAATGAAAACTTTATTTAATTTCCAACATAATTTGAACAAAAGGGTAGGAGATCAAAAAGGTTGGGTGAGGTGGGCACAATCACTAATCACTAACAAATTCTAGATAATGGAGAGATAGAGAGTGGGAGGGGGGTCGAGCTTTTTGCCCCGGTTTTCAAAATTTAGCACACGAGAAAATCCCCCACTTCCCCTTTTATTTGATTGAAGAGTGAGCCCAAAAATGTTGACAATGTGAAAAATATCTAATTAATAATCAGGAATCCCCATCAATATATATCATTATTATCGTCCTCACAACCATCATTATTGCTTGATGGCCTTGGTATGAAAAGTGCTTTATAGGAGTGTGGCTCCTTTTTTTTTTTCTTTTTTTTTTAATAGAAGTACTTTCAAGCAAATAAGCACTCTTTGTGTTGCTACAGTTATACTTAATTCTCCAATAACCCTTCAAAGTTATCCCATCTAATCTTCAGAGCGTAACATATTTTTAGATGGATAATTCTCTAGTGCATTTTTAATAGAATTAACAAATAACATATATTTTCACCGGTTTAGTAGTCTTAAACCCGATTCTATCGGATTCTTGACCGAGCTACCACAAATAATTTTTCACATAATCATTTATTACATCATCACTCTATCGGTTTGTTTTTCTTTATATACATTCTAACTTAATCATTAAAGGTGGCTCTGCCGGACCCTTGATAGACCTCTTTTATAGTTTGTTCTATCTACAAACCTCTTCTAATGACTGGTGTGTAGTCGCTGTATCATCACATGCATTTTTAATAAAATTAACGTATCACTTGGATTCAACCAACTAAATTTTTTAAAAAAATAAAATAAAATAAAATTATCCGTCTTAAAAACCCTACATGTGTCATGAAGCCTAGCTACATATATACCTAAGCAAACTCGTCGCCTGCAGTCCCACACAATAACATAATCTGTCCTCTATGCCCTACCAGAGTATCGCACTATTATAGACGTTAGGAAGTAGTTGGAACAGGTGGGAGAGATATCCATCACGTAATTGCCACGCAACAATTATGGCCTATGGAGATGGAGGGGATGCGTTCAATTTGGAAAGTTTAATTTTTTTTCCCATTTTGTTATTTCTCTACAATCGATTCCCTTTTTTTCTTTTATATATATATAGTGAGCATCTATTAAATTACCAATTTATTTATTTATTTTTTTTTAAAAAAAAAAAAAAAAAAAAAAAAAACTATACTCAATGAAATACGAGTAATCTATTGAAGTACACTTATTATTATTATAAAGTTATAATAGGAAGGAACTTTGGGTATTCTAATTAATAAAGATATAATAGTATGCGACATGGATTTGACTTATAGAGCTTACGTGTAACTCTAAGCAGGACCATTGACATGTGGCATTTACATAGTAGTTAACGAACAATTCTAACACTAATTATATATTAATTAACCCGCCAGCACTCCAAAATCATTGTCATTTTGTGATTCCTGCCGGATTTTAAATAATATTTTAAGTCACACTTGATGGCTGAATCATATCCTTGGTTAGAGTGGGATGGACCCATTATTATTTTCTATTTGAATTTGAATTTTGAGTTGAGTCACCATGTCACATGAGGATATAAGTTGTTGTCAAATGTCAAAGCACTCGGATGGAGATTCTTCTCATTCCATGAAATTCGTGGAGTTTGAGTTTGCCTGACAGTTCGAGTTGCAAGATCTACTTAATTACTTCAAACACCCAAACTCTCCGACCGAACTCTTTTGGATCCTGTCCAAATTGTAAGAATTCGAACAAAATAGTTTCAGGAGTAAAATGCATGTAAAGCATTTCCTGTTTGTGCAGAGGTTTGGGTGTCTGTATTCTAACAATTCTCTTGCAATTATGGAAGAATGGTTTTAGTTCAGTATGAATTGGTGGAATTTTGCTGCCACAGCCCACTGACCATGTTACTTTTATATGATTCAGTGGGTACGTAGTAGAACTAAATTTGATGTTTGGTAATAATATTTTCCTATAAATTATTCAGTCCTATTTATTAAATTGTTCTTTAATGTTCAAAAGTTATTAATTTACTTTCTAAGGTTCGAACAATTATCAAATTAATAGTTTTGTTTACCTTTTGTTAAATGTGTTTAACGATATAGCCATATTATATCCAATTAAATGACGATATGTGTCGAGATATTTTAATTGGCACACTTATACTAACCGTACGCCACGCTAAACTGCCGCATCATAAACATGTCCAACTTTTTTGAGCTCTCTTAGGCCTAACTATGATTGGATTAATAAGTGTTTGTAAGAGAGAGCGAATAAGAACTATACCCATATTGCTCAGGTAAGAGAGTCATGAGCTCTCTTACTTTCCTCTGCCCCATGAGAGACGTCTCTCATCAACAAGTTCTTTAGCTATAACTATAAAATCGGCGCTTTCTTTTTGTATATGGATACTTTGAGATCTAAACATTGATAAGCGTCTACTACCGGACGCCTCCCTTAAAGAACATCACAGTAATGCTCCTCTACAATGGTTCTGGTCCTGTCATTATCAATGTTATCTTATATATTATGGTTTTCAAGTTTTCTTGCAATTGCAATAAGCGTTTTTTCTTGTAACTCATTTATTAGACTGTATCAAAAACCGTCATTTTTAACTTCCCTATTTTTGACCGTGTACATAATAGAAAACTACGGGTCGGGCAATATATTTCGCCCATTCCCAAGGTGTCCCACCCCTTCCTTTTGTATTATATTTTATTTTATTAATGCAATTTCACTTATAATAATAATAATAATAATAATAAATAAATAAGCAAGATCTACACCCCCATATTTGGACAGTCTTTTTCGCTTAAAAAAATAAGGTGGAATTTATGACTGTTCACATATAGAAATCCTTTACAGGACAGCCATTTGCAGTGCTAATATGGTAATTTAGCTTTTTTGGTCGAACATATTCCAACTCAAAAGTTTGCGCGGCACACCGATTCAAATAAACAATTTGCTTCACTAACCCCAACATCCAAATGTCCCCTCTCTTGGAGCCTTCTTAGATTTCTCTGAATAAGAGGTATCATATTTAAAAAAGACCAAAAGGATAGTCTGAAGAATTCGAAATATGAAAATGACATAAATTATTTAATAATTAAAATTTTAATTTATTGTATTTAACGGCCTACATAATATTAAGTCATCTAGAATTTACACAATTAAATGTAAAATAAAATAAAATAAAATAAAACTTTGACCATCCATTAAGAAGTTGCTGTTGTTGTCATTGAGTAATTAATTATTCAATGTAAGTTTCTTTTTCCCGCATTAATACCCTCATATCTGTTAGATTAGCGTAGAAGCAAATGCCCAGGTAACTAGGTAAGACATTTACTCACGATGTGAATTAATATAATAATATAGAAGGCAAAGAAATGGAATTTGGATATTCTATTCTCTCTGTTTAGTGTAAAAATAAGGGTATAGTTGTCTTTTCGCATTCTGTAAAAGTGTGTAAAGACACCTATACCTTCCCAATTTAACTATATGAATTCTCAAAGAAATGGACCAAACGGTGACCTTCCTGTCTTACTCATAAATGGGCATTGATTGGATAAGCGATGTCCAATTTCTCTCGTCCATCTTGTTAAATAATAGAATACGATTCGCTTCATTTCAAATATTATTTTATTATAAAATATGTTATTTGTACATACATTGTCAATACTCACATTTAGTATGGGACTCAAATATTATCTCTTATTTTTATTATATCAAACGAACGGTGTAATAAAATGTTGGGTTATTCTGACCATAAAATAGCTCTAAATAAAATATGTTATTTGTACATACATTGTCAACACTCACATTTAGTATGGGACTCAAATATTATCTCTTATTATATATTATATCGAACGAACGGTGTAATAAAATGTTAGGTTATTCTGACCATAAATAACTCTAAATAAGATGGAAAGGATCCTTATCTAGAATTGGCTCTACCATTTATTATTTGAAAGAGCCATTAATAGTGCATACGACTATGATTGATTGCTTTAACAAAAAAAAAAAAAATTAACTAAAATTTGCCATCAATCTTCTTCTCTCTAGGATTTATCTTTGTACAGAAAAATGTAGAGTGAAATTTTGCCTTTACACTATGGCCAAAAGGGATGGTCCAAAAACGGCATCAAAACCCATAATATCGTTAGAATCGAAGAAGAAGAAGAGGGAGAGAGTAGAGGAGATAATCCAAGCGCACAAGGCTGACTCAGTTTGGAGTTTGGCGAAGCGTCCGCAGCAGAAAGTCCGAAGCATAAAAAAGGAACAAATTTGAATGGTGGGGATTGGAGGGGAGAGGGCGTAAACCTAACGCCACACCCACACATCTTTCACCCACTTCCTTTCATAATGTTTTTGCTTTCTAACGGCCAAACCAAATAAAAAAGATTGAAGTTTCAAACAAACCCAAGACCCAAATCCCTCTCAAACACACACAGCAATGGATTGTCTGAAACAGAAAATTCACTAAAAAAAATTAAAAAAAAAAAAAGAAAGAAAGAAAAAAGTACACATTAAAGTCTTCCTAACAAGTTACAGGCCTAAAAGACAACCTAACTCACCCACCACGGAAAAAATGTACACTAACTAGGGCCCGTTCGAACCGGGTTCACTCTCTGTCGTCCCCGGTTCCTTGTCCTATCTTCTCTGTTCCCTAACTCAATTGTTTTCTAACCAGATTTTTTTTTTTTTTTTTTTTTCAAAAACTGGAGGCAACCGTAGGAGCCAAACCGGAGTCGGTCGCGCCCAACTGATCCTTCTTGCGCCGCATCTCCAGCACTTTCCGGTGATGGTTGGAGTGGACCTCGCTCGAGAAAGTTGGGCTACAAGCGGGTCGATACTCTGGCAGGAGCCGGCCGGACTTGAACCGGACCCCGCAAGCGTTGCACAAGGTCTTAGGCCCGAGCGGACCGGTTCGCCACTGCGGGGTCTTCTGGACGCCGCAATGGCTGCACCGCCGAGGCGGCTGGGCCGGTGCCGAACCGGCCTCTGCCGCCGGTTTTTTCTTCTGCTTCTTCGCTGGCAGCTTGACCGGGTCCAAATTCTGGGCCATGTTGGCGTGGAGGAGCCACGCCGTCGAAGGGGACGAAGAAGAGGTTGAAGTGGTCGAACTCGAGGACGACTCGGTGAGCGAAGGGGACCCAAAAGACCAGACTCGGCCGCCGGTTCTGGTTCGCTTGCTTCTGGCCTTAGCCGGAACCGGAGTCTTGAAACACGTTCTTTCCGGCTGGGGTTCCGGTTCAGGCGCTACGATGGTCTTGGGCTTCTCAGTTGATATTCCGGTAGGGTAGGGTGCAGAGAATTCCGAGAAAGAATCCTCGACGAAATGGGAGAGCCATTCCAGGTCCGCTACATCATCGGCCTGTTGAATAAAGACGGTATCTTTGGTCAATAACTAACAAAAAAAGCCTTAAAAAACGGTTTTTTTACAGAGAGGGAAGGGGAAACGTGGTACCGGAACGCTGAGTACGGAGCCAAACTCGTCTTTGGCAGAGAAAGTGACGCTTTTTTTTATGTTGGAGTTTTCTTGGTCTTGTTGGGCGGAAACAGAGCCAAGGCCCTTATCTTCTTCTTTTTCTTCTTCCTCCTCCTCTTCTTCTTCTTCTACCGGCTCTTCTTTCACAAACCCATCTTCGTTAGACAAGTCAAGGAGTTCGTCCACGAAAAAGTCGTCACAAGCCGCGCCATTTTGCCCATTCACGGCCCACGAGTCATCCGAAACCGCTTGTGGGAACGATTTCACGGCCAAATCCTTCCTGAAACTGTGCTTCAGCGCGGCTTCCGCACATTCCATTTCCGTTTCAGCCTGAAAAACACGCACACACAAAACCCAAATGTTTAATTCAAAAATACACAACACAATCTTTGTCAAAACCCCAAAATTTCTTTCCACTTTCACAGCCCAAAACCAGTACCTGAACACGAGGATAGGTTGGGAAAGAAACAGAGGTGGTTGCAGAGGGAGGGATGGGAGAGGTAAAGGCCTGCAATTGGAAGAAAAAGGAGGGGTGGTGAGTTCGGTAAAGCATTGAATGAGGGCTGAAAGCGTCCGTGGACCTTACCAAAAGTGCCCGTTTCTCTATCTTAAATTTACTGCTTTTTTCTCTCTACTGTGTGTATATTTATACTTCGATAATAAGGCGTTGCTGTGAATCTAACGGTACAGGCTATTAAAAGTATTAATATCCAAAAAAAAAAAAAAAACTCTTTTAATCTTAAAATTAGGAGGGCTGCCTTGAATTTGAAGAATCGGGTCTTCCTGCAAGGCCAACTCGGACCACATCCACAGGCTTGAGACTACCCACCAAAATTATGAATCTTCCCATTTAAAAGATTTCGAATTTTTGAAAGAGATGTGTGAGGATTTGGTGCTTTCCGTCCTAGCAACAACTATGTCCGTGTTCCCCCCCCCAAAATAAAAATAAATAAATAAAAACCACAACAACTATGTTCGTGAATCGTGATGACCTAGAAACAGCCACCTTTCGCTTTTCTTTTTCCTCTACTTTTCTTTCTAGGGAACAATTTCAGTCATTATTTTTGACTGATTTACAGACTTGCCTAACCGCGTTGATCGCCGCTCATTTTGGATGTTCATTACTTTCGTCCTTTCACCAATCGGTTTAATGTTTAGGTCCTGTATCATGTTCAGAGCAATGCCAATGCTGTTTATTTAGTAAATTGTTATATTATTTTTATACAATTTGATGGTATAATAATGAAAATTGGCCTTAATTTAGCATTTGTAAAAAAGAAAAAAAAAATCAAAGATTAATTTTTATTGTTACGTTATTTTAGTGATATGACAATTTATTACATAATATTACACTAATTATTTTACGTGATAGTTCACATGAATTAAGCAACAAAAATGGTAACAAATAAATGTAATTATTTACTAAATGATGTTGTAAGTAATATGTGGACCTTTAAAAGGATTTATAATAATAATAATAAAAAAAAAAAAGTTATTGTACCTTAGCAACACTTTTTTTTATTATTATTATTATTATTTACTTTCTTATTGTTTTCTCCACGTGATTATTTACACTAAATTCTTTGCATTTTTAAAAGCTACTTTTTTATTTTAGTTAATAACATTTCAATATAATTTACATGCGAATATTTATTATTTTTCTATATCATTTAAATATTTTTTATTTTTTTTATTTTTCAAATATATGCTTGCTCTTTCATGAGAGAGAGAGAGAGAGAGAGAGAGAGAGAGATAATTTAAAATAAAAATAAAAATAAAAATAATAAAAGCACCAACTATAGAAAATGAGATGTGTTATAGACAGCTCATTCTTGAGGGGACAACAATATTGAATATTTCTAGAGTTTTGGTGAAAAGAAGATCGATTAATTTGTTGTCTTAGTTAATAATTTTCAAGTCCTATAATGTTCGTTAAAACCTTGACTATGGTCTCATATTTCTGTTTTCTTGGTCGTAATTCTCTAACCATCACCATCTACCAAGCCAGCATGGACATGTCAATGCTTGTCTAGAAAATTAGAAATAAGTTAAATAACTGATAAATGGAAAATGAAATGCTTGAAATTAAGGCCCGGTTTTAACGCCTATGATTTTCTCTTTTATATATATATATATATATATATATATATATATACTTAATTAATATTAAAATTAAGTTTGGCCACTCGTTCATGCACTCCTTTAACAAGAAATCATGATTTCGTCCCTAAGAAAACAAATTTCATTGCTAGAAACTTTTTGTTCAATATAGTCGGTCATCTTCCCCGCTTGCTTGCTTGGTTAAAAATTTTTAATTACCGTTTGGTCATGCCTATAACATGTAATTAGTCAATAATGGTTACTAACTTCTAACTTTTCTTATACCTAGTATATGTATTTTGGAATGGTAAAAATTGACTGTATTTATTTCAATCTAAAATTTTCACAGAATTCAATTTACCAAGTTAAAGCAGAGGACATTTCAAAGATTTTAACTGTTTTTTTGATAAGCATTGAGATGTTTAATGTTATAAATCGCACATTTATTTCAGCGTTATCACATCCTGTTGACGTGACAATGTCAATTTTATTAAGTTTTTTTAAAAAAATAAAAATAAAAATTCAAGAGTTGATTGATAGTGTCGCATTAACAGGGTAAGATAGTGATAAAATTCTTAGGAGAGCCGCCAACTCCAACTACCATCCATAAATGATCGATACTAAATGTAATAAAAGTATGATTTCTACTCTTTTGAAATTGCTATTAGTTTGAAATCAAATTATCATTTGCTAAAACGTTAAAAAAAGCTTAACACGACTGCGTATTGGAAAGTTGGTTATAAATGATATTTTCTAAAACATTTCTTGTCACTTTATTATATGTCTTTTTCTTTTTTAAATGAAAGAACCATTTGAATCCAAATGCAGCCATTCTGCTTGGGCCCAGCTATTATTCCCAAAATTCCAAGGAGCTTTGTCCAATAATTAAATTTACCTTGTTTTTGTCTCAAAAAGCTCTCTAGGTCCTAAATATTTAAGCAACCGACAATGGCCAGTTTATATCTATAATTAATAAATAAATAAATAAAAAGAAAAAAAAGAAGAAGAAGAAAGAAAGACAATGCCCAGTTGATATTATGAATAAAGTATTTTAAGAAAGCATTTATGCACCCAATCTATGGCAAATACAAAGTTCACAATAAACCCAAAAGAAAAAAAAAAAAAGTGAGATTTAAATCCTTTTTATCCTAGAAAATTGTTTAGGCATAAATTTGCCACTCTGGTATATTTATATGGCTATAACTTTCTTTTATAATCCCACTGCAGATGAGGATTCTGTATCTTGAATTGCCATATGGAGCAAGAAGAAACAACTCATAATTCCCTGGCTTATACAAATCCAACCTTATGTTTAAAATGGCAAGTGTCGTAATCACATTGCCACAAAAACCATGTCCCATATTGTTTACTGATATACTAGATACCCACTCCACCGGCTTCGAACCTCGAGTCTAACGTGCAAGCTCGAGAGCCCGTAGTTTGGGCCTGGTTAACTAAGCTGATTGGGAAATGGAAGCTAATATGTTAGTACTAATAATTGCATAAAAAATACCGAGTGAGGCACATAGAAAAACTATCCATGTCTTGTCCTAACTGCTAGCTAGCGTAGAACCTGTCACGGCATTAGTAACAACCATCACTTGCAAATATACTTTAATTCGCGCTACATCTGGTTAAGGTTGTAATTCGGTATCACGCCTAGATAGGGTCATACTCACTTAACAAATTACACTTGGCCAAGGTCGTACCTTTTTAGTGGAGACTACGCATAAGGAGAAGGCATGTGGTCATTTAAGGTACATTTACATTATTATTTCCAACACAAATATTCTAGCTCTTTCCTCTTTAGAGCCAAACACCCTTCACATTTATTAACTTACGCGATGGAAATTTTTCCCGTCGGTAATCCAAACGAATCTCCGATTATTTTACTTCTTATTATAGGTGTTTGCTGACAGAGTTTAACCGTGCGATCTAAAGCATCATGCCATCATCAATATCAAGCGGAAATAAATAAATATATATATTGGAAATTAACCATAGAGGAAACCCATAAACCATACCCGACAGACCAAATTTCTGAATTCCCTCGATACCCTTCATGTATCATAATGATCAAAGTCTGGGACAGGAGATGCCTTAGAAGCAAAGAGAGCAAAAGTCATATACAGACCAATGACATCGGGCCAGCTTTTGTCGCATGTATCACAACTGAAATGATTCCACTCCCCACCGGACAAATCTCGATAATCTAATTTGGTAAAGGGCAATTTAGGAAGCGAAAATTTCCTCAGTTTCATGCTAATCTATAAGCTTTATATTAATCATATTATAAGGCGGTAATTGCATACAAATGTTAAGAAGTTACTTTTTTTTATTATTATTATTTTTATGTTTCTTTAAAAATAATGTGATTTTGAAAATTATTATTAAGCTTATGATGAATTATTATTGAATTTTAATTAAGTTATGTCTCTAAAGATAGCTTAATTGGCTGTGGACCACGCTTCATGAAGTAGAGGTCACTAGATCGAATCTTCTTTCCACTTCTAGTATGGGCATGTAAAAAAAAAATATAAAATAATAATTTTAGAAGTCACATTATTCTTGATGAGACATAATAATAATTTTTAAAATAACTCAAACAATTTCGTTTAAAATATGTCATTTTTTATTTATTTTTTATTTTTTAAAAAAAAAAATGAAAAGGAAAAACAGATTTTTTATTTTTAATCATTACTACGTCGATAGGGAGCCAGAAGCCTCGCAAACTGTGATTTCAAAATTCAAAATTTAACATGCGAAAATAGCGATCGTACTCTTGACCGAGAATTAAATATTTAAAAATCCTCGAAGTTCCAGACATGTGGATCAACGTGACCTATCGGACTGAGACCAATAGTAACACAACACGTGAAAGGCAGAACCGGGGCGGCTGAAAACGACTCGGCTGCCGGCTCTTCCATGTTTTACCAGGTAAAAGTAAGAAAACAAGAACCGTCAAATATAGGAATCCGATATACGTATTTGACTATCTTTATGGCTTGGTATACATGTTTGGGCACGTAAAAACAAATAAAAAATAAATAAAGTCACTTAAAAGACATTATAATAGTCGGTGTAAAATAAATAAGATAAATAAGTGCAAATAATAGCTCTAGTTTTCCCTCCTTTTTTTTAAAAAAGAAAAAGAAAAAAAGAATAGCACTATTCTTTAAAAATTTGTTCTATTGTTTTATTTTGATTCTCTAAATTAGTTATGATAACTTTATTATGAAATTCTTAAATTTTCATTATTGTTTTATAATGATATCATATCAAATAGTTTTTTTTTTTTTTAAAAAAAAAAAAACTCTTAATTATTATTTATTAATGGGAAAAACCAAAGAAAAAATTGCAATTCTTGTAATTAGTCTAAATAACAAATTGCTCACTGTAATATCAAAATAAATTTAAAAATTCATGTGACCGGCCTATATATAAAATAAAATTAAAAAAATGAAAGATTCTCAATATAGTTTATTTTTACGTAAACTGTTGGTAACCGCTTGCCATAAACAAGTTGTGCAATTACTCAAAATTACTAATCGCGTAAAATTATATTATTATTGGTTATTATCTCTAATCACAAATTACTACCGTACCGTTTATACAGCTATGAGTGGAGCTACCTCCACCCCCTATGTCAAGTGGGTGAGAGGAGTCTTCACCTTGTTGTACAGGAGTGGATGAAGGCTGGTGGGCCCTCCACCATCCATCTCGTAGAGGGAGTGGAATCACTTTTATTAAATCTACATTTTTTTTATTTTTTATTTTTTGTGTTGGGTGTAATTTAATTACTAAATGGATTTATTTTTTAAAGAGTGAAAACCTATGAATTTATTTTTACTTAGTGATAAATAACTGATATGATAAGTTGTCCACTATTTCATTTGAAAAGGATGATTCAAATTTAAAGAAATATATATATATATATATATAAGAATTATAGATGATATTTCAAAAGGCAAAAAAGGAATAACTATTGGCAATCCTCCCATCTTGGGCACTTTGCGACGCATTCCCGGGAATGCCCTCGACATGAAACAAATTTTAAAATGAGTGTACGGTGAAAGGGGAGAGGAAAACAAACAGAAAGTACGGAAATGTCTGAAATTTCCAATGAAAGGCTTCTTCCTCCAGAAGGTGACCCTTTTGATACGGTTGGCTTATATATCAGAAATTCTCTAGGAAGCTCCCCTAAACAGTAATGTTATCAACGGGTCCTACCAACTCTTTTGAGAATTATTTTTATTTTTATTTTTTTATTTTTTAATAGGAAAATGCTATACATCTTCATTTTATTCCGGTACACTGACGTGGTAAAAAGATGTAATATTATAAATAATATTTTTATCTCATGACAATTACGTGATAGTCTCGATCTACCTCTAAATTTTTCTTTTTTAAACAAATTATGATTTAAGGACCGGTTGAAACTGTCACGTCACATAATGAGATAAAAATATGAAATATGATATTATTGTAAAAGAAAATTCAATGACTATTAAACCTTACCACGTCAGCATAGTGAAATAACAGTGACATTACTCTTTAACATTTCATACACAAGCAATGCTACATACTACATGTCTACATCCCATTGTCAAATAAATAAATAAAAGGTAATTATGCGCTAATGTAATAGTGCAATGTGGCATTGCTAAATTCAATCCAAAAAAAATATGTATATATTTACTTTGTCCTTTTAAACACCATGCATCTTCGTTTAACATGAAATTGTTAATTTGAATGTTATGATTTAAAGTTTATGTATATAACAATGTACATTATATTATATTATTTAAATTTTTTAAAAGATGTACCGATACCAACTTTATGTACACCATTAAGTACGCCAATTCTAAATCTTGACCATAAATAAACAAAATCATTTCATTTTAAATGGAGACATCGTGTCATGTTTAAAAGGGGTCATTCAAATTGTGATATCAATTTTCTTAACCATTATAGGTGGGTGGGTGGCCTAACAATCAGTTATTAAATCAGTGTGCGTAATGTTGGGTGATATGATTAAAAAAAAATGAATTATTATATTTTTTTTATAATGATTTAATGGTGAAATTAATGGTTATTATTAATTAAATGATTCAGATATTATTGTTTGGACAGAAATTTCCTACAAATCAGTTTGTAGAAAATTTTATACACCCCACATATAAGATTAACATGTATCCCTTGGCATGTGAGAAGCACATGTTGTTAACATGTGCTTCTCACATGCTTTTTTAATAACATTAATAAAAAAAAAAACATGTGAAAAAAGGACACATGTCACTTTTATATATAGGTTGTATGAAATTTCTTACAAACTGGTTTGTAGAAAATTTGTGTCTTTATTTTCTTTTATTACTTATCCATATTTTAAAAAAAAAAAAAAAAAACCTTATTATCCATTATGTTATTTTTGATTTTATCTTAGAGTTCGTTTGTTTCAACACAATACAATTTTTTTAAAACATTTTTAACATTTTTAAGTATTTTCTTGGAACAGCGTTTTTTTTTTTTTTTTTTTTTTTATAGTTTGTTTGAACAGAAAAACCTAATAAACTGATTTTTTTTTCTTTTTTCTTTTTTGCCAGCTGTAAAATAGAGGCCAAATTTCGTGATCTGTCAATGCATCCCCTAAATTTGCAAATCTAATTTATTTTCCTCTTTCACTTTGGGACAAAGTTTTATTTTAAATTGGGTTGAATATAATTTTTTTTAAATCTAATTTATTAAATAAATATATGTCCTTAAAATATGCAACTCTCATGTCTATTTTTAAAAATGAATATAAAATTTGCATACTCTAACAGGAGATATTAGTTTAAGAAACTGATTTAGAGAAAAAATTTGTGCCCATCTCTTTTTGCATGTTGTAGAAGGCTTATTTTATTATCAGCTTCTCTTTCTCTCTCTTCTCACAGGTTCTAATTTCTATAAATTATTTATATATGAAGTGATAAATATTATAAATAATGAAATGACATAACATGTTATGAAAAACATAATAAATATTTAGGGAGAATTTTACCTATAATTTTAGATTTTTCATCACTTTTTTGAAAGGGTATTGAAACATTAAAAAGTATCAATTTAGGGTATTCGTCTTTTAATTTTATTTTATTTTTTTCAATTTCAACCATCCGTTATAATTTTCCATTAAATCCTATCAAAATTTTCAAAATACTCTTATTTTTTTTTATTAGAATTACTAGAATTTAGGTATTGGCCAGAATTTAACGAAATTTACAAAAAATATATATGACTAAATCTTTGAAATTTTTTATAATTTTTTTTTAAAAAAAATTAAAATATGGATACTCTAAAATGACAATTTCTAATGTTTGGATACATTTTTTCAAAAGTGATGGAAGATCGAGAGTTATAAGTGAAGTTTTTCCTATTATTTAATATATGTATTAAAAACTTAGAGTTTCAATTTTCCTATGTTTGGGGACATTAGAAGCATAGTGGTAAGGACAGAGTTGGAGAAAAATTGTATTAAAAAGCTTGTGTTTTTAAAACATGTAACAAATTTAGAGACCGAATTGAAATAAAAAAATTCATTCAATTCAAATTTTTTTTTTTAAAAAAAAAAACTCTGTTCTAGTGGTAAAATATTGAGATGTAGACGTCATTCCATCCATGATTAAATCTATACCAACCGCCTTTGAGTTGTGGTCCCAAGCATGGGTAACACATTGAGCTACTCGATTTGGGTTGCCATGAATCTGCTTTATGAGGATAGGATCCCACTGAAAAAAGTCTAAATTTCATATATATATACATATATATAAAAGTAATTTGCTCTCCATTGACTAAAAGATGAACAACTTTATTGTATTAGAGTATTAGTAGTAGATTCCTTATAAGTAGTTTGCTTCCTTAAAATATGTAAAATTTGAAAAAAAAATTTGAAAAAAAAAATCACAGTAGTTGCCCTATTTTAGGGCTCCATCGTTGGGTAGCATTGTAGCTATACCCAATACATTATTTTAATAATAATAAAAAAAAAAAAAAAAAAAACACGCTCTCTCTCCTTCACGTACAAATCTCTCTCTTCTTGGCCCCGCCAAACTCGAATTCCCACTCACTTCGGCTCATCATCGTAATGGCGACCATGAGCATAAAACAGCAAGAAAAAGGGATCCACTTCACCCAGCTAAGCCCAACAGAAAACAACCAAATCGAACAAACATGGCTCTCAAAAACATCATCTCTTCTTCTCTACACTCAGTCGCGACGTTGAGCGCAGAGTTGCAGCTGGGAACGGCAAATGGGGCGTTTAGGAAGAAGGTGGAGAACGAAGACTATGAGAGGCAGCTGTAGGTTGTGGATTGGTGAGGAGAACTCTGGCTTGGAAGCGATCCGGTGGGCGCAACCACATATTTGTTCTCATTGGTACAATTGGGTTTTTGTTTCGGTTTTGGTTATTAGTATTGTTCATGGTTGATTTTGTCTTGTGGGTATTGGATATTGATGGGTTGTGCGTGGATCGATTTGGGAAGTGGGTTGTGCATGGGGGGAAGAGAGATCAAGTGGAGGAGAGGGGATGCGTTGGGGGATCATTTTAGTTGCAGAGGAGGCCGAAATGCAAAGAAATTTATGGAATAAAGTTGAAGGAAAAAGGAAAAGATAAAAAAATATTATTTTAATATATAAAGAAAGATAAATAAAAGCTATTGTGTGGTGTTTTTATATAGGATAAAAAAAAAAGAAAAAAAAGGGTAGTTTGATTCTCTAAAATTTTTCTAAATTAGAAAAAATAGCAAGGAGTCTGCTACTTCTAGGATTACCATGTCATAGGAATTTTCCTAAAATGTGGAGACAGCATAGAGGTTGTTCATATTTGCTAACGATTTTTGTTTTATGTTATTAAATCAAAGACATTAATAAAAAAATTTAAACACATTAACGAAACATACCCGTGATATTTTCTTGCATAAGTTGTAGTGTTATCAATTATCATGAATTTTATTTCTAGAATTCGTTGTTATGCGAGAGAGAGAGAGAGAGAGAGAGATAAGTATTATTTTAACAATGTTTCATATAAAAAGCTTGAAAAATTAATCGATAATTGATGATTAAAATTTAAATTCATCCTTTTTTCTTATTTGATCGTTACTTAGTGGGTTATTACTGGATAGTGTTAAAGCTGATTAATTTAACGAGTTAACGGGCTAGATGATATGATGGTGTCCCTTACTTTATTTTATTTATTATTATTATTATTATTTTTTAATCTCTTGTGGAAGTGGCTCCCTTTTTTTTTTTTTTTTTTTTTTTTTTTTTTGACTTGGCTCCTTCTGTTTTTGTTAGCAAAAACTGATCAGCACCCTTAAAACTTTTAAGCGGGAAGCTCAGATTACCGTTATAGATTTGAATTGGTCTCCCGCTATTGAGCCCAATAAACATGGGCTTTTGGTGGTGATTATGTTTTTTTAGGAAAATTTCGTTTATAAAATCAGAAAAATATCTGGAAAACTACAGTTTTTTTTTTTGTTTAAATAATTTTCTTATAAATTGGTGTCATAGTTTATAATTGGTTAAAAGATTAAGAGCATAAAATTGACAAATCCGTCATTGACTAATAAGATTTATAAGTAAAATTTATGGCTTAATTATTTTAAAAATTATAAATTGTCACGTCAATTGATAAATGATTTATAATAAAAATTGTAATATTCTTCTATCAGGACCTCGCTCATGCATTAAATGTTCAAAGATATTTATTTCCCAGGATGGACCATTAAAATTAAAAAAAATAGACCCTTTATCAATATCTGATTATCTGTTGCCTTTTACTTTTGGTGATAGGAAACTGACATTCAAGCGGATAGCCTTTCTAGACTTTTAGCCAACTCTAATACAAAGCTTTGAGGAAAGAAGAAAAAAAGAAAAGAAAAGAAAAAAAAGATAACTAAAGCAGAGCATGTTCTTTGCCGGGATGTTTAACGCTTTACGGCGATCCTTGTTCAAATTATTGATTTTAGGCCGATAAATGACAAAGCCTATTTCTTTTTAGATTTTCTTTTAACGCCTTTTAATTTTTTTTTTTAAATAAAAAAAAATTTAAAAACTTTTAATCTAGGTAGCATGAATAAATTTCAATTATAAGTTAGTTAACTAAATTTAATTAATTAATGACTATCTTATTAATTAACTATACACTCTTTAGTTATTTTATGAATAATATGTTGTTCCGTTATTTTGTAAAGAAATTGAAGGAAAAATTGTTAAGAGTTCAACCATTTTTCTTCACAATAAAACATGACATTAGACTTTTTATTGCAATTAAAACATAATTAATAATTGAAATTTGTTGACCACGCCATAAGCATGGTGGTCCTCCATTAAATTGGTTCGCTTGACTCTAGGCTATGAAAGTGATTAAAGACTCATTTTATTAGAAAAAAAATAATGATTTCAAAAGACAGTTAATAAAAAAAAATACATTTATTGTTTGATAAAATAGTACTTTTAAAATTGTACATTTTAAAAAATAGGATTAAATGCCTAATTGGCTACTGTGTTTCAAAACTTTATTTTTTGTCCTTTCAGTTTTTATTTTTTTTTTCATAGGAGGTACCTATGCTATGGAAAAAGACGGAAATGGTACCTCTGTATATTTTTCCGTCCAAAACTAATGGATTACCACGTCATCCAACACGTGTCGGTGTAATATTGCGACACTTGCCCCCCCCCAGCACCACGTCAGCGCTGACTTGTAGTTTGACATATGTATATATGAGAATTATGCAACTTTGAACTCCATGTGATTTTATTAATTTCATGTTTTGCCCCATGTGGTTTCATTAAGTATTACAAATGGGACATCGGTTTTTAATTGTATACCCCATGTGGTTTTATAAATTTCATGATATACCCCCTGTAATTTCATTAAGTATCATAAATAGTACACTGGTTTTTTATTTATAGGCTTTAAAAAAAAAAAAAATTGTAGGGGTAATCATGGGGGTGGTTCAGCCGCCCTGAGGGCCAAAACCTCCTTTTTTTTTTTTCTTTTAACTTTGGCGGGTTGGCTGTGCCTCCATTAGAATTTTATTTTATTTTTTAAAAAAAGTCATTAAAATATATATATAGTAGTTACGTCAGTGTTGACATGGCACTGACGTTGCATTTGGGGACAAATGTCGTACAAGTACGTGACATAACTAGACGTTAGTTTTGGACGAAAAAAATTGATGGAGGTATTATTCCGTCGTTTTCCACAGCATAAGTCCTTATGAAAAAAATAAAAATTTGGAGAGTAAATAAATAAAGTTTTGAAACCACACGAATGTGTAAGGTATTTAACCTTAAAAAAATATACTCTTTACCTGCCGTTTAAAAACTATATATATACTTTCTTTCTTTTCTTTTTTTCCATTTTAAAACATATTTGCCATTATATATTCCAGTTCTTTTGAAACAAGACAGAGGACCTCTTTCATCGTCACCTCCGAACAGGAAAAGAGTTGTCACGAGCGCGAAGCTCGTGATTTTTGACGGTCACGTAAAAAGACAAAGGAGGCCTATCCACACGACGCCGTGGCGATCCCGGATTCATGCACCGTGGCAACGGGGAACGCAGAAGGTCGTGTCACGTGAACGTGGCTCATAAGAAACTGACATCCCCTGTTTCGGTGCGCTCACATGCATGGCGTTGTAATGCACACCAACTACTACATAGTCTACATATATATATATATAGCAATTTGCATTTGCAGTCTGACGAGGGTAATTTATTTATGCCTTTGAAAATCCTCAACAATCCAACATCAGCTCTCCGTCTAATATTTACTATATCAGTCATTCAATAATTAAATTAAAGTGACTTTAACACGTTAATTACTAAACAGTAATTAATAGCTAATATGAGATGTGTCACGTAAACTATCAACTCATTAAATTTAATTATAATTTATCTAGTAAATGTGACGTAGATTACTAATTTAGTTTGTAAAGAATTGTAGTAATTTTAAAACTGTAATATCTCAAACATTTTTCATTATATATAGAAGTGGTTATGACTTTTTTCTTTTTCTTTTTCTTATTTTAGGCGTGTGAGAGGGGGGGGGGGGGGGGGGGGGGGGGGGGGGGGGGGGGTGGGGTAAAGACTCTAAACCATAGGAGAAGGAGGAGTAGTGGGGAAAGGGACTACAAACAGGAACAAAGAGAAGAAAAAAGGCAAGTAGTTATGACTTCAATCGACTAATAGTCATGAGAGTTAATGATTGATATAAGTTATAACTAAATGTTATTCTAATATTTTAGATCAAGTTCTCTCTTAATTAAAAAGATTCATTAGTTGTTCATCTGTCCCAACGATTATTTGTTATAATGGAAAATTAATTGAAAACCCCCTTTTTTGGGCTAATAGGTAGCCTCTTACAAGTATGAACTGCAAGAGTTACTCACGGAAGCATGAAATCTTAGAATAGTATATATTTAGGGGCATAAATCAACTTCAACCATTAATTGGGTTTCCACTGAAATTTAGCTCTCTTTTTTTAGCTCAAAATATGCCTATTTTTATGTGACAGTTTCTGAAAGAGGTCACGACCCGTGAATTGGCTCAAGAGTTGCATAATTCATTTTGATATATAGTCTATAAACTGTTCACATAATGAGATTGCTATATATAGAAGTATCTTTAGATTTTTTTTTTTTTTGTTGGATGAATGGAAAAAATGGGTTAATTCCCATTTTTGCATCAGATCGAGTTCATCTCTGGTTTGTCCTTCAGCTCTCTTTAGTTATACATGCAAGATAGAATACATTAATTTGCTCAATATTAATATTACTGATCGATGACGTGTTTTAAGGGATCATCACACCATAACAAGTGTACGTCACTACAAAAAAACCTACAATTAGCCACGTGGCTACAGTAACCGTTACTGTAGCCACGTGACTAGATGACAGTTAGCCACGTGTATTAATTACACGTAGCCAAATAGCCACGAGTATTAATTACATGTGTCCAATTAGCCACGTGTAATTAATACGCGTTGCTAAAATATTTATATTTTTTATAATTTTTTAATATTTATATTTGCAATTAGCCACGTGTATTAATTACACGTGGCCAATTAGCCACGTGTAATTAATACGCGTAGCCAATTGCAAATATCAAATATATATTAATAAAAACAAATTTTATTAACGTTTTGATAAAAAAAAAAAATATGTATGTATATGTACCAGAGAATTGGCCACGTGGCTTTAGGCCACGTGGCCAGAATTGGTGTAGGTAGGCGCGCGGGAATTATCCCGCGCCCACCTGATGACCATTCTTAATTTAAGTTTCAAAAAGAAAAAAAAATCGTTATATACTCTCGCTCGCTCTCTCTCTCTGCGCGCTCTCACTGTTCTTTCTCTCTCTCTCTCTCTCTCTCTCTCTCTCTCTCTCTCTCTCTCTCTCTCTCTCTCTCTCTCTCTCTCTCTCTCTCTCACTATATCGCTCTCTCTCTCTCTCTCTCTGTATCGCTCTCTCTCACTCTCTCTGTATCGCTCTCTCTCTCCGTCAGTACTGCTTCGCCGGCTAGCTCTCTCCGTCAGCACTGCATCTCGCTCTCTCTCTCTCTCTCTCTCTCTCTCTCTCTCTCTCTCTCTCTCTCTCTCTCTCTCTCTCTCCCTCTCCGTCAATACTGGACCATTGGCCAGCTTCCCGACCACCGCGTGGTCGGCCTTCCCGACGTCTCTTGCTCTCTCTCTCTCTCTCTCTCTCACTCTCTCTCCGTCAATACTGGACCACCGGCCAGCTTCTCGACCACCGCGTGGTCGGCCTTCCCTCCGGCCTTCCCGACGTCTCTTGCTCGCTCTCTCTCTCTCTCTCTCTCTCTCTCTCTCTCTCTCTCTCTCGCTCTCTCTGTCTCTGTCTCTCGCTCTCTCTCACTCTCTCTCTCTCTGTCAATACTGGGCCACCGGCCAGTTTCCCGACCACCGGCCAACTTCCCGACCACCGCGTGGTCGGCCTTCCCTCCGGCCTTCCCGACGTCTCTTACTCGCTCTCTCTCTCTGTCTCTCGCTCTCTCTCACTCTCTCTCTCTCTCTCTCTCTCTCTCTCCGTCAATACTGGACCACCGGCCAGTTCTAAGTGGACGACGAGTTGGTTCTGCATGTGTTTCGTATAGGTATATTGTATACGTATTAGGAAGGAAAAAAACAAAAACAAAAAAAAAAAAAGAAGAAGAAGAAAAGAACAGATCTATTCTTTTCTTCTTTTTTTTAAAGCAATATTTTTTATTTTGGCAACGTGTATTCTTAACACGTATCAAGAAAAATATATAATTTTTCATTTTTTTTAATTAAAAAATATATATATATATATATACATTTAGCCACGTGTATTTAAATACACGTGGCTAACAATTTGGAATTTTTTTTTAAAAAAAGATCGGTTTGACACGAGTATTAGATACACGTGTCAGATTTGACACGTGTATTAAAATACTCGTGTCAAAAGACTCAAAACGTTTTGACACGTGTATCTCAATACACGTGTCAAAATGTGCAGTTAATGACTTTCACATCTGACACGCGTCTCACGCGTGTCAAAATGCACGTGTCAAACTGTTTGACACGTGTACGACACTGTACACGTGTCAAACTGCACGTGGCAATTTGAAGTGATTTTTGTAGTGCGTAGTCATCCCCGCACTTAATTATCCTCATGAAATGTGATAATTTCTATAAAAGTTAAAGGAGATAGGGTGAATGCAAAGAGTTGCATGACTATCTATACATTGACCCTTTTCTCTTTGTTTTCCTCTCCTGAATTTTCACCCTAGCGGAAATAATCTTTCCACACCCTTTTATTGATTTTTCTTTAGAATTCCAATTAACAATGGTATCAAAGCGCGCACGGGTTTTTGGATCACAAAGAGAACCTTCTAGAGTCTGAAAACGTTCTGCAACAAATCTACAAGACCATCAAACGGGTTTGGCTTTCTCCATCAAGCAATTTCTAGCCCAGAAAAAATAAAAATAAAAAAAACTTAGGAAAACTGCAATTTACCCCCCTAATGTTTACACCAATTTGCAATTCTGGTACCAATGTTTAGATTGCTTCAATTGCACCCAAGAAAGTTGTAAAAATTTGCAATCCACCCCCTTCCGTCTAATTGCTCCGTCTGATGAGACGGAAATGCACCCACGCGTGCGACACGTGAGTTTTTTGGGCCAAACTTGACGAAAATGCCCTCATCAAAACGCTGCGTTTTGCTCATCTCCTTCAACGAATTTTCGCAAAAATTGGGGCTTCGATGGTCCTGGGTTTTTGAACCAGCCCATCGACCCAATCTGAGACTTTATTGGAGGAACCAGAGGGAAGAGGGTTTGGGGACTCGGTGATGGAAAGGCCGAGAGTGATGAGGGCTCTGAAGCCGTAGGATTGGGGCTCGTCTAGCTCCTACGCGAGCGAACGGTGGAGATCGAAGCTGGCCCGGGCGAGGGCCGAGAGGGGCTGATCGTAGAGGACTCGAGTAGAAACAGGGGTCGCCGGCTGAACCCAGAGCGATTTCCGGCAAGACAAAGCTGGGTAGAACCAAGGGTCACCGGCTGAACCCAGAGCGATTTCCGGCAAGGCAAAGTTAGGTTTTCGTTTGTTCAACGGTGGACTGTCGAAGAGCACGGATTTCGGCCATTTCAGTAGGATTTTTCTGGTGGATTTTGGTAGATTTCCTTAATGTGATTAAACCTTGGGAATTGCTTGATTTTTGACCGATTATATGTTTGATTTTTGAAGATGGGTATTTCTGGGTTGTCGTTTGTTCTTGGCCGTGTACCTCTGTTTTCTAGCCAATGACGTGTGTGTACTGATGGCCGAACGGTGGTGTGTGTGTTGATGGCCGAATGGTGGTGGTGTTTGATGGATTGATTATGAGTGTTTTGTGGGTTTGATCAGTAGAGAGTGTTTAGCTTGTGTAGCCGATCCTTTGATTTGGCCCAGTCGAGCTCGAGGAACCCACCGGCGAACAACGCCTTTGAGAAAATTCGCTGAAGGAGATAAGCAAAACGCGGCGTTTTGATGAGGGCATTTTCGTCAAGTTTGGCCCAAAAAACTCACGTGCCGCGCGCGTGGGTGCATTTCCGTCTCATCAGACGGAGCAATTGGACGGAAGGGGGTGGATTGCAAATTTTTGCAACTTTCTTGGGTGCAATTGAAGCAATCTAAACATTGGTACTAAAATTGTAAATTGGTGTAAACATTAGGGGGGTAAATTGCAGTTTTCCCAAAAAACTTTTAAGAATGAATCACTATGGATAGTCTGAAGTACACAAAACCTTAACACCACCTTCGCAGCACCATGGAAGATTATAGTGTGTGTGAGAGTACTGGACACTGTTATATATGGTCTAATCACACCTATCACATGGCTTCATATCTGTGATGTATGGTCTAGCTCTTGGTAAAATATGTTATTGATTTTCTCTTGCACCGTGTTGGATAATTCATAGCTAGAGAACTACAATATCCCTCCGCTAAAGCAAGCACCAAATGATATAACGACAAAGACAAAGACCCATCTTAAGGTCTCCGAGTATCCTTTTCATTAATAATCCACAGTAAATAACCATTGGTCTGCTGTCTTGCATCAGTGCGACTATTCTGCAGCTTTCCAATTTCCCATGTACCATTTTCTTCGGCAATAATTGAGATTAGACCAAAGTTGTAATGGAAAATAAGGTTAAGAATTTCAGCCTATTGACTGATTTTAGCCTATGCTGTCAATTTCCTTGGCCACCCACCGTGAGACCTTGGAGAAAATTAATTAGGGTTAGTTTCTTTCAATAATTGGGTGATGCAAAAACAAGGAAGTACGCACTAAAGGGTCCAAAGAATTTACGTTCCTGCAATGCACACCCTCCACCAAATGCGGATATGGTCCTCTTTTGAGTATGGTGTGATTGAATTATATGCTCGATCTATCATTTTCCTCTAAAAAGTGGTCGAGCAATAAGAGCAATCCAATGCTCAAGTTTAGCTGGCACATGTTTTTGGTTTGGTCGATTTGACACAACATCAAGATCAACTATCAAGATCGATTTTGTGGATGACTATGATACAAATTGTAGACAGAATTCACATATGAAAATCGGTTTAGATTACATTAAGCTATGTAGGATACTTAAAATCGTAACATTTCACTACGCTTTACAGTAGACGTCCACAGCGGCACACTTTATCGACACTAATCTAATGATAGTCTTTTCTCTTTTGGTCGCTCCACTCAGTACACTCACCTATTAATGTTCAATTACTTAACAATATATCCATACATAATACCGAGATATTTAATCCAGCTTATACGTCGCCCCTTTCGTAACTTAATCATAAAGTTGCAACCCATTCAATTCCATACTCAATATAGTGGCTAGTTCTAATACCAAAAAATATAAACCTCACGTAGAATTTACCTTTCAAAACTAGCTTGCAAGGAAA